>NC_027749.1:2306996-2314009 GCF_000695525.1 Brassica oleracea var. oleracea | reverse complement strand
AAATTTTCTTTCTAACAATTTATCAAATGACAAATGAGTTATGAACAAATAATACCATATAATTTTTAAAAATATAGTCATTCTTAAATATTTTTTGAATAAATAATTATTTTTAAATTTAATCAACTGAAAATAATATTCGTACAATTGTGTGAGTCAAATTCTAGTTTTATTGATGCATGTTATATATTAGTGATGCATGTTTTAGGTAACATTTTAATAATGCACGTTTTTAAAAATTTCCATTATTAAAATTATGCACGTAAGGATAACTCATGAGTTTTTTTGTTGATTAAATGACGTTATGTCCAAATTTATTTAATGATATTTCATTAAGGTAACTGAAAAAGACAAACAATAAAATATAAAGTTTAAATTCATTTAAGCATATTTCATTAATGTAACTGAAAAGACAAGTAATAAATTAGACAGTTTTATTCGTTTTAGGATATTTCATAAATGCAACTGAAAAGGAGAAGTAAAAAAAAAAATTAATTAATGAAGTAAGAACATTTTTAAATGAGTACTTTTCTTTTAATAATAATATAGATGTTTGAACCTAGTACTTCAATTTCCAAACAAAACTCACTAAACCAACATGAATTGGTTAAACTCATTTCACCACCACCATGAATAGCTCTTGAGCTTTGTTTCAGTTTTGTCGGATAGAAACGTATATCTGAGGTTGAACCCATGAATCTCAGCAGTTACATTTATTTATTTTATTTATTTATTATCATTTTTTCAGCAGCTACATATACTGAGTTTATAAAAATGAAATACATCCCTATCTTTAGTACATAGGGTTGCAGAGTAGCCAACTTATCACTAATCTGCAAATATTTTGGTGCAAAGTAAATTCATTTGAGTGTGAATATACTAGTATTTGGATGTGACTGTAAGTCACAAATTTTTTTTTTGTAACACTTAAAAAAAAAAAAAAAAAAAATACTAATTACTCTCAATTCAGCTACTAAAGTAACCAATCAAGTGGAAAGAAATTTTAATATTTTTGCAAGTCACAAATAGAGTAGATGTTCTGGCGAGAAACTAATTACTCTCAATTCAGCTACTAAAGTAACCAATCAAGTGGAAAGAAATTTTAATATTTTTTAATTGTTTTACTCTCTGGTTACTGTTTATCTGAAGGTATAAACATTTTTTTTTCCCTCATGGTTTTTGAAGAGAAAATTAGTTGCGCTGGTTTCTGTCTTTATTTACTCCACTACTTTTACACTTATTTACTCTACTTTTATTACTCCTATTTACTCTATTGATTGCCTGCCAGTCACACTCTTTGTCATAGATCATGAAATTGTTGTAATCGGAGAAAAAAAAAAAAGAAAGAGTAAATGAAAGCAAGGAGGGAGGCGACCGCTAGACCATCTTTAACCCTAATAGCCCATTGGAAGTTTTTATTTTATTTTTTACTTTTTTTTTTGTCTGATTTAAAAAAAAAAATTAAAAAACTAACTAATCGCGGACTGCCACGTATCAGTAGAGCCCGTAAACAGTACAAGAACTACAACAAACTCGCCTCTTGCAGAAAAAGAGGAAGGGTTGAGTTTTAGTTTTTTTTTGTGGGGTCCACACCTCTTAAGAACCCCTTAAAAACCAGGGTTAAAAGTGCTCTTAATGACGTTATTAATCTCAACCAAAAATATCAGTTGACACTGTTCAGATAGTATTCACCGCTAACTGTGGTCCCTAAAGAATGGCCTGCGATCAGGTAATAGAATCTAACCAATTAAATTTTACATTATTGTCTGTAAGAAGACCATTTAGTAGAAAAAATAATTTAAACAGTATATTACTAGTATTTATATATACAAACGCATATTCAAACTTAAGAGAAGTAGGGACCAATTTCTGAAATTTTAGAGCATCATTAACCCGGGGTTCTTAGGATGAAGTTCTTAACGGAAGTTAAGAAAATGTTTCTTAACTTTTAACTAAAAAAGCTAAGAACCGGTTCTTAAATAAGGACTTTAAGAACCGGTTCATTTAAGAACCGGTTCTTAGCTATTTTAGTTAAAAGTTAAGAAACAGTTTCTTAACTTCCGCTAAGAACCCCACTCTAAGAACCCCGGGTTAATCATGGTCTAATAGTTGTTGTCCAATCGACAATACGACAAATTTTATTCTATCACAAAAAACAAATTAAAAATGGAATATTAATTTTGGTATGAACACTAGGCCTGAGACGGATCGGGTATCCAGACAATTTTAAGATATCTGGATCCGGATCCTTATCCGACGGATCCGTAATTTTACTATCCTTATCCGGATCCGGGGTTCGCGGATATCCGGGTGTCGGATATCCTTCTAAAAATTATAATATCCGGTGGATATCCGGATCCGGATTTGGATCCTTAAAATAAATAAAAAATAATATTAATATATATAAAATATTAACAATAATTTAAAAATAAAAAAGATATATAATGTTTTTAATTATTTCTATGTATAATATTACAAAATTTACATAAAATTTATATATAGTATTATAAAAATGAAAATTTATTAAATAAAATTAGTTTTTATATATAGATATTACTATTTTTGAAATAATTATTTAATAAAATTTACGGATCCGGATATCCGGACTAAAAAATCAAGATATCCGGATCCGGATTCGGCTATGACGGATCTAACATTTTACTATCCGGATCCGGATTCGGCCTCTCCGGATATCCGGATTTTCGGATCGGATCCGGATCGAATCCGGATCTCGGATAAAAGTCTCAGGCCTAATAAACACATGACTTCAGGCAAACATTATACATCAAAAGGAAATAAATATATTAAAAGTGTCATATATATATTTTAAATGTTCATAAAATATCATGTAATATGAAAAAGAGCGAGTAGTTTAATAAGCAAAACACTACCCAGTGATGAGTAGCCGTGTGACCGCTTCGAATATTTGGCATTACTATTAGATAGATTTTTGTAAGATTTTCTCTCGAGTGCATTACACGTGAGAAGGCGATGAACAAGAGTAAAACTATAACAAACAAGTACTCCCCAAACAGCGAGGTGAGCGATGGTTGTGGTGAGATGAGATCAATATATGAAAAGAGAAAGACACGAAGAGTTGAGTATGATGAAGAGGCCGTACATGGCGTAGTAATACTAGTTACATGTGTAATTTCCAAGGGTTAAACCAAAGTTACCGTAGTTATCCTAGTATACTAGTTATACTAGTTATCCGGGTAACTTTGGATGAAGAAGAGAATCTTTATTCCCTTTGCTAAGGCATCAGACCGTTGCAAAAGAAGAGGAGACACGTGTGACAGGCTGGAGAAGAACTGGATAAAGCAAAAGGAGCTTTATGCAAAAGGAAGAAGTTCATTGGATGGTTTGAATTAAAACAAATTTTATCTCTTGTAATAGTGCCTCTTTATGAAACTCTCATCCTAGTGTTGGCTCCTCATATATATTATAAATTCTGATCAGATTAATAGTTAAGAAGTTTGAGATTATCTCTCTAGACTCTCTCTCTTGTTTATGATGATTCTTAAATACTCTTAAACATGATTACTACTTAATCTCTCTACAAATCTCCCATAATCTTCTCTAATCTTCTTTTAATCTTTCAATACCTACTCTATTTTCTAGAATCATAGGTTGTTCATAAGGAGTATTTACAAGTGTCGTGTAAACATAATAAGGTATATGTTTCGTGTGGAATCAGCTAACAGATGATTGGACAAAAGGGAGTCACATTAACGATCAAAGTCGTCCATCTCACAACCACTCCTGTCCCCACAAGAAGTATAGTACTCCGGAGTATATATAACCTTTCTATATCTTAAACTTTTCTAAATTTAAACTTAAGAGATTAAATGGTAAGAAGCAAATGTTTCAGTACTGGAGGGAAAGCAATTTATCGGAATCAGGTAGATGAGATAGTAATAGGAAGCATTAGTGGAGTTTTTTTGTTCAGAATATTGATCACACTCACAACAAACACTACTAATAAAGTCTTATTGACTATACGTGGGTAACATTTATTCATTGCACAAGCATACATCGATCACGAAAAAGATCATTGTGATCACACAGACATATGATCATATCTAAATGAACCGTAGCCGTATGCCCAAACCTCCATGATATAAAGAAGAAATCTAAATGATCATATCAAATAATAAAAAGTAAGGAAAAGGTTACAACCAAAGAAAAGAAGATAGAAACGTTTCAAGGTATACAAAACGGAGAATAATTGGGGTTATCCATATTGTTGAAAAAGTCTTTGGTTACTTTTTCCTACTCAAATTCTTTCTGGTTTTGTTGAAAACACTACTATGTATTGTGCTGCGGAGTGCTTATCATAGTTCAAAAACAATAGAGTTAGTTATGACGGCTGGAATTTTTAATTCATATATGAAACGCTATTTATATATTTTGAAAAGGTTTGCATATATATATATATATGCATATTATTCTTATTTATAAAAATAGTTGACTTCCACTTCATCTTTTGACAAATGAAAGCTAAATGATGGATGCTAATTATAACTAGCTAAACTATATAGATCAATCAGCTATGAGGCCTATGTTTTAGTGAATCTAGTGATGGATGGATGTCTCACTCTATTGATTCTAAATTTGTTTTTAGGAAACAATTTTTATTAATTATATAAATTAAATGTTAAATCATGTTTTTTGAAAGAAAAATGTTAAAACATGTTACCTATACTTTTTTATAATGTCATGTTAAAAATAAGAGAGGCGTATTTGTCTGCTTCTCTTAGGAGGTGTTATTGGTTTATATATTTTGATTGATTTAGAAATCTATATAGTATTTATAAATCCAAGTAAAATATGCAAATCCGGAGGTTTTCCCTCGGATTTGAGTCTTTGTATTTTTAACAAAAAAATCCAAACAAATCCATTCAAATCCATTATTAAATCAAATATATTAGTAAATCCGTACGATTGAATAACACTTGATTTGATATAGAATTTATGAATCATTAAACCAATAACACATGATTTTAATACAAATTTGAAAATCATAGAACCAATAACACTAGATTTAGTTCAGATTTTCAAATCCATTAAAATACAACAACCAATAACCCCTACTTAGTAACCCCCGAAGTTAGGCTTTGTCTACTTCCAAAACTGGACCACAGACAAGAAAAAGAAGAAGCATTTTGAAAATAAATTCTGCAATGGACCACTTCTCCACTCGTCTGCGTTCATCTTCAATGCTTCACTGTGTTGTCCATATCTCTCCACATTGTTTGCTTACTTTTAGTTACGGATTTAACATCTATTTGGGAATATTAGGCCAATCTGAAATAGCATCTGGTTTATCTCTTTCTATTCTCTGGTTTCATTTCGCTTGGAATCCAATGCGACTCAGCTTGTACTCAAATGTTGTATAGATATTTGGAACTCAACATTTTTTTTTTTGGATTACTATCTTGCTTCTCAGGATCAAGGAGGTAAAACCAAATAAATTGCATGCTCAATCTTGTGGATCTTTAGCATATTAAGATTTCATTTGTTCGTACCCTAACTCACATTTTAATCAATCTTGACACCCATTTAATTGATGCACCAAATTTATGTTGTTAATAATTTTTATTATATTATTCTAACATATTAATAATCTTAAAATATGAAATACAATAATAAGCTAAAAAATTAAACAAGTTAATCGACCTATGCTGAGTGTGGCAAAAATCAATATATAATTTATTTATCATATTGTAATGCCCTAAATCATAATTGAGTTGGTGAGGAATGCTATTGGCCTATATTAACCTTATGGGCCTCTTTCCTTGCCAAGTTTAATATCCCAAAAGGCCGAAACAATGACTCTAGATCAGAATAAACACACATGACAAAAACACATATACCATCTGTTTTCACTCATGGACTTCATTAATACACATAGCATACAGCAAATGCAGTTTTTTTAGTTATTAACATTATGATGCCTTACCAGTAAGGCACAAACACTGCCTTCCAAGGCACCACATACCAAAAGTAATCTCCTGTTAAACTAGCAAGTTATAAAGCAGTAGAGTAGTGAGCATTGGCATCAACAGGTGAACCAGCAACAAGGAATAGTCTCCGACAGTTTTCTGAGATGGTCCCAGCCTACAGCTTTTGGCCTTGATAACATGCACTACACCAAACTGATGAGCCTAGAAGACTATAGTGATAAGTCATAAGCGAACTGAAACATAGACTAAATTATAGGACACTGGACACCTAGACGTGAACCTCCTCTGAATTAAGACTAGCTTGGGAATCCAAACGAGACTTCAAAATTGTGCCCGCAGATTCTGCCTGAAGAACCCACTTTTCAAATCCCATTTTACAACGAAGCTGCAATAGTGCAATGTCTTGTACCTTTGGTTCCAATGAACTTGGTAATACCTTAAAAACCATCAGAAGAAACGCTTCCATGGATCACAATTAAAAATAGAACCTGTTTTTAAAAGTATTTATTACGGTAACGAGTTTATTAATATAGATTTCATTAAACTAATGATCTTCGAGACATGAACTGATATTTCCCACCACCATAGTCCGAGATCTCTATTACTTCGTGGCAGCTAATTTTCCGCTGGTCGATTATTTAATTTACAAACCATATATTTAAAAGCATGTGTATTTAAACACTATTGAACTACAAATAAGTTAATGCACTACAAGAAAAATGAGTTTTAATAGCAGACCGGAATAGCGTTTTTTACGATTGTGTTATGGTTGACATATCCGTTAGTTTTAGATAGCGTTTGTATATTTGGAAACGCTATGATAAAGTAGTATGTTTGGAAACGCTATCATAACGTATGATTTTATACGTAACACTTGGATTTAATAGCAAAACATGATTAAAAACGCTATGTTTGGTTTTTGAATCCCTAAACCCTAAAACAAGTTTTTAAACCCTAAACTCTAAATGCAAACTTTAAACTCTATTTTAACATCAAATCTTAAATTTAACTTCAAATGTTAGATATAAATTCAAAAATTAATCTTTT
>NC_027749.1:2299564-2306457 GCF_000695525.1 Brassica oleracea var. oleracea | reverse complement strand
ATTATTTTTGACATAATTTGAGTTTTCGTTTACATCAAAACTTATCATATTTTAGGATAATTTTAATTTAAAATGTAATTTTCATATTTTTCAAACAAATTCTAAAAATATTTTTTAAATATTTTGTTATAATTGTTAAAAACAATATTGATTTGCATTTCAAATAAAAAGGTAAAGATATTAAAAATATTCTAATTAAAATATGTAAAATTTAATATAGTTTTAAGGAAATGGTCAAAATAAAAAAATTACACATAAAATATTCATGATTTTTATTAACTGGGCGGATCATTATTTATATGATATCGCAGAGGAAAGAAAAATTTCTGTTTTTAAAATTATCTAATTAACTCTATACTCATTTTTTTTTTTTTTTTTTTTTATGATATCACACATTCGTTAAAAAATAGATAGTTTAAGATATATAAAAAAAATATTTACTTAATGAATATAATATGAACGAATATTACAAATACATCATTTAATAAAATAAATAATTAAAAACTGAAAATTCATATCTGCGCTGGCGAGGGTCTAGTTAATGTTAAAAAGATAATTTGCTAGTTTGGTGCTGGATTATTATGTAAACTATTTGGACTGAATTTTTAGCATAGACAAGCAACATCAACTTTTCACCTTCTTTGTTAAAGAGTAGTATAAAAATAAAAAGTTGCAAAGATATCAACCAGAGAATGAAAACTGAATAAAATATTCAGAGTTTTGTGTGCTCATATGTAAAAGGAGTCCAAGTTAAATGAATCAGGAATCATATGATTCACGTATCATCATCATTCACACCTAATGTTTGAATAGTGTAGTGGGAGAAAGGCAGTTCATCCGCAAGTGCAGTTATCATGTTTTACCATTCACGTTTTTTTTTTTATAAAGCACATAGCTGAAAATCTGAAATATTTTTTATCTTTTTATTAAAAAAAACAGGAGATCTGCATGTAGATTTCACCACCATACATTTGAGGCAGTTAATCTGTTTTTATCTTTTTTTAACCAATGAATGATTTTTTTTCATAAATAATTAAATTTCAAAATATATCTAAACTTCTTCTATAAATATTATATTTTCATTTTAGTTACTCACAATTTTAATAATACAAAAACTATCTTTATCTATTTAGCTTTTTCATCATATAATTTTCATATCTATTTTAAATTATTATATTTATATAATATATGTGATTTTAGTTATAATATGTATTATATAAATATATAGTATTGTAGTTTATATATGTATACTAATAAAAAAGATATGTATTTTGTTAATTGTTAAAGTTTTTATATATTATGTGCTTTAATTTTTATTATAATTTTAATTATTAAAATATATAATTTGTTTTATTTAAACTGATTTTACCATTTAAAATTGTAATAAACTATTTGATCTGCATGATCTACACTTATCCCGTTTGATCTGCTTGATTTGCACTTGTCCCGCTTGATCAGCATAATCTGCTTGATATGTCCTGCTTGAACCTCTTTTACCATTCGAAGCCTTAAAAGTGATTTTCAAGTTAGTGATAAGACCTACATGGAACAATTTCTGAGAAAAACTATAGAAAATTACTGGTCTAATGGTCTATAATTGCAACATTGTTGTATGTACTTTAATCCTAATTTAAGTTTCAGGTAAAAAGTAGAGAAATTAGGCCACATATACCTAGAAAAACTCATATTTAAGTAAATACCCTAGACACTATTGGCATTTCTAAATCCCAACACTATCTATGCCCAAACTATCTCTGCCCAAACTATCTCATCTCTCTCTCTTGATGCCTTCCCCGAACCATCACTAACTCTCTCTTTTTCTCATGTCTCTTTTTCTCTTCTCCAATATTTCATTTTCTATTTAATATCTTCTCTGATCTCTTACACAATTTTCTTATACAAATGAATTTTTTTTTTCACAACTAGAGTTTTAACTGATAAATATTTGATTATATGCTACAAATTAATCCTTGTGAGCAAATACATGTTTAGTTAGTTCTAACCAACCAGTTTAAAAATGTCGATATATATTTCCAAAAAACTGTGATTTGATACATGATTGCAAATTTCCACATAACATATTGTATTAAATGATACATACTTTTTTAGCAGTTACAAAATATGATAACGCTTTTCAAAATATGTGGGTATGATGATTTATAAATAGCTTGAGTTAGCTATATATGTTTTGTTAAATGCTACAAAATAGATTATCAGGCTAACTTAACCATTATTTGTTTAACTTTTATATTTTTAACGGTTAATCATTATAATCATATCATAAGCTATATCTACCATATTTTTTACAGATCACTAGTGCTACATGATAAGTATATTTTTTATAATAAACAAGTTACCCACTAACAATTTAGAGTTACCCACTAACAATTTATATAACATCTTAGGTTTGTTACAAAATAGTTTTGTTCATACGATACAAAGTTTGTTAGACTTTTCTTAATAATTAACCATGATAACTTAATCATTAGCATCTATGTTTTTAGTTAGATGTTATCAAACATGTTAGACGCATTTTAAACTAGTTGGTGAGATGCCCAAAAATAACTGGACTTAGCTTATACATAATTTGTTAGAGGCTATAAAATAGGTTACCGTTTTAACTTAATCATTATCTATGTAACTTATATCCGTAATTCATCCATTGATTTTCAGTTTGAAGCATTAAATGAGAGATATATAAACTAGAGAAGAAAAATCTCTAACCGTGATTGGAATTGATATTACAGAATTCATGTTTGGAAGTTTGGTTCTCTTTGAATCTGTGATTAATTGATATACATATGGCTTCAAATATTACTGTTTCGATGTGATGGCGATGGTGACGATGACGAACTGAGGAGGAGGAGGAGGAAGAGAGGGAGGTTAGCATATGATTGGTGCATAAAATAGAGTAAGTAATGATTAAGGGAGAAGAAGAAGACTGGCTTGTTTGACAAGAAGCTTTTTCAATAACGATTGAAAAATGAGAGAAACAGGTAAGTGGTAGAGATGAGGTCAGGAAAGAAAGAGGAACAAGATGAAAGTTTGGGCATGGGTAAAACAATCATTTTATGTGTAAATGTCTACAGAGTCCAGGGATTTCCATGGGTTTAGGGTAGTTTATTAATTTTGGTTGTCTTTATGTATATACGGCAAATTATCTCTAAAAAGTACCCACAATTATTCTGCCTATTTTTACCTTTTTGCTAGTAAATTTATGAACGGCCAGAATGTTGTCATTTTAGTAGGAGGATTGACTATATACCCATAGGCCATAGTCATCACTTAATCAGTAATAAAACAAAAATCTATCGTATTTATGAACGGCCAAAATGTTGTCATTTTAGTAGGTAGATTGATCATATACACATAGGCCATAGTCATCACTAAATCAGTAATAAAAACAGAAATCTATCGTTTTAGTCAAAGATATTAACGAAGTGGGTCTGATAAATAATGTACTTCGTTCGAAAAGTTGGAAGGAGAATCTAAGAAGGGACTGTGTCAGAAAACGAAGGCTGAGACTCGAAATGGAGTTAAGTTGAAATGTTGAATACTAAAAGCGTGTTGTTGTTTCAAAAACTGACCTGGTCTTCTTCGACATGAAAACTTGAGTCAACCATTTCTCTTCATCGTTTGATTTTGTTACCTACTTTTCAAAAGTTACTTGTAATGAAAATCCACAAATGATGATTCTTCAACTTCTTTTTTACACATGAAAACACATACATAAGCTGTTAAGTCGAATTAGAGGAAAATAACTTGTAAACATATTAATTTTTTTCCAAAATAAACTATACATTTAATAAAACACTAGATTTTGATAAGAAGAAGATTCTGCTAAAGAAGCTAGCTGTTCAAGCCGTCATCTTTTAGATATGGAAACAGAGGAACAACCTCATCCATAACAATGCCTATCTACCTCCTTCCTCTGTTTTCACGGCTATTGACAGGGAGATAAGAAATATAATCTCCTCTAGGAGATCCACAAAGCAGTTCATTTCTTTAATGGTGATGTGGTTAGTTTAAAGCTTTTGTTGTCCTTTCTATAGGATGTTTTTGATTCATCTTGTTTTTTCCTTTATTTTTACCAAGATGTTTCAAAACTTAAGGTCTTGCTTTTGTAAAACCTTCTCTTCATTTATATGATATTTACAATTTAGCAAAAAAATAAAAAAAATTAAAAAAAATAAAACACTAGATTTTTCACATGCACATCCGTGCGGGTAGATTTTCATTTTATAAATATATAACGGATACCATCGCAAAACTTTAAAATATATTTACATTTTAGTGTTATATATTGTGTAAATCTATAATGTTATTAGTTATGTTTCTTATTCGATATTATTAATGTATAATGATTTGTTTTATATATTTTACTTTATTATTAATTGTTATTATATATTAATATATTTTCGAGTTTGGTAAAATAAATTCATAGTATGAAATAAAAAAATTGAGAATCTCCTTCATTTTTTCTAATTTTACAGACTGAATACAATACATTTTAAAATTTTATTTAGTTATACTATAAAGCTGATATTTTCTTAGCATAATTTATATTTCTATGTTATTTGTTTTAGTATATTGTGGGATTTTATAAGTAAATACATTTTAGAGAAGATGCGCTTATAAACAATATGTTAAAAATGATAATTGTCTGGTAAAACTTCCTATCATATCATTAAACCCCGCTTAAAACCAAATAGCCTTTTATCACTGCTTAAGTGTTAACTCTTACCATTTCTAACCATCTTGTTTTCTGGCTGTCAAAAAGTTCATATACATATTGTTAAACTGATAATTACCTACTAGACCCACAATTTAGTTGCTAAAATTGGTTTCTTCACCAGGGATTGCATGTTCAACGAATATAAGTTATGTGTTTGGTGTGTAACAGCTTCTTACACAAATATATCATCATTAATTTGAGTTCGAAGTTATATGTTTGGTGTACAACAATAATTCTGTTTTAGAGATAAAACAATAACATATAGTGGGTTGTTATGCATGTAGGTAGTAATATAATAATCTGTCTATCACAGTTATAATTTCTTGAAGTTGAAGTTTCCGAACAGATGTTATTATATAAGATAATTAAGATATACAGATGATCTAACAGAAACATCAAATTAATAATACAGATATACAGATTTTCAAGAACTAACAGAAATATCAAATTAATAATGATACTTATCCACCTCCTTTTAGCTGTCTGCCAACTTATCCAGATAACTCGAAATATCAATAAAATACGAGTTTTGACAAAATAATTAAATAATCTGAAAACGATGTTTTCATATTCGACCGAGCCTATTATTTTATTTGGTTCCCCCGCAGCAGAAGAGATTAGCATAAATTGCCTTCTGAAACTAGCAATGGAAACTAGAGAATAGAGATTACACAAATGTGATATAAAAGACGACATAAGATCAAAAGTCTAATAATTTGTCAATATCACTATATATACTAATCTGATGTAAATATATCCAGGATCAAACACAGTAAGTGTTTCTTACAAGTGTATATATTTTAGATATAAATTAGTTTTAAGCCACGTCAGCGGTCTGTGGATCCCACTTTTAAAAAGTATGAAAAAAATGTCAAGTCTGTGGCTTGAACCCGGATTATTAAGATATAAACACCAACATTTATACTACTAAATTAAAAAATATTCTGTACATTGATGGCCGAAACTAATATATATTTATGATAGGAGAGTTAACTCTCTCCTTAAGGTGTACACGTATGCATTTTATAAAGACTGTGGGATCCATGATTCTCGGTTTGGTTTAGTAATTTTGTTCTCGCGTTTGGTTTTTAAATTATATGGTATGATTTGAGTTTTCCCGTTCAATTAATGTTTTATTATGTTATTAAACACATCGTTTTGTCGATTAGGGTTTTTTTAATTGTTCTTCGTCTCTTTACCTTTGCCGTCTCCGTTCAGCTTCTCTGCAAACACCAAACATTAATATTTCCTATTGTTCAACGTATGTCTCTTGATTTACCAATTAATGTTTTTGTCATTTAATTCAAGCGATGTCGACCTCTCCGTTTCCTTCACGCCAAACCTATAAATTATAGATGAATCTTCAGAACTTCTGTTAGTTAATCTTCTTTATCAAGCGTTCATTGTTGCTCAACTTCCCCCGTTTTTGGAACTCGAAAAACATCAAGAAGCATGGTGAATTCATGAGAACCACTCTACTCAGGTATTGTATCGACAAAAAATTAAGAGATTATTTACTTTCATTTTTTTTTTGCTATATGTTTCAGATTGTCTCTCATCACACTGCAAGGAATTATATGAAGTCAAAGAAGGCAAATAAGAAGTTTGATTTCAAGGTGTTCACCGAGACCGGTCCAAAAACAAGTCTGATTACGCATGGTACACAACAAAGTAAGCGTACAAGTCTGATTTCTTTTTATGAATTAGAATTTCAAGAAGAAAACATCAAAAAGAAACATAAGAATTTTATCTGATTAATTTTCTATATTATAGGTTCAAGATAGATGACAGTGACCTTAAGAATAAAGGAGGCAAGCCTACTGTTAGAGTTTCTAACGTTGGCCACACATTGCATGTCTGGCTCAATGGAGAATACCATGGTAAGATTGAGAAGCTACAACATTTAGATGTTATGTTTAGAGAACTGGAATAATTAATGAATTTGTTCAGGAAACGGACATGGTAGCCATGATGAGAAGAGCCCATGGTCATTGTCAAGACCCTGCTTCTGTTACTTTCTCTGTGCTAAGCCTAGCGATGCATTTCCATGGCTGGCTCTCCTTCTTCGTTACACTATACTATAAGTTGCCTCTTAAACAAGATATGACGGATTACTATGAATATGTTGGTTTCTGTCCATGAACTCTTGGTTTTGGAG
>NC_027749.1:2299325-2299475 GCF_000695525.1 Brassica oleracea var. oleracea | reverse complement strand
TCTCTATGGTTTCTCAGGGATGTTGACATCACAAAGAGGTTGGAATACTCATATGCAATAGTCGTTCTCGGATTCCCACTCATCGTATCCATCCTAAGAACCTTTGATGTTCGGGTGGAGGCTGCAAGAGTCATGGGATCCGCTACAGTA
>NC_027749.1:2288585-2299217 GCF_000695525.1 Brassica oleracea var. oleracea | reverse complement strand
AAATTTTTTTTTCTCAACATTCTCTGTGAGTTCAATGTTGTTTACAGGTTGGAACATGATTGTGTGTGTGGCCATGAGAGTCGCTCAGCTTTTCCTATGGGCAAAATGGGAACTGTTTCTAGGCATCCTTCTAATTGGAAACTGTGGGTGGTTGTGATAGCTTCAGGTTTAGCTATGCTTTTAGAGATATATGACTTCCCTCCGTATGGAGGCTACTTCGATGCTCACTCTATTTGGCACCTCGCCACAGTTCCTGCAGCCATTCTCTGGTGGAGCTTTATTAGAGACGATGCTGAGTTCAGAATTTCCAGTCTTCTCAAGAAACCTAACACAAAGGCGAAGTAAGTTTACTTACAGATGCAAAGGTTTCTTGAGCTTTTTCAATGTTTTTTATTCGGAGATTTGACTTGCCCTTGCTTTTGGTCAATTGAGTCTTAAGACTTTTGTCAATCTTTTTGGAGTCTTAAGACTTTTGTTAATATTATGAGAAAATCTTGTGATCTATATATGATTGTGTTAATAAAATTTGATTTTACATAAATTGTGTGAATTGTAGGGTTTAATTTAATTAAACAAAATTAGCTTTAGTGACCATTCATACAAAATCTAAAGTATTTCAATAATTTCATGACACCATATTAACCATTGCGCAAAGTCACTTAAAACAATTGCAGCAAGGAACCACAAGTCGAAACCCTTGGTCAGTTTATATACATTTACTCATGTTTGATACAATAATGCTCCATATTGAAAAAAATATATTTTCGGAAGCGCGAGACTACGCTCCTAGATGCCTTTGGCGGGGTGGACGATCATTGGGTTGAATTAATAACTGGAAACCTAGAAGCCCTCCTGGCGATGAAAAATAAAACGACCTAACGGTTGAGTTAGAAGCAGAGAAAACTAATGTTCCAAAGCCCACCAAATTTCAAACCTAAACAATTTAAACCCAATTTATTTTCTTGAAACATAAAGTTATACCAATTTCTTTTTTTGGTCTGCGATTTTTTTTTTTAAACTACAAAATCATTTTTATTAAAAAAAAATCGCTAAACCTCTATACTAAATAGTTATATAACAATATAAATATATAAATATCTTCACTTATTACTTTAATTTTACAAAAAAAAACTACATTTGAGAAGTTTCACAATAAAATCCGTGTAAACTAAGAAAACTATTTTATTTACTGTACATATACATTTAAAATTTTAAAAAACAAAATTTAAACCCTTTTCCTTACACTATTTTAACCATAACTTAACAACTACAAAAGTTCGGTTATCTTTGATCATTTTTACGCTAGAGGTCAATCAAATTTATACCAATATAAGATTTAAAAAAATAACAACGAAATGAATACTATGGTCATTGTTAGATCTACCTAATCAACATGTATAACTTTCAATCTTCTATTCGTAGACAATTATAGACAAGATGACAAAATTAACTTTTATAAAAAAAACAAACAATACAATTACATGCACAAAACAACACAATGCATCGACAACGTACCCAGCCACGCGCTTGCGCGGAGGCTTAAACCCCTAGTGTGAAATAATGGAGTACCTATTGATTATGTTCTCCAATGAAGTGTCAAGTGTGCAGGCAGTTAATCATATCATGTTCCTCATACTCGACTGCTAAGCAATGTTTAGGGACCCTAATTTTTACACACAACACACAACTTTTCACTGTTTAACTCTTTTATATTGAAAAGACTACTATGTTTTATAATATATCTGTAAATGTTTCACATTTTTTTCTAGATTATCAATTACTAACATTACATTAGAAAGCACGCCCTTTTTGATTGATAAGAGATGAATATGGGTTGGTCTCATCATCCCTCTAAGAAAGTCAAGTTTGAAAAAGTCAGTTCATATCCAAGTTTACAAGTTGCTAGTTCCAAGTTCTTATAATTATAACCTTACGTCTCTATCATATATCCATCCAAATTTTTTTTTTCATATTTAGCAGCCTGCAATCTGCATCCAATTTCAATTTTTTTTGTTACGTATGTTTCAAGCCAAACATCATTATAACCCATTCCATTTTCATGATTTAAACAAAAAAAATTGTATATATAAATAAAACGAAACAAAGAAAGAAAAAAACTCCCAACACAAACTTCCGAAAAAAACGGAACACACACAAATGTCTCCATCTCCCATAGTCTCCGGCGATCCGAACCTAACAACTTGTCTTTACCAAACAGACCACGGCGTGTTCCATCTAACATGGTCACGCACCTTCTTAGGAGGCCACTCTTTAAACCTCTTCCTCCACTCTCAAGACTACTACAACAACCACTCTTCCCCTCTCTCCTTCTCCTCCCTCTCCTCCTTAGCCTCCTTCCGCCTCACCTTAAACACATTGACCTTCTGGAGAAAACGCGGATCCAAACTCATCTCCTCGAATATCCAAGTCCTCTGGGACTTGACCCGCGCCAAATTCGAATCCGGATCCGAGCCAAGATCCGGATTCTACGTGGCTGTGATCGTCGACGGAGAGGTGGGACTCTTGGTCGGAGACTCCGGCGACGCTCGGGTGAAGTCGCCGGCGAAACCGCAAGCTCTGGTGATGAGGAAAGAGCACGTGTTCGGAGGTAGCGTGTTCACCACGAAAGCTAGGTTTGGCGGTAAGAACAGAGAGATCAAGATCGATTGTTGTGTGGACGAGGACGCGAGGTTATGTTTCAGCGTGGATTCGAAGATGGTTTTGGAGGTCAAGCGGCTGAGGTGGAAGTTCAGGGGGAACGAGAGGGTGGAGATCGACGGAGTGGCGGTTCAGATCTCGTGGGATGTTTATAGTTGGCTGTTTCAGGGGAAGGGTTTAGGACACGCTGTGTTTATGTTCCGGTTCGAGAGCGATCCAGAGGAGAGAGGGGGGAACGGAAACGACGTCGTTTTGTGGAAGCCGAGAAAGTGTGGGAGTGGGTTTAAAGGGATGGTGGAGTGGAGGAAGATGAGGAGGAGATTTGTTAAGAGTAAGAGGAGCTCTTCGTCTTCTTCAATGTCGATGTCTTCAGCTTCGTCGGCTTGTAGCTCGTCGGTTTTGGAGTGGGCTAGTAGTGCTGATGAGTCCGAGTACGGTGGAGGAGGATCTTCCGGTTTAGGTTCTGGTAATGGTCTTGGATTCTCCTTGCTGGTTTACGCGTGGATTAAGTGAGTTTTGGGGGAAAAGATTAAACTGTTGCGGTCAAACAATTATTTTTTAAAAATTACTGTTTTATTGACGTTTTATTACCACCTCCTAAATCACGAACAAGAAGAGAAAATATTGAGTAAATTTTATATATATTCAATTTTCGTATCTGTATCTTTTTGGTATATAGCTCATGAGTATAACTTAATTAAAGAAATTCGAGTACATTTTGTAGAAGAAAAAGGTTGATATTTGATGACGGTGTCTTTGTTGTATTAGTTGTTACATGTTGACTCCAGTGGGTTTGGATGATAATCAGATTATAGCTTTGGATTTAGTACGATTTTTATACCATGATTATAGTTTGGTCGTAGTATTTTATAATTTTTATTTACTTATTGATTGTCCCTTTTTAATACTTTTTATATAATGAAAAGTTATGGGGGAACATGAGTACATACGCATCATCGATGCGTGGCGCTTGAGATAGGGGAAAAAGGGCGACGCACTCTGGTCTCTGGGAAAATATTTCATGTTTTCTCGACAAGGATCAACGTAACATGTGAACAATCGGTCCCACTGTGGGCCTGTGGCACTGTCTCCCCTACTCTTCTTCGCTATTTGGTCCCTCGTTTTTCCCCCCTATTTCACGATACAATTATTTCATCATTCAGTTTACAAGTTGCAGAGAGAATCTGATGTAAGCGCAAATTATGCGATAACGATACGCAGACAATTCTACATCGGCAGTTCCTACGGACTAAATTCCTCCAGAAATGGTTGACATCTAATATTGTGATGGGCGAGCCATGGTTGACAGGGCCAGACTGGTCAGACGTGGCCCAATTTAGCTCTCTTTAACCCAGTTTTCATTTGTCCTGATCCGTTTCATCACTTCTTAAAAAAGTTTAGTATGCTGCAAGTTCGTGATAACTTTACCACAGGAAACAAGAACGGTAATGCATTACAATGCGGTGAAAGCCCGATCCAACGCGATACGATGCTAATGCATCAACAAACAAAAAGTTTTTAAAGCCTTTTATTGCAAGGGTTTGAGCTCATTTTACCATGTTAGGTGAAGTTTATTTGTTATTACAGACTGAATATTTTCTAGCTGTGGTTGTACTTATGATATTGTGATGACCACCTTGCTTTCCCTGCTTAGAGATAGGTGATAGCATCCAAAGAGGACTGATTTTATTTGAACAAGACCAAAGGAAATCAATGAGTCGAGTCATATAAACATGCTAGAAGGCACTGCATACACTCATATAGTTATATGCTTAATAATAACTACTAATTTATTTTGACTACAAGGCTCTGCAGTCTATACGTTCATTGTCAGACAACAATAACCATTTCGAAAGGTTTGAAAAATAGTTTTAAAATGAAAGAATGAGTAAATAAAAATAATGGGTATTGCTGAATATATTTTACAGTAAATACCAAAATTAAGTAACAAATGAATAAATAAATGTAATAGAAATTGATCAATCTGTTTTACAGCCAATACTAAATAATGACCACTCTTTTTTTCTCGTGAACTCGGATTCGAACCCGGGACGACACATCCACCTTTGGCCATCTCCTGATTCAAGCGGGATCAGATGAGTCACCAGATGATAGTCTTCTTGGAAACGTCGTGAAGCAACGGCCGAGATTCGATCAGACGATCCAGCTTGCTCCTATTGCCACCGTGGCGGTTCTTCTTTAAACCGTCGGTACAAGTAAACCGACATGACCGAGTTATTAACCGAATCGATTCCTCAAAAACCGATTCTTCACATGGGATAACCAACGGACCGTGGTTCGCAAAACCGAACTCCTCCTCGGCTTTGGCCAAGAGGCTCCTGATGATGGGGTGGTTCAGATGCGTCGCGCGCACCACGAATCTCCTGCAACTGCTTCCAACGTGGACCGCCACGTATCCTGACGGCACATCCGACGGCACACAGCGTCTGACAGAGGAAATTCGCGCCTTGCTCCGCCATTGCCGGAGCATCTGTCTCAGCTTCACAATATGGCGGATCTTGCTGCATTTTCCGATAACTCCAGCCATTTTTTCCGAGTTGCGTGTTCGAAGAGAAAGTGTAAGAAAAGGGAGAGACAAAGGATTGATGCTAATGGATTTGAGATTTATGGAGGGACGATGTTTATATAGTAAACACAATGCCGTCAGTTATCCAAGATAATTACAATATTGCCATTTTGGTTCTTACTTTTGGCGGCTTGCGTCAGATGTAAATGATTTAGTAGGAAATCAAAGATCTTGTATGTTTTCTTCTTCTTGATACATTGGATGTGTTGATATCCACAATAGATTATGGATTCGACATGTGAAATTTACAGTTGTTGACTGGTTCCTCTAAAATCCAAGGTTTCTAAATATTATAATATGCTAATGAACCTTTCATGGAAAAAATGATAACTGGCCGCCATAAGAGAATAATTTGGTTAATGTTGATCGTTCATAATTAAGTATTATAATAAATCAATAATGTTGGTTAGATAAAAGGTGCCAAGTTTAATAAAAAGTGGAGTTATCATTACTATATGGTAGGGAAATAAAACATGCGCTGATGATAAAGGAGTGTTTGGAACAAAAGACCACTCCATGGAATAAACTTAGAAGTCAAAACACCACCCTAGGATTCAGAGACATAATAAAGAATTCAGTTTCTCTTTTACTCGATATGTTTCATTTTAATAGTTGTTTTATATTTGGACACGTAAATTAAGAAAATATTTAAATTTTACATATTTTTTAGATAAAAATATCATCACCAATACACCTAATCTCTTGCTTCGTGTTCTCAGATGGTTGTTTCTCTCTTGCGGAGTTCATTGAGTGGTTCTTGTTGAGTTTCTCAAGGTGTAATTTCATGGATTTATCAGCAACAGTGAGTAGTCTCTGAGGTCTTTGAATGGTTATCGACTTATCCTTGGTGTAAATGTTGAATAGTAAGATAGGTTTTCCCTCGTTCTGTAATACATTTGGCAGACTGGCCTCTCCTGGTTCTATGTTAGTTGTCAAGCCTTGCAAGTGCTGCCAGTTGGGTTTGATGGTGGTTTTCCCTCGTTTCGTCTAGCTGTCTACTCGTAAGCTTTCGGCTGCGTATGTGTTCATGGTTCATTTTCTTATTTTTCACTTTTTAGAATCTCTGTTAAGCTTAACTTTAGTTTCGAATTTTAGCTTTCGATAAAGCGCCTGAATGTGGGTTCAAGTTTCCTGACTTTAGGATCTAACTTCTGGGGTGGAAGATCTACCGCCAGCTTTTGTATTCGACCATAGTTAATCTAATATCATGAGATAGAAAAAAAAAACAATACACCTAACCACATTTCAACCAACAGATATTAAAATATTAAGAATAAATTTTGCATTAAAATTATAAAACGATATTTATTTTGAAACGAAAAATTTACTCTACAACGAAAATTAAACTGAAACAAATATATAATGTACTATATATTAACATGTTAGTACAGTGCAGGATAAAAGACAAGTTTATTTGAAGCGTGCATCATCATACACGTGTTAAATAATATGGAGATTGATTGAAGCGATAAACACATGATCTATCATCTAATACCTTATTCATGACTTCAATTAAATGTACAAGATTATACATACTATGCAGCTATTTCCAACGTAATTGTGAGACTATCCCTGGTCTAGTTGATGGATGAGCAGCAAAGTCTCTGGTTTATGATTAATGAATGTGGGTCGGACCAAATTGGGGTTGGATTTGGAACACTTCTCCTTATAATTGGACCTGAACCCAACTTGTCCATTGGTTACTACAAAACACAGCCTAGGACTCAAGGTCAAGAAACACGGCTTACCAACGAATGGTTCAGCAAACCGTCGTATTACATGAAAAGAAACACAAAAGTCCACGTCACCGATCCATTCAACAATTAAACCAATGACAAGCGAATACGCAGATCGCCACGTCAGTAATGTCAATCATTAATCAGATCTAGACCGTCAAAGGTAGCCTGATCGTACAGTTTCTGAATTTTCCAAAATTAACCAACTTCACATCCACTATATAAACATACACAATAACCTTTTAACGTTTCACATCAATTACAAATCTCGCTTCTCATCAATTCATTCATCGAGAAAAAGTCGCATCTTAAAAGAGGATGGCTCGTACGAAGCAAACCGCTAGAAAGTCCACCGGAGGCAAAGCTCCCAGGAAGCAGCTCGCCACCAAGGTTTGTCCTTTTTCAATCTTCTTTTGTCTTAGGGTTTTCAATTTGGGGGTTTTCAAATTTCGATTGCGTTTCTGATCAATTCGATGTGAAATTGAGTTATTGGGGTTCTCAATTTGGGGGTTTTCTAATTTTGATTGCGTTTCTGATCAATTAGAGTTCTTAGGGTTTTCAATTTGGGGGTTTTCTGATTTTGATTGCGTTTCTGATCAATTAAAGTTCTCAATTTTGATTTTATGATATTACAGGCGGCGAGGAAGTCTGCTCCGACGACCGGAGGAGTCAAGAAGCCGCACCGTTACCGTCCAGGAACCGTCGCGCTTCGTGAGATCAGGAAGTACCAGAAGAGCACGGAGCTCTTGATCCGTAAGCTTCCTTTCCAGCGTCTGGTTCGTGAAATCGCTCAGGACTTCAAGACGGATCTGAGGTTCCAGAGCCACGCCGTGTTGGCTCTCCAGGAGGCGGCTGAGGCGTACCTTGTGGGTTTGTTTGAGGATACTAATCTCTGCGCGATTCACGCCAAGAGGGTCACGATCATGCCCAAGGATATTCAGTTGGCCAGGAGGATTCGTGGTGAACGTGCTTAACATGTTTCTCTGTTTTCAATTTAGATTTGAATCATGTATTATTATTATTATTAGTGTTTTTTCGGATTACAATTTGTGTTAAACTTTCATCCAGCTCGTTTAATCAAAACTGACATTAATCTTTTTTTAATCATGTTTCTTTGTTGAATTGTTTTGATTGATAATGTTCGAAACAAACATGTTTTGGTTAATATTGAGACTAGACAGGTAATTATAGAAACCTAATTTATCATTTTGTTCAAAGAAAGACTTTAAAAAAAAATTAACAATTTAAATTAGACTTTTCATAATGTGAAAATTCTCTTTCTTTTTTTCTCAACACCAACTCGTTTCATTAAATATGGAATTATGCAAAATTTAATGAACGATTATTGGTATAAAGGAACATAAAAGGATAATATTTAATCTTATAACATGAATTTTGCTCCTAAAAAAATCATCGGTACGTTTATTTGTCTTCCTCAAAAACTGCTGCAGTAATTAGCCTGATGGTTCGGTTTTTAAACCATGTGGCAGTAATCTTCAGCTTGTGGACCCAGTAGCCAAGTTGCTGAGCAACACAGTTGGATCCAGTTGACAAGTATGAACTGAACTTATCAACTGAATCCTCCACTCCCAAAAACCCAAACACAGGGCTCAGTTTCTTCATCTCTTCAAGACTTAAGTCCTGAAGTTCACATCCTCTTGAAACACAGACTCCAACTAGTTTCCCAACAACATCGTGAGATGACCTAAACGGCATCCCCTGTAAATCAAAACTTAGCTAAAATAGAAGTTTCCATAAGTAAGAAAAATACAGCATTACCTTCTTAACAAGGTAATCAGCAAGAGTAGTAGCATCAGCGGGTAGACTTCTCTTGATTCTCTCTCGGTTAAACGTGACTTTCTGAGCAAACTCCGCGGAAACATCGATCATTCCCATTATCGTCTTGGTGCTATCGAACAGAGGTTCTTTATCTTCTTGAAAATCGCGGTTGTAAGCTAAGGGAAGTCCCTTGCATAGCGTTAGGACGGTGACCAGATCGCCTATGACACGAGCAGATTTGCCTCTGACAAGCTCCATCGGGTCTGGATTCTTTTTCTGCGGCATTATACTGCTTCGGGTCGAGACGGAATCGCTTGGAGTCATGAAACCGAACTCCTCTTCTCCAAGACGTGATAGATGGATGGCTGTGTTGGAGTTTGCGTATAGAAACTCCAACACGAAATCTCGGTCTGAAACTGCATCGATGCTAGTTGAAATCAAAGAGAACAGAACCGTATAAAGTAAAGAACTCGCAAGACTAGAGAGCAAGAAGTAAAAGTGTAACCACTAGGCCTGGCATTTTACCCTAAACCCACAAATCTGGATTTGAACCGATCCGAAAATTTACAATAGCTAGTTTGGATCCAAAATTGCTGAACCCGATCCGAGTAAGCCCGGACCCACAAAAAAAGGTCCCAAATCCAAACCGAAAATTATAAGTACCTAAGGGGGTCCAAAATTCTTCTACCGGAAAGAATCGGAACCGACACCCAAATCCGAACCTAAAAATGTATACTTTTCTAGCACCTAGTTGAGTCCAAATATTAAAAACCCGAAGACCTATATCCGAAAGGAACCAACCAGAACCCGACCCATATATCCGAATGCCCAGGTTTAGTAATCACTCAGAGAGAGTTGATGTAATCAAAAACAAGGGCTAGGAGCAAACCTGTTTCTCATTGGTTCGGTAAATCCAAGGGCACTTGCAGTCATTAACCTATCAATAGGCAGACCAGTTCCAGCCGAATCACAAGCTCCTAGTGGACAGAAATTTAGTTTCTCTCGACAGTCAAAATAACGACCAGCATCACGTTCAAGCTTGCCCATACATGAAACACAGCAACTACCAGTCAAGAAGTAAAACACATACACATAACCACAACTCTGAGCAAAGGAGAGATTCCTCAAACCTGTTCTACACAAGTTAAGAGAACGTGTTGAAGCAAAACAGGCTGAGCCCTCTGGAGATGAGTATGGCCAGGAACAATCAAAGCCTCGTTATTAAACGCCAGCTGAACTAGAGCCGTCTGAAGATGCTTGATCTTGACGATAATCGTATCGATAGCGTCACGACACTATAGCCTGAAGTCAGTAGCAACCAGGTCGTTTCTGCTCCTCGCTGTGTGAAGCTTCTTAGCAGGTTCACCGATTAGATCAGTAAGGGCTGCTTCAATGTTCATGTGAACATCCTCTCGATCAGTCCTCCATTCAAACTGATCTCCTTCAATCTTTCTCTCTATCTCATCAATACCACCCAAAATGCTATATGGTACCTGGTGAGCTAGCATTGTGGCGTGAGCTTTGTTTCCCATAATGTCTTGCTTGTAGAGAGCTTTGTCAAAGGAGATTGACTCAGTGAACTTCTCAACCTTCACTGTGACATTCTCTTGGAACCTTCCACCCCATAGCTTTGCTTCCTTGGAGGCTGCGTCGTCATCGTGGCTGCTCATTGAAGAACGGAGCGGCGGGAGAGAGCGTGTTTTGCTTCCTTGTGGTAAGAAAGAGACGGGGCGGTTTGTGGAGGAGGGAAGCTTGGGATGCTTTGTGAGAATGATAACTCAGTTGCTCCCATTGGTTAAGGTGGTGAAGGAGGAGGAGGAGGAAAGGGTTTCAAAGGTCTAAAATGGTTTTTTTTTTTTTTTTTTTTTTTTT
>NC_027749.1:2281856-2288474 GCF_000695525.1 Brassica oleracea var. oleracea | reverse complement strand
TTTTTTTTTTTTTTTTTTTTTTTTTGCGGCAACAATAGTAAGAAAACTCAAGAAGGTAGTTCTGTTGTTGTGTGGTCTGGTCAAAAAGAATCAGAAACTTTAACAGGCCCGTTTGATAAATTTAGTATTGGAAAGAAATATAAAATATGTTTTGGTATAGATCGGTTTAGCTGTTACAAGTTGGTTCAGAGAATCAAGAACTAATCATACATTTTACTAGAGCATCTCCGAATAATCACTTTGTTTTTTTTCTTTAAATAGAGTAATTCTATAATGTAACTAAATCTTATTTCAATAATACTCTATTTTAGAATAAAAAAAAAAAAATCAACTAAAATATTTATAAAATAAACGTAGTTTACCTTATTATAGGGTAAAAAATAAATAAAGTTGGAGCAATTTTATTTTAAACTTAATTTTAGAATATAAATAGAGGTTATTTGCACTTTGGCAATCAAATCTTTTAACAAAATAGGTACGGTACACTAACCTATTATTCTTTATTTTGGGCCTCAAAGCTATGGATCCGGCCCATATATATAAAAAACAACAACTATCCTTTTCGGCTTCTAAGCAGCAAAATGCGCGTGGTTTCTTTGACCTAGAACCGGCAGGAAGTTAACACGAAAACGCTCGTCCCGGCGGCTGCAATCGCCGGAACTGTGCCGCCGAACTCTGGTTCCTCACTTCCCTCCCTTCAATCTCACCCATCTTCAATCAACATGCCGTCTCCAGGTAATCGTCGAGATCTGATTTTTTCAGTCCAATTGAATCGGCTCCGTTGTAAAATTTGAATCATGTCTGTGTGTAGAAATCTCGAAAAGGGTTTTAGATGCGAAGCTCGAAGCTTGCAGGTTCGCCTTCTTGAAGCTAAGCGCGGTGAAGACGACCAAGATGAAGAGCTATAAGCAGCTGCGCACTTTGCTTATGCTGAAAGAGATATCTCGTCGTGGTGCTGATCGTGACTTTCTTAAAGTAACGTTCTGAGCTTATTAAGTATCTCTTTTCTCTCTGTATGTTTGTTGCTTATCAAACTTAACGCTAAAAGCTACCTTCTTTGCTTCAGGATTCGGAGAATAGTGTGACCAGAATCCTCTGTTCGGTCTTAAAGCAAGTGGTAAGTGCACATGTGGAGCAGTACCAATGTTCTAAAAAATCGGTTTAGACAGTGTATAGTCAGCAAATCGGAGTTTAACAAACTATTTTTCTATAATGATTTTTTTTAAAAAATTGGCCTAATCGTTCAAAAAATTGTATAAGAGATGTCTAGGCGCTGATTAGTAGTAAAAATCGGTTTAGACAGTGTATAGGAGCTCGCCTAGGCAGCAAATCGGAGTTTAAACTAAATGATTTTTCTATAATGATTTTTTAAATAATTGGCCTAATCGTTCAAAAATTTGTATAAGAGATGTCTAGGCGCTCGTCTAGGCAGCAAATCGGAGTTTAAACTAAATGATTTTTCTATTTAAAAGTCGGTTTAGTCGTTCATAGCGTCTTATACTGTCTGGCGGTTTCTTGAACATTGATTTTGAGCAGTACGGTAATGAAACTGTGAAGTTGTCTGCAAATTTTTAAACTTTTGAAAGTGAGTTGATATGGAGTTTCTGTGTGTGGCAGGTGAGTAACGCAGACCGTTCTTTAAAGTCACTTCGCGGGTTTCACTACGAGACATTAGACGAACAAGAGAAGCAACACGTGAACAGAATGATATCAAGCGTACAAGGAATGTGCAGTAGAAAATACGAACCAGAGACCGTTGATCATCATCTAGACGACATGACTGAGCCGATGGAGATGGAGATTTACTTAGGAAACGGAGACGACTCTTTCAGCGACATTGTTCTGGAGCCGATCACATGGCCTCTGGAGTCTCAGCTAACTCCCGAATGGGTCGAGAGCTTAACCGGGTTACTAAACCAGTTCACCTGGAAGAACTCTGTTCCTTCCGAGTTTCCTTCTACATTACCATTCTCTGTTGCCGTTTCTCTGGTGGACTGCGCGGCTCAGATTCTAGACAAAGAACCTAACTGCGTTAGAATCAGTTGCTGCGGTGATAGTTCAAGAGTGGTTGTGGTTGGAGATCTCCACGGACAGTTCCACGACCTCCTCAAAATCTTTGATCAGTCAGGAAGGCCCTCGGAGAGCCAGTGGTTTGTGTTCAACGGTAATTACATCGGTCGAGGAGGCTCTTGGAGCTTAGAAGTGTTCTTGGTCCTCTTAGCTTGGAAGATTCTGATGCCTGAGAGGGTGTTCTTACTCCGAGGTAGCTCTGAGACGAGAGTTTCTGCCGAAGAGCTTGGTTTCTTGAAAGAGACGTGTGATAGATACGGCGACCAGGGTCAGGTGCTGTACTCCAAGTGCATAGATTGTTTCGGAATGTTACCTTTGGCTTCGGTGGTGGCGGATAGCGTCTACACAACTCATGGAGGTCTCTTTCAAAGCTCTGAGGTCCATGAAGATAGCGCGCCTTTACTGTTGGGTTCTTTAGAGGAGCTTGAGAAGGTTGAGAGGAGACAAGTCGGTGAGAATGTGACTCTTGACCATGTGTTATGGTCGTGTCCATGGATGGCTGATGGTCTGAGCGAGAGTAATTACAAGGGACTTCTTTGGGGAGCTGATTGCACTGAAAGTTTTCTTAAACAATCCAACTTAAAGGTAAAGTGGTTAACTTCTTCTAAACGATGTGATTTATTTAAACTTTAATGTGTTTGTTTTTAACCGTCTTTAGGTGATTATAAGATCACATGAAGGGCCTGATGCAAGATCAGATCGAGAGGATATGGGAAACATGTTGTGCGGATACTCAGTAGATCATGAAGTGGAGTCTGGGAAGCTTTATACGATCTTCAGTGCTTCAAATCTCTCACAGGTCACTTCCCTTAGCACTCTTTTAACAAAGAGGGTATGAATGCTACTTGTTCTGCTGCTTTTCTAACTGTTTTGTGCATTTTTAGGGTTCGAGAAATTATGAAAACGAAGGATCATATGCTGTTCTTGAACCTCCGAGCTTCACAGAGCCCAAGTTTGTTTCTTACACTGTTGAAAACGTCCCAAGGGTAAAAAACTAAAAAAGCTGGAAAACTTCTGATTTTTTTCTTTTAGGATTGCCTTGGAGGTTTATTCTTGTGTGTTTGCTTTCACAGTCACTACATCAAAACATAAGCGTTGGATCTTCAGCTCAACAAGAGATAATGTGGGAGAACAGATCAGCACACGGTTTTGCGTCAATGGGGATATCTAATCCGCCTTCTTGGACAGTGTCTTTGCCAAGTGAGCCGAGTCAGATCCTTCAGCTTCAAGAGCCTTCTCAGGTCTTTGAAGGTCTTCCTCTTCCAAACACCATTGAGGTAATAATACCATTTATCTCAGACAGTGTTCAAGAAATCGCTAGACTGTAACTGACACTTTATAAAGAATTATTGATTACACAGATGATTAGACTGATTTTTTGAATGCCTAAACTGATTTTTTTTTTTAAAGTCATTAAAAAAATGTTTTCATTTAGTTCCGATTTGCCGATGTCTTTAGAACACTGATCTCAGATTATTGGTGGTTTATGATGATAGTGATGCTTATTGTATGATTGTGATGAATTGCAGGAGCCTCACAAATCAAACTATGACTACTTGTTCAGACTCATAAGCGCTCTTAAGCAGGAGGTTCAGATTAGGGTAAAGATATGTACATCCCTTTTTAGTTTCTTGGTGAGCACGTAATCTCTCGTTAAAGACTTACACTTGGCTTTGTGTTTTTGTTTTCGATTTGCAGGACACGCGCGAGAAAGAATTGGTAAGCTATGTGAAAACCAACTTGTAAAAATCACAGTATGTTATATTTTTAAAAGTTGATGAATAATAAGAGTGTTTTGAACAATACTTAGATGGATCATTTGACGAAGACAAAAGCTACATTGGAGGTCATAAGCCAAATGTCATCTTCTCTCTGACCATTAATCAGACAGCAAACCAAAATGATTTTGCTCTTTGTTTTTGTGTGTAATTTTATTTACTCCACCTGTAATATTTTGGTTTTAGCTTCTCGTTATCAGTAACAATCATATTTATTTTAAAAAACGAATAAGTACAAATCTTCATTTCAGAGTAACCAGATAGCAGGCAGATTCAAAATTTAAATTTGAATATTATTATTAAAAAAAAAAAACAGAGTAAAAACAACGACTTGTCTAGAATTTATGATGGTCTTTGGTAAAATTCATAAATGATCTGCAATGAAGACAATATTACTGGATTGTGTTATTCCAATGCCATTTCTTTTAGTCAACGTTGCAAAGATTGCTCTATTTATGGCTAAACCATTTTCAGTTCCACTTTTTGGATTTTCAGTTATACTCTTTGACGCTAATTAGTTGTACTTATTATATAAAGTTCTACATAATTAAACTATTTAGTTATATTTAAGCAAAAGATAAACAGTGAAATGAATTTTACAAAATTGTTATAGATTTTCTTATTTGTTCTGTTTCATGCCAATTATTGTGCCTAGATTTTATAACAATTGAAGAAAAGGAAAGGTGATAGAAAGCATTAAAAGTGTTTACAAACATTCAAAAGTTTCCCTCTCTAAGACAAAAAGAAAAACGCATGTTGTAGATCGAAGTCCGAAGAACATTATGTTTCTCTCGTGATTCTCATTAATACATTCCTTTCTCTCTCTCTTCTCAATCCTTTATTTATAAATCTCCTTCTCTCTCTCTCTCTTCTTCAATTCATTTCTCTTCTCTTTTGAGTTTAAATTCTCCAATGGATGGCGGAGGAGGTTGCATGCGGATCAGGTTTCCATCGCCACGGAGAGCCGTGGCTCGGTTGTTTAACTCAAAGGAGAAGATCAAAAGGAAGAAAAAGGCTACGGTGGAAAGCCATGTGAGAGACTGTGACTCGATGAGAATCATAAACTTCTCAGAGGATGGTCGTCATGGAGTTGGCCAATCTACAGATTCGTCTCCAAGCACGATCGGTTCAGGTAAACATTTTATTATTATTATTATTATTATTATTCAGAACATCTCCATCAAAATTTGAATATAGCTTTATTGATAGGTTACGTTTGGTGTGTATAATATAATGTTTGACATGTTTTTTTTTTCTATAAAACAAATTTTCATCACCCATTAATGTTATTCATGTGTTATGAGGACTGAAAGTATCATCGATCATTATTTTTTTTTTATATTAATAGGAAGTCGATTAATTAATTGGTCTTTTTTTTTTGTCTTTAGAAGTGAAAGGAAGGGAGTTTTTGTTCAACATTGGAGTGACTTGTTATCTCCTACATCTGATTAGCACTGGTAGAGAAGAGGTTCACAAGATCCTCGACCTACGTAACGATCTAGAGAAGCTTCTTGAATGTCAAAACGACGAAATGAGGCGAAAACATCAAGAGTTTATTAAGATACGCGACAATATAGAGAAACTATTAGAGTTTCACAATGATGAGCTGAGGCGAAAACAAGAGCAGTGTGAAACCTCAAGTGAAGTTGTAGACAGTCCAGAATCTTCTACTACTGATCACTATTACTCCCCACAGTTCTTGTATACATCTTTGAGTGAACGTGAAGGTTCTTTGAAACATTATGTATACAAGGAAGGGGATGAGGATTCTGGAGGAGAAATGGATCAGCTAGAAGCAGAACTCGAAGCTGAGTTTGAGCTTCTTCAGATTGGTCAGGACCACGAGGATAACTATTCTAAACAGTTGGTTTCAGAGAAGGGTGAAGATTCAGAAGAAATGAGGTTCAGGTACATGTCCTCAGGACCAGTACTGGAGGAACAACAAGGAGTGTGTCCTTATGAGTTGGAGAGAAGGCTACACGAGCTCATGGAGATAAGACAAGAAGAGGAGATAAATGAGCTGCAGAGTGCGTTGGAAGACGCTAAGAAAAGGCTTCATGTGAAGGAGGCTGAAGCTTCTTGGTGGAAAGACACTGCTTATATAGTCTCTGACCATATTCCAAAACCTTCTAGAATCACCTCCAACTCTCAAACTCGTTGTTACCCTCTCTCTAGGTAAGAAACTCGGTGTTCAAAGTTATGAGTGTATGTAATCTTGTGAAAAAGCTGAATGTTTAATTAAGGGTTTTTGCCTTTGTATTTCTCAATTCGTTACAGTTTGCTATAAATAATGTTTCATCAAAATACAAATTTGAATTCTACATTATTCTTGCTAGATTTATAGTTATATAAGTAGATTTGAGTGACCAAATGCGTTCTGAAAGATCCATCACAGGTTAACTGTTGTAACAATTGTGAGAAGGAACAGATGCGGAAACAGATGAATAAAAGCGATGTAACTACGACACAGATATTTAACGTGGTTCACCCCTAGGGCTACATCCACGGGCAAAGAGAGATCTTATTATTGGAGGCGATATTGAGCTTACAAAGTGCAAGTTTAGGGTTACTTCGAATACAAGATATATATAGTAACATCTCGCATCTAAAACCCTAGACTAAACGGACTCATGGGCTTAAGCCCACGATCAGATGTAACATCCATAATAACTTGATGCAACGCTCTTGATGCAACCGAGTTGGTATGATATACGTGATGTAACATCCATCGCCTAGATGTAACATCCAGATTCAAGGCATATCAACAATT
>NC_027749.1:2279757-2281012 GCF_000695525.1 Brassica oleracea var. oleracea | reverse complement strand
TGCACCCAAATCATTCATCTCAACTTCAAAACCCAGAAGCTCCAGCTTCTCGATGTCACACTTCTCTTCAGCTAACAACATGTCATCCACGTAGAGTACCAAACAGATGAACGTCGCATCCTTCAACTTACTCATGCAGACGCACCAATCATAAGGACTTCTGATGTAGCCCAACTTGATTATATAGCTGTCGAATCTCTTGTACCATCCTCTAAGAGACTTCTTAAATCTACAAAGTGACTTCTGAAGCGTATATACATAGTCATCCTTTTCAGGAACTCGACAACCATCTGGCTGAGTCTTGTATATCTCCTCTAGCTCTCCATGAAGATACACTGTCTTCACATCAAATTGCTCAAGCTCCAAGTCCTGACATGCTACCAGCGTTAGCAACACTCTGATGAAAGTATCTCTGACCACAAGTGAAAACATCTCATTGTAGTCTACTCCCTCTCTCTAACTGAACCCTCTTGCAACAATTCGAGCTTTATACTTAACTCTTTATGCCGATGATGCTTCAATATTTATCTTGAAGACCCACTTGTATGTAACATCCCTCCTCCCCGATGGTAATGTGACCAGATCCCATGTATGATTCTTCTGATGAGACTCCATGTCTCTCGTTGCAACATGTTGTTTCCCAGACTCAGGACTAGAAACAGCTTTCATGTAAGTGGATGACACATCCACTTCCTCTGCAACCTGAAGTACATAACCCACCATATCATCAAAGTGATATCTCTCTGGTGGCCTGACATCAACCCTTCTTGGTCGATCTTTCACAATGCTACGCTCTGTAACATCAAACGGTTGAATCTTCGTAGACTCCAACTGAACATCTTCTACACGCTCCTCTTGATTTTCTGTGTGTGCCTGCACATCGATCACTTCATGATCATCTTGCAGCTCCACCTGTTTATCAGTGCTACCCTTTTCTGCTTCTGAACTGGACCCTGAGCTTCTAACCATAGATGCTTCATCGAAGACACCATTCCTGCTTAGAACCATTCGGTTTTCTGATGGAGACCAGGCCATGTATCTCTTGACTCCATCACTATAGCCCATAAACACTCTTAAAAGTAAATATTCAGCAGATCTACCTGACCACACCTCAGAAGGTATCCTACACTTGAACCCTCTGCTGTCTAGAAGACTCACGGATATCAAATTCTTCGTCATTGATGGAACATGCCTAACCTTGTTCAATGTGCAGAATCTACCATCATGTGTCCTGAGCTTGATTGAGCCAATCCCA
>NC_027749.1:2207871-2279632 GCF_000695525.1 Brassica oleracea var. oleracea | reverse complement strand
ATGTGTGTCCGTGCACAACAAGAGCGATGTCGTCGTCAGACTTGATTTCATCCTCAGCTACTGCAACAGACCCAAACTGCTGCTCCTTCATCTTGGGACAGTCTGATTTCCAATGTCCCTTCTCTTTGCAATAGTTGCAAATATCAGATGCTTTAGGACCTCTTGGAAACGACTTCCTATCTTTCGAAGTCCTTCTGTTCCGATGTCCCTTCACACCACTGACAAACAACCCCGATGCTTGATTGTCTGTCCCTGAGCTGGATGCCTTATGGCTTTCTCATCCGACACTTCGATGATGATCTCGTCTGCTAGACACAACAAAATTGTTGAGAACGCCTTCTCTTCTAGAGTCTCCAAATCAGCTGCTTCAGATTTCTTCTCTGGTAATGGTCCCCAGATGCCTTGTTGCTTCAACAACGCCTGCATCTTAATCTACCAAAGACTGAAGCTATTTCTCCCATCAAACTTGTCGATCTTCGCTCTTATTCCAGACATCTTCTCACTAGATCACAACCCGAAGCTCTGATACCAGTTTGTTGTAACAATTGTGAGAAGGAACAGATGCGGAAACAGATGAATAAAAGCGATGTAACTACGACACAGATATTTAACGTGGTTCACCCCTAGGGCTACATCCACGGGCAAAGAGAGATCTTATTATTGGAGGCGATATTGAGCTTACAAAGTGCAAGTTTAGGGTTACTTCGAATACAAGATATATATAGTAACATCTCGCATCTAAAACCCTAGACTAAACGGACTCATGGGCTTAAGCCCACGATCAGATGTAACATCCATAATAACTTGATGCAACGCCTTGATGCAACCGAGTTGGTATGATATACGTGATGTAACATCCATCGCCTAGATGTAACATCCAGATTCAAGGCATATCAACATTAACAGTTCAAGTACAAAATTTATGACACACTGACACAAAAAAAAAAAGAGTAGAATTTAGATTTCATTAGAACATATCTATTCTACAGATAATATTTTCAAAATGTTATTTTCCTGCACTAGATTAATGCTTAGAATGCATGCTTTACTTTTTTAAGAAAATGATCACTACTCCTTCAAGCAGCCACAATAAATCACACTATAAATAGCAAGAAAGTAGACAAGGACACAAATCTATGAGGATATATTTGTATAGTCGAGTTTTTGAATCTAGGTGGGCCCTAAAACAATGGGCCCTCGATCAGCCCAGTTGTATACGCCTCGTGTTATAATTTTTCGTAATTTCTTATTTTTCATTCTCTGAAAAGATGTCTAAAGCTACTCAAAAAGTCAACATCGAGAAGTAAAGGAGTGAGAGTAAGAAGTAGAAGCGTATCTTCAGGTAAGTCTTTTTGAAAAATCTCCATCTCACAATTGTTATTCTCTAGCTTCCGTGAGCTTTGTTTGGTTACGCCATCGATTTTGATCTCGTGCTTGAATCAGCATGTCAAGCGTCGTCGTCGAGTCTGATGTACAACTGAGTCTTGACTCGATCAGGGAATCATTGATCAGACAAGAAGACACCATCGTCTTCAGCTTGATCGAGAGAGCTAAGTTCCCACTCAATTCACCTGCATTCGAGGAATCTCGCTGCCTAGATTCAGGAAACTCCTCTTCTCTGACTGAGTTCTTTGTCAGAGAGATTGAAACCATCCAAGCTAAGGTAGTAAGGATTCACACCCCATTCAAACTCATCCTTGTTCCAAATACAGAGATAATAAACTGCATCGTCTGTTATAACTGAACTATCAAGCTAGAGAGAGTCAATCTTGGAATGTTGGGATAAGAGCGGATTGACAAACTTTGGTGCGGATCAATGTGGATCGGATAAAATTGTATGGATTAAGTTGTAATACCATGTTAAATTAAATCAGTTTTTAACCTCAAAAACCAATTGGCTATAAGCTGATTAGCTCATCTATTTTATATATTACTTAAAATCCTTTCCAACTTCCGAGATATTTTGTCTCATGCTTTTATCTTATATATTTAGTTGTTTAAGACTCATTATATGTAGAGACTATCAATGGGAGATTAGTTCTGTTTTGTCTGAATGTTTATGTGATAAAATTCATCTCAAAGATTTGAACCGAAGAGATGATCCTACATGTTTGTTGATTGGTTTACTTGAATGACTCAGTGTTATGTTAATTAGGTTGGAAGATACGATAACCCGGAGGAGAATCCTTTCTTCCTTGACAACATTCCTCAATCCGTTTTTCCTACGCACAAATATCCACAGGTATGTTGGTAGTAAAAGTCTTGAAGCATTCTCCTTTTGAACTCTTATGCTTGAATCTAACCAGTACTTTTGTTTTTCCTCTTGTCTAGGCTCTTTATCCTAAGGCTTCATCTGTTAACATAAACAAACGCCTTTGGGATGTTTACTTTAAAGAATTGCTTCCTTCGTTTGTCAAACCTGGTGATGATGGCAACTATGCATCAACTGCTGCTTCTGATCTCGCTTGTTTACAAGTAAGGAGATCTTCTTTGGATTTACAAAATCAGTTGTACATTTGGTTTAGCTCTTGATGATTTTGATCTTGTTTAAGGCTATTTCGAGAAGGATTCACTATGGTAAGTTTGTTGCTGAGGTCAAATTCAGTGATGCTCCACATGATTACGAGCCTGCCATTTGCTCTAAGGTAGACAAACTAGTGGTTAACAAAATGTGGATTTATTTGGTTTTCTATTAAATGATGAGACCAAAAGCTAACTTGTTGTAGGATACAGAGGCATTAATGAAGCTTTTGACGTTTGAGAAAGTGGAAGAAATGGTTAAGAAGAGAGTTGAGAAGAAAGCAGAAACGTTTGGACAAGAGGTGAAGTGCGTCTCTGGTGATGAGGAGAGTGAGAAGAACTATAAAGTGGATCCATCGCTCGTCTCTCGCATCTATGGAGAATGGCTTATCCCTCTTACCAAGGACGTCGAGGTTGAGTATCTTCTACGTCGTCTCGATTGAATCTTGAGACATTGAAACAAGAAGTTCATGAGTCCATTGTCTTTCCCACAAACTCTTACAAAGTTGTTTCAATACAGAATATCATCAAAGATATTGAAACTTTTCCAAAATAACATTCACAGTGCATAGGTAAACCGGACTGGATAAACTAGGCCTGCGGTTTTCGTGCAAACCAGCCAAACCGAACCGAACCAATTTTCGTTGGGTTTGAGTCTCGTTTAGTTCAGTCCAGTGGGATTAAAAAAAATGATTCTGTTTTCGGTTCGGTTTTCTACTTAAAAAAAAACTGAATAATCCAAAACTAACCGAAACAACCAAATTAAGTTAACCGAGCTAACCAAAAATAATTGAATTTAACTGGAAAATATTTGAGTATTATTAGAAAATTATATTGAAATTTAATCGAAACCAAAAAGTTGTTTTAGGAAATGAAACTAAAAATCAAAATTAACCTACAACAAAACCGGACAGATTTTTTGGGTTAAATTTTGTGGGATTTTGAGCGAATCGACCTATCCCGAACCGAAATTACCTGACTCAAATTAACCGAATAAACAGAATCCACATGGTTAATAAACCGGACTGGATTAAAACTGAATAGTTTTAGCCTGGGCCTATTATAGTGACCCTTAGGTCAAAGTTATAAGTCGGCCCACTAAAAATACCTGGATAAGACAGAATAATTGAATGAACCAGTCATCACTATTTTAAGGATAAAAAAAGGACAACGCGTCAGTGTGTCACTGTCGGAAAACAGTTTATTTATATTTTGATGATTATCCATAAAGAACCCTTCAAACTCTCCCACTCAACTCTCTCCTCACCTCACCTGGCTCTTGCTCATACTCTAGACTTCTTCAGCTCCCCCACTCCGATCCATTCTTCTTCTCTAATCTCAGGTCTGAATCCCTCCTTCTTCGCTGTCTCTACAGCGTTTCCTTTATGTTTTAAGTAAGTTTCCACTTTTAGCTTATCTGATGCAGATCATTATATTTTCGTTAGATTCGTTATCGTTGTAGATCTGGTTTTGCTTCTTCTGATGATATTTGAATCCGTTATCAGGTAAAAGATGCAAGCTGCGATTCGTTCGTTTGTGTCCGGTGGAAACGTTGTGAGAGCCTCTCTGCTGCAGCATCTCCGTGTGATCAACCCGGCGAGTCAGCCTTCTGTGTTTGGGTCACGCTCCGAGTCGACTCAGCCTTCTCGTATGGAGGAGCATGGGTTCGAGAGCACGACCATCTCTGACGTCATGAAAGCTAAAGGCAAAAGTGCTGATGGATCTTGGCTTTGGTGTACTACTGATGACACTGTTTACGACGCTGTTAAATCCGTATGTATATATCCATTTGCATTTTTTTTTTTAAATAGTCATTATCTTTTGGTGTTTTTTAATGTTTGTGTTTTGGTTAGATGACACAACATAATGTTGGTGCGTTGGTGGTTGTGAAGCCTGGTGAGCAACAATCTCTTGCTGGTATTATTACAGAGAGAGGTAATGCAAATTTAAACTGTCAATGAAATTTCTTGTTCTGTGTGTTTTGACATTGTTATATCTTTTAGATTATCTTAGGAAGATCATAGTGCAAGGTAGATCATCCAAATCAACAAAAGTAGGAGACATTATGACTGAAGAGGTACTGAATCATTTTATAAATATTTTCTGAGGATTAAACTGATTAGATCTGTTGAATTGGTGGTTGTAGAATAAACTTATCACCGTGACACCAGAGACCAAGGTCTTGCGGGCTATGCAGCTAATGACAGGTAAGTAGAAACCTTAATACATATTTCCTCCATTAAAAATGTAAATGTTTGGGTTTTAAAATATCGGTTTAATGTTACAGATAACCGGATTAGGCATATTCCGGTGATAAAAGACAAGGGTATGGTAGGAATGGTGTCCATAGGTGATGTGGTCCGTGCAGTGGTGACTGAGCATCGTGAGGAGCTTGACCGCCTAAATGCTTTTATCCAGGGAGGTTACTAGACGGTTTTAAGATTGGTAAGAAAAGTGTTACGTACCGTGTTTTATCCACTGCTTGATGATCCTCTAAAGCTTTTAAGATCGAATGTAAATATGGAGTCTTCTCTGATTTTTGTTGTTGTTGTTGTTGTTGTTGTCTGTCGTTTTCATTGGTTAACTTGTCAAGACATGGGTTTTGAGCTACTCTGCAAGATAATAAAACAAAAGGACTCTTCTCTTTATTGAATATTATTATTATGATGTTATGTTTTATTTTGTTAGAAATCATGCGTTTTAATAAATCAGTTGTGATTATAACATTTGTTACGCAATTATTGTAAACTATATGCATAATGGTAAACAAATTATTTTTAAACTTTTCTAAAACGATTTCCTTTTTATTTATTTTTAAAAAAGAACAATTTCCTTTTAATTTTCTGAAAATATATGGTCAATATAAATAAACGGGAGAAGCGGGAGGAAGAGTTGAGAAAACCACTGAGGACCACAACAGACAAAACCAAATTGGTTAAACTCAGAAACGCTCTGGTTTTTTTTTTTTTTTTTTAGCTTTCGTAAGATTTCTATCTGTTTACGATCACGACGATGTGTTGCCTTTGCGGTTGCTGCGAAAGCATCGTAAAAATCTTGTGGGCCGTTATAGCCTTCGCGATCAACTCCCTCATCACCCTAGTCATCATTGTCTGCACAGTATCATTCATCGTCTGGGCCATGCTCCGACACGACGCCGTCAAGTTCCGAGTCCAAGGCGCAGAGCTAACGCAGTTCACCTTTGATCCAGACAATACCAACCTCCATTACAATCTCTCGCTCGGTTTCTCCATCCGAAACTCCAACTCTCGCCTCGGGATCCACTACGACAGGTTCGACGCTAGGATCTACTACGACCATCACCGGTTAGCAACCGCGTCCGTGCCGCCGTTCTACCAGGGTCACAAGTCGACGGTTGCCGTTGGAACGGTGTTCCAAGGCCAGAATCTAGTGTTGCTCGGTGATCGCGGCCGGGGGAGATTTGAAGACGAGAGGCGCTCTGGTGTTTATGGGCTCGACGTGGAGCTGAAGCTTAGGACTAGGCTTATGTTTGGGCTTGTGAACACGTGGCGGTTTAAGCCACGTGTTCGTTGTGGGGTCAAGGTGCAGTTGAGTTCCTCTGATGCTGTAAGAGGGTCTGGATTTCAATCCACCGACTGCCGCATCCATTTTTGAGATCTCACTCATTTGTAGGGCATGAGTTATAATGTTTAGTCATTTTTATTTCTTTTTCAGATCATTGGAGTACTATAATTAAAAGGCTTAGAATAAGTCCTCAGCATCTATTGGATTTTTTTTTCCTTTTTTTAGCAACAATATAAGATGTGCAATAAATTTGTTTATATGTTATGCTTTGATTTTCATGCTAAGAGTTTAGGAACATTTCAAGCTGTCAAACTGTTGCATATGAGTTTTGAAGTGGACCACAGTTTTTTTCACAGCACTTTAGTCAAAGATTACTTCAAAACTTACAAGATAGAACATTAAGTATATTTTTATTTACGTGTAAGACATTAAAAGCTTTGGATCTATACTGAATCTATGATCTAGTTCTTTTTTTTTTTCTTATATGATTTATGAACTTACAATTATAGTTTTCACCCTGAAAGAAAAAAAGAACTTAAAAGTAAGCACTTGTGCAGAAAACATAACAAAAGCAGATCTAAAATAGATACTCCATTCATTATCAATGCTATTGATCAGTTAACAAATACTCCCTCATAGGCATGGGCATTTTACCCGGACCCGAGGACCCGACCCGAAACCAATCCGAAAATACAGTTTCGGGTCTGGAACCAGAACCCGAGAATTTTACCCTATTGGGTCTACTGATGGAGGACCCGCGAGTAGCAGGTTCGGGTCCAGAACCGACCCGGGACCCGATCGGGTATTTTTGGAACCGGAAATATTAGAGTTAATGAGTTTTGAAACCCGATGCACCTACCCTTTAGTCCTTTACACTTTCCCAGTTTTCCTTGTATATTGTTTCCATTTCCCCCAAAAAACAATTGAGAAAAGAAAATTGGGATTTACTACCCATAAATACGAAAATCAAGCAAATAACAAACTGGAATAAGAGAATCCAATGTTTCTCCTCCATCAGAAACGTCCAGAAATCGATCCCAGGTTTGACTTGATGTGTAATTGCGTATAATTGCATGTTTATTGTTCTAGTTTGAGTTTGTTCTTATTGTTTGTTGTTCAAAATTTTGTTCTGTTCATATTTTTTTTTGTTTTGAGTTTGCTTATGTTTTCTGTTCAAGTTCGCCATGCTGTTCGACTTTGACTTGATCGTGAATTGATTATGTTGTAACTATTGTTCTTGTTGTGCCTTGCTTTATAATTAAGTTATTATGTAGTTCGACTTTGACTTGTTTTTTGTTGTTGTGATTAAGAGTATGATGATGATCTCTGCTTTTTTTTTTGTGTTTTGGAATGGAAACTTGATCAAGCTTTATGTGAGCAAAAGAATGGATAATGTATTTGGTGAACTGCACTACCGTAGGTTTTCAAATTGTTTTTATTGTCATGGATATTGTATTATGTTAATTAAAGGTTATATGTTCGGGTATTGCAGGTTCATGGGTATAATTAGACCCGAAACTCATATTTATACCCGAAAATATGTAGAATTGACCCAAAATATCAGGAACCGACCTGAAAAATGTGAAATGTACCCGAACATGGACCCGAACTACCTGGAACCGATCCGGCACAATAAAGACCCGAATTTTTTTTGGGTATTAACAAGTACGAGACAAGTGGACCCGAACCGACCCGGACCCGATAGGACCCGACCCGGAACCGATCCAAATTTTTTTAAGAACCTATACGGGTCTAAAATTCTAGGACCCAAAAGACCCGGACCCGATAAGACCCGACCCGAACCCGACCCAAGGACTCGGATGCCCAGGCCTACTCTCTCAGTTTCATAAAGATCGATGTTTTGGTGTTTTCGCACATATTAACAAAACACATTAACATGCAACATTTTTTGAATTTATCAAATTCCAATATTTTTTAACCAATAATCTTTCAATAAATCCAATTAATTTTATTAAAATTTGTAATTTTTTTATTGAAAACATAAAAAATCTATCTCTACAAAACACAGTTTTTCTGAGTATAACTGGGCACGAGGCACCATCGATTTAGTGGAAAAACTTCACGAGTGCCCACGTGGCGAATTATTAATGGTTGATAAGGATCAAACAGTAACGAACTGAACCGGATGAATAAACCGGGCTGTTAACACTACAAGCGGGGAATCTTCGTCGTCTCGAAGCGTATAAACAAACTGTATTAGCGTAGCGTAGCTTCAGATCTGGCAATTTCTTTAGTGGGAACAGTCATGGCTATGGACTTTCGGAGATCCGCGATCGCATTCACTCTCCTCCTCTTCATTCACGTCGCTCACTCTTTCTACCTCCCAGGCGTCGCTCCTCAGGATTTCGAAAAGGTAAAAACGTTTCGAAAAATTCGTGCTCCTAGGCTTTTAGATCTGAATTGGATCTCCTCGATCTGCGTTCTCGGTCTTGGTTGGTACGGTGTTGATTTGATCCGCGAGAAAGCTTACAGAAAATGAGCGTCGGTGTGCTGATCCACCGACGTCTGCTTAAGATTTTCTTTTGTTCCTTAGATATTGGTTTTAGCTGTGGATTTGGTTTCCGATTCACGAATCTCTCGATCTGAACAATGTAGGCATTACAGGCGAGCTGTATCACGTTCGTTGTAATTTTTATTAATTCTGATTAATTGATTAATTTTGATTGCAATTGCTACTTTAAGTTGAGTCTTTATCTGATACTTTCTTGTTTGCAGGGTGATGAGCTGAAGGTTAAAGTGAATAAACTAACCTCCATCAAGACTCAGCTTCCGTACTCGTATTACTCTCTTCCCTTTTGTCAACCCAAGAAGATTGTTGATAGTACTGAGAATCTTGGAGAAGTGCTTCGCGGTGACCGCATTGAAAATGCACCTTATTCGGTTTGTCTCTACTGTCTTTCGATTCTTGAATGATCTGTGCTTTATCTCTAACCTTTGAAACAACTGCAGTTCAAAATGCGGGAGGCGAAGATGTGCAACGTTCTCTGCCGGGTCACTCTTGATGGCAAGACAGCCAAAGCGTTCAAAGAAAAGATCGATGATGAGTACCGTGTCAACATGTAGGGACCCAAAAATAGAAACTTTTCATTCGTTTCCTTGTGTCAGTTTTTTTTTTACGAGTCTTTCTTGTGTATGCTATGCTAGGATCCTCGACAACCTTCCTCTCGTGGTCCCGATTGAAAGAGGGGATCAGGGTTCTCCACCTGTTGTTTATCAGCTTGGCTATCACGTTGGTCTTAAAGGCCAGTATGAGGGGGTAAGTGGGTTTCCTGACTGTCAACAGTGTTTTTAAATGGGTTTTCTAAATTGTGTGTTTTGTATGCACAGAGCAAAGAGCAAAAGTACTTTATGCACAATCACTTGGCGTTTACGGTTCGATATCACTTAGATATGCAAACTGATTCCGCAAGGATTGTGGGGTTTGAGGTCAAACCTTACAGGTGCGTTTCTTGTACCATAATTTAAATGTTTCTTCAGTACTGATTATTTTTTCCTTTGGTTTGTAGTGTTAAGCATGAATACGATGGAGAGTGGAGTGAGAAGGCCCGTCTGACGACCTGTGATCCTCACAAAAAACGCCTGGTCGTTAGCTCGTCCACCCCTCAAGAAGTTGAACCAAAGAAGGAGATCATCTTCACTTATGATGTTGAATTCGAGGCAAGTTCTTGCGTCTTATAATAAGTGCTGTTGGAGAGTTCTTGCTCTCAATACTTTTTCTGCTTTCCCTCTTGTTCAGGAGAGTGAAGTGAAGTGGGCGTCTAGATGGGACGCTTATCTTCTAATGAGCGACAACCAAATCCACTGGTTCTCCATCGTCAACTCTCTGATGATCGTCCTTTTCCTATCTGGTATGGTGGCGATGATAATGCTGAGGACACTTTACCGCGACATTTCGCGGTACAACGAGCTCGAGACTCAGGAAGAAGCTCAAGAAGAGACGGGATGGAAGCTTGTCCACGGCGATGTTTTCAGACTTCCCGCCAATTCGGATCTCCTCTGCGTCTACGTTGGCACAGGGGTCCAGTGTCTAGGCATGGTGTTCGTCACGATGATCTTCGCGATGCTCGGGTTTCTCTCCCCGTCGAACCGTGGTGGTCTCATGACGGCCATGCTTCTCCTCTGGGTCTTCATGGGACTCTTCGCTGGATACGCTTCTTCGCGTCTCTACAAAATGTTCAAAGGAACTGAGTGGAAGAGGATCGCCTTCAGAACAGCCTTCTTGTTCCCTGCGGTTGTCTCATCCATCTTCTTCGTCCTCAACGCTCTCATCTGGGGACAGAAGTCATCCGGTGCCGTCCCATTCGGAACAATGTTCGCCTTGATCTTCCTCTGGTTCGGCATCTCGGTCCCTCTCGTCTTCGTCGGAGCTTACCTCGGTTTCAAGAAACCACCCGTTGACGACCCGGTGAAAACCAACAAGATCCCAAGGCAAATCCCGGAGCAAGCTTGGTACATGAACCCGATCTTCTCAATCCTCATCGGAGGAATCTTACCGTTCGGTGCGGTCTTCATCGAGCTTTTCTTCATCCTCACATCCATCTGGCTCAACCAGTTCTACTACATCTTCGGGTTCCTCTTCCTCGTCTTTGTAATCCTCATCGTCACTTGCGCCGAGATAACGGTAGTGCTCTGCTACTTCCAGCTCTGCAGTGAGGACTACCTTTGGTGGTGGAGATCTTACCTAACATCAGGCTCATCGGCTCTCTATCTCTTCCTCTACGCCACGTTCTACTTCTTCACAAAGCTTCAGATCACCAAGCTGGTCTCGGCGATGCTTTACTTTGGGTACATGCTCATCGCGTCTTACGCGTTCTTTGTGCTCACAGGAACAATTGGGTTCTACGCTTGTCTCTGGTTCACAAGGCTCATCTATTCCTCTGTGAAGATTGATTAGAGGAAGAAGAAAGGTGATTATAGTTTATCTTCTTTTAATTAAATGGTTTTGTTGCAGAAAAAAAGAGAGTTTTTAATATATCTGAACGTTATAATAGTGTATTTTTGTTTGATTTTGTTAACACACATTTGTCAGTTCATTTCATTCCTATGTGCGAGTTATATTTATTAAACGTTTTTTATGAAAGAAACGAATTTTAAAACGTTTGATGATTTCAAACGCTAACTTTCCCTGCGATCATAAACGCTTTGTAAACGACATTACGAATAAGATCAGCTCCTCCCCAAGCGGTCTCGAGCTCTCTCACCAAACTCTCCGGTAACAACTCCACACCTTTCTCTCTCGCCGTCACAATAGCCGACCATGACTTAAACATCCTTACGATCCCTTCGAACGACGTCGTCTTAGGCATCTCCAGCATCAACGGCTCCCCTTCCGATCCCATCCCCACGCTCTCGAAAGGAAACGGCAACGCTCCGTACGCATCGAACACGTGCTGAATATTCGGATACTTCCAATACGGCAGCGTTTGGGCGTGGAACCGGTACTGTACCTCGTCGAACTCCGGCGACACCACGACGTCGTTGTATCCCCAGACGGCGATGATTCCTCCCGGTTTACGGAGGACGCGCTTTGCGACCGCGTAGAATCTCGGGAGGTCGAACCAGTGCACGGCTTGAGCGACGGTGATCAGATCCACAGAGCTCTCTCCTCCGATCAGCTCCACCAGCTCGTCGTCGGTCATCGTCGACGGCGTGTGGCGGTAGTCGATCTTGGGATGCGGCGTCGCGAGCTTCAGCTGCGGTTCGCTGATGTCCGTGGCTATGACTCTCTCGTAGTGATCTGCGACCTGTTCCACGCGGCGAAACTCGTCAAAAATGCAAAGATCTGATGCGAAAATAAGTAAGATCAAATACTGACGGCGAGAGCTGCTTGGCCGTTGCCGGTGGCGGCATCCCAGGCTAAAACGTGGTGATCCGTGAGGCCGGCGAGCTTGGAGAACCATTCCGAGGGGTAATTAGGTCTGGCGTCTAGGTATAGGTCAGCTTGTTTATCAAACAGTCCTGCCATTTTTTCTCTGTGCTTTGATTCTTTTTGTGCTTCCTCTCCTATATATAGTAAGTCTCTTTGCGCTTGTGTGGATCTTCTACATGTTTTGCACGTAGCTCTCTCCTTATTTTTTTCAAATTGGATTATAGTGTAAAGTAGCTCTCTAGCCCATATCGGTTAATTACTTGTTTAACTACTTGTTCATACCGATTAGGAGGAACATTGACTCTTTGGCTGATTAGATAATTAAGGTAGTTGAAGAAAGACGTCATTGCTTACAGAATCCACAAGTTATATATGCCAAGTGCGTTGAAAGTCCAAAAGGAGTTTCGTTTACACTAAAATAATAAACTATTAAAGTCTCTCCCTTTCACTACTTTCAGATCCGAAGAGTAAATTCACACCATGGAGACGCTAGAAACTGAGAAGCCTCTGCTGAAACCAGTTTCAGATCATTCTGTGGACATGACAAGGCATCGTGGAAGAAACGGTGTCGTTTCTATTCTCCTTCAGCCATTCCAGTGGCTGCAAATGCTGTCTTCTAAGCTAAACCCGAGCTTTGTTGTTGGCGTGGTCCTTGTGTACGGCCTAAACCAAGGGTTCTCCGGTTCGGTATTCAAAGTCGTCACGGACTATTACTGGAAAGATGTCCAGCAAGTGGAGCCGTCGGTCGTGCAGCTTTACATGGGATTGTATTACATCCCCTGGGTCATGAGACCCGTCTGGGGTCTCTTCACCGATGTTTTCCCGATCAGAGGGTACAAAAGAAAGCCTTACTTTGTGGTCGCTGGTGTTCTTGGTTTGGTCTCTGCGGTTGCAGTTGTGGTTTTTGGTAAGTTGCCCGCTGCTTTGGCTCTGAGCTGCCTCTTAGGTGTCTCTGCGGCTATGGCCATTGCAGAGGTGGTGATTGATGCGTGTATAGCAACGAATAGTATCAGTATCCGGTCTTTGGCTCCTGATATTCAGAGTCTCTGTATGGTTTGTTCGTCTGCTGGTGCTTTGGTGGGTTACGCGACTAGTGGAGTCTTTGTTCACTGGCTTGGACCTCAGGTTAAGCTTTCTACCTTTCTGTTAATTTTTTTGCTCTTCTTAAAGTTTATAATGTTACATTCTTATTGACAGGGAGCATTAGGGGTATTAGCATTGCCACCTGCAACGATTATCATACTTGGGATTTTCATCTACGAGAAAAGATCTTCTACTTTCCTTATACAGAAAAACAAAAAGGTGAGAGCTCTGCATGTAATATAAACTCTTTTTTCTCTCTCTCACTAGCAGTTGCGTTGTGCTTATTTGTTTGTAATTTTTATTCTTACTTCCTCTGTTTCCAATCACTTCAAATTTTGATGAAACGTTGAGCAATCATATTCTTCAGGACGCAGATGGCTTAGGAGTAGCGGTGAAGGGAATGTACAAAACAATAAAGTACCCTCAAGTGTGGAAGCCATCACTCTACATGTTCATATCGTTAGCTCTCAACATCAGTACTCACGAAGGCTACTTCTACTGGTACACTGATCCTAAAGCTGGTCCCGCCTTCTCCCAGGTTAGTTATAGAGAATTAAGACTAGTGGTCATATGGTATGGGCTTGACATATATTATGGTCCAAATGCAGGAGTTTGTGGGCATAATCTACGCGATTGGAGCATTAGCATCGATGTTTGGAGTTCTCATATACCACAAGAAGCTCAAAAGCTATTCCTTCAGGAACACACTCTTCTTTGCACAGCTCCTATACGCCTTATCAGGAACGCTCGACCTCGTCTTCATCAAACGCTGGAACATTCTCCTTGGGATACCAGATTCCTTCTTCGTGGTAACGGAAGAATCTTTCTCAAGGATCATAAGCAAGATCAGGTGGATCCCCATGGTCGTTCTCAGCACGAGGCTTTGTCCTCTGGGAATCGAAGGCACGTTCTTTGCCTTCCTCATGTGCATCGATAGTTTCGGACAGCTTGCTTCCAAGTGGAGCGGAGGGTTCGTTCTCCACGCGTTTGGTGTCAGCAGACACGAGTTTGGGAACCTCTGGCTCGTGATTCTTCTCAGGAACGTCTTGAGATTCGCTACGCTGTGCTTCGTTTTCCTAGTTCCGGATTCTGATCATTTGGATGATCTCGTTCCCTCTGATGTGTTTCCAAAGAACCAACCAGACGATGCTGATGATGATATTAAACTGTTGCTTCTGTGAAGAGGAGAGACGAGTTTGTAGTTTTGTATAAATGTTTGAGTCACTAACTACATGTCGTTTCTCATGTTTAGAAGAGAGTACACGCAGCTAATTTAGAAAAACAGCTTGTAGTCTGTTCATTTCGTATATGGAAGAAACGCTGTTTTATTCTCACTATCTAATGCCACGTGTTAAGAGACAGATTCTCTCTATGTAATATTACTCTTTAGCCCCCTAGATTCTTGCTTATTTCACTTTTCGTTTTGCTCTCTGAAACAGTGACACTTTGCTCCCTCGTCTTCGTCGTCTCTAACCGTCGAATCTGCTATCGAAGTCAATCTACCACTTGAGGATGGTAATCGATTTCTCCTCTTACGTTAGTTTAATTGATTCCTTACTCAATCGCGTAGAGAATCTAGCATAGTCTTTACGTTAAGATCAGATTCGATTTCGTTTCGATTTGTTTTGAATCTCTCAGTTATGATTATACTCATCTTTCTCTTTTTGTTGGGTAGGCTAGTAACAACCATAACGGTAGGCACACGATCATCTTGTTGCAAAACTCTCCAAGCAGAGCTACGAGGACGTTTATGGACTACGATTCTATAGGCCAAGCTATGGATGGTAAGCCTTTTAGTTTATAGTTATGATTATGATTATGGACTCTTGTTATGATTATGCCTGAGGTTTTTAGTTTTCTTATGAGCTGGTGTATATAATGAGTGATGTGTGTGTGCTTTATTCTGAATAGCTTATCTATAGTTTACTTGTTATTGACTTTGGTTATGATTATGCTGAGGTTTTAGTTTGTACTTATGTTTCTGTGAGCTGCTGAGATGGTCAGAAGAGATAAGATAAGGAGCCAATTGTGTTATGAGCTGATGGATATAATGTGTGCTTTGTTATCAACAGGTATTTGCGGCTTGTACGAAAGGAAGCTGAAGGAGATTAATCCATCTCTCAGAAACCTGAGCTATGACATTGCTGATCTTTACAACTTTATGGATGGTTTTGCTGACATGAGCGCTTTGGTGTAAGACTCTAGCCTCCTTCCTCTCTATTGGATTATTATGTTTGTTTTCTCTACCATCAGTTTGCTGAGTGTCCATGTCTCTAACCTTTACCAAATGCTATGCAATACCAGAACACTGGCAAATTCACATGACCTGCTCACTGTGTATATATATTTGTTACTCAATTAGTTATTCATTACTATTACTGTTACGTTTTCTGAAGAGTTGAAACGTGACTTGAATCCAATAGGTTTGTTGATCTCTGGCAAGTAGTGTGTACAGAGGTATCGTTAGGATTCCCATGTTGTATAAGCTTTGATTCCTTTAGTAGATACTATATGTTCATTGTCATTAGTGTATTGTCACTTGTAAGAATGATTATAACAAAATTTCACAGGTTATTTATTTACTGATTTTTGCGTGACATTGCAGCTATGAACACTCGATGCATGCGTATCTGCCATATGACAGGCAGTGGATTAAGCAGAAGGCATTCAGCCATCTCAAGAGGCTTGCCAATGGAGGCAAATGAGGAAGAAGATCACTGAAGAAGACATTAAAAACTTAAGAGATGGCCACCCATTATATGATATATTCCTAATGTAACAAGATGTGTTTTAAGAGAATATGGTGTTGTGGTGCTTGGATTTGTAATAACAGAAGTGTAACTTCGAACACTAATATTGTGAAGAAAAAATCATCATTAAACTTGGCTTCCAAATATTTTGCATAAACCTTCAATCAATAAAAAAAAGTATTTAAGGTTAAAAAAAAAATGCATCAAAATCTTTGGCCAAGTTAAAAAAAAAAAAAAGATGAGAGTCAGCAATCAACAAAGGGAAAAGCATCAGCCATGGAGATAACTTGATAACTCAACTCCTTATGAGCCTTCTGAACCACTCTCTCCTGCGCATAGAACAGCATATAACACTCGCACCCTCTCACCACCTCCTCTTCAACCTCATTGATCCACGCGTCGTCGCACCTATACCACAACCCCTTAAGCCTCAGGTAAGTCACGTAGTGACCAGACGCCAACATCCCCGAGTGAGTCACAACCGCAAAGATCTCAAACTCAGAACCATCATGCTCGCCTTCTCCGTCAAACGCAAACACCCTGTTCCCGAACCTCTTCCCGATGATGGAGGAAGAGAGGTAAGGAGACATGTTCAGACGGAAGGGATACTGCAAGTAGCTGTCGATTTTCCTCGAGGCTTTGCGGGTGAGCGAGTGCTCGAAACGCTTCACGTGCAGGCAGAGGAGCGGAGGGAGTCTTCTTATGGACATTTGCTTCGATGACTCTCTCTTGACTCCGCAGCTTCGGCAGTTCAGCTTCTGGTCAGGACCTAGCTTCTCCGACCGCGTGAAGAGGTCTAAGCACCCGGAGAGCGTAGGCATCATCGGCGAGTTCACGCTTGGCTCACCACTGTTCCTGCTCTTGGTCCCTTTCGCCGAATCCAAAGTAAGCGAAATGTCGATGAATGGGTCGTAAGTCGTCGAGGTGGATCCGCACGTTGTGCACGTGACATCAGATCTTAATAGACCAGAGAATGCTCTGTGTGTAATACACTGACACTCTTCATGATCTGTGCACACCAAAAGGAACAAAACAAAATAAAGTTCCAATCTTGAAAGTTTTAATTTGTTTGATTTAAAAAAAAAAAAAAGTTTCCATCAAGAAACTGAAAATAGATTTTACCTTTATACAAACACTTAGACTTCCCTTCATTCTCATGAATACAATCAAGTAACGAAATAAAGAACTCGTGAGAGTCTTGCTGCTCATAAGTAGCTAGATTCGTCGAGTGCTGCCACCAGCTTCATCAACACAAAGATCAAATCAGTTATCTAAGCAATAATAATGTCTATGACGATGATCAACCAAACCAAACCAAACCTGTAAAGCAAATGAGCAGGACTATAAGGAGTCCGATCACCCGAGAACATAGCTGAGAAAATAACGTCGAGATCACAAGGCAAACAAAGCAAACCCATCGATCTCCTAGGACAAAGATCGCGATTATGCTGCCCGCTCAGCCAAAAGTTCCTCAACGGAGGCGCGTGAACTAGCGCCTGCAGAACAGCGTTCATGAAACAAGTGCTCCCCAAGTTGTTCAAACCTCTCAGGCCCAATGGGTAAGACCACTTCTCCCTCCGATCCACAAGGAACTGCGAGTCCGCCAACAACCTCCTCTTCTTGCTCGATCTAACACCACAACCGCCAGCGCCATCACTAGCAACAGCAACGCTGAGAGAACCAAGAACCTGTTTGGACACGAGGAGGCCGTCGAAGTCGGGGTCGTAGACCTGATCTACGCACGAGGAGCAGTAAAGCTCGGATCTTTCGACGTCGACTGCTAGATCGTGGCCTTTGTTGGATCGGGCGTGAGAAAGGAGGTGGCTTGAGCAAGATACGGTTTGGCAGATCAAGCAGATGTAGAGTCTCTTGCTGCTGTGGTGATGAGGAACAGAGCAGTGGCTGCATCTGGTTGTTTCTTGGAGTTTGATCTTGATTCGTCCGTCGTTGAGGGGTGTGAACATGTTCTGTAACGATTTGTAACCATCGGTGCCGTGTCTAAGCTTGTAATCAGATAAGTGGTTGCAAGGATCGGGATGTTTCATGAAAACAATACTTTCAGATTTGATTTGGAGGAGATCTCACAAAGAATGAAGCTTTTTTTTGTTTTGTTTATTGTGATGTTATTTAATCAAATCGAGGTAGAATTTTTCGGATCATTTGTTTAGGGATTGATTTTGATTTTTGATTTTGATTCATTTGTTTTTGTTTTTATGAATCCACTAGATGAACGGAAGGAAGATAGAAAGACAGAATTTTTTTTGGAAAATATCTATTTCTCTTTTTGGGTGTTTTTTTTTTTATTTGTTCTCCTGTAAATCTTTAATAATCATTAATGTAAATAACATTTTTGTCGTGGAAAGTATATTTGAGTAGACCGACTTAACATGATTCTAAAAGACTGCACTTTGTTCCACGTCTTGTGCTTCCCCCCCCCCAAAACTTGACCTAGTTTTTCCAAAGAGCCTAGAAGTAGTTCACCTCGTGACCTTCTGAATGGAGTAGAAGGTCTACAATGCTTTCATTGATTGGTGTAGAACATTATTCATTCTTGTCTAGAAAGATGAGAAACAAAAAGCTGGGAGAATAGGTCCCTTTGGTGATAATAATACAGTTCGTAGTAATGGTGAACGATGAACATGATACTTAAAAAAGTGAAAAAGCTATATGGTTTCTGAGTTTTGGAAATGCTACATGAAGATCACAAGATGAGAAGGTTCATATGAATCTTTCCCCCTCATGGCGGTATTAAACAAAATCATTTAAGTTTCTCTGGCTGTTATCTCACGAAAAATGTCTTCATCATCTTCCAGTTTTGGCTTATTATTTAAAGTACAAGACAGAGAGAGAGAGAGACTTGCTTGTCAGTGGAAAACATATCCTCCTCCAGAGTGTTCAACCTCCTGAAAAATAGAAATGGAATGAAAGATGATGTGTATGTGGACAGACATTATTGCTTAGAGGATTGTGCTGAAACACATGGACACAAGATTCTGCTGGAGAAATAAATTACTAACCTGAGGAGGGGGTAAGGATGAAACCCAATCTGATGCATGTGTTGGAAGAAGCCCCAATGTGTTGAGCTGCGAAAAGAGAAATTTGTTTGTATGAGAAAACGATACTTCATAATTATTATTAGTCCGTTTTGCCTTGAGGCAAGGGGAAAGGAGAACATGAAACTTTATTACCTTCCAGATACCCAGAGCTAGCCCTCCAAGGTTTAGTGCAAGAAACACTAGCTTGGGCATAAGTAGCTCCACCTTGTTATCCTTGAATGGCTCAAAAACTGTACACAAGAGAAAATGTAAGGATGCAAGCTTCTGGACTCAAAACAATGCACAAGAAGGAGATATGTCAAGTAGTAAAATAACCAATTATATCAAAAAAAATGGAAATAATATACCGCTTTGCCAATATCCTGGAGAAGTAAGTTCTTCCCTCTCTCTAAGTGGTTCTTTTATTCATCTCTTATTCAGAATTAAATGCCACTCCACATACATGATTCCTATACTTGATTATAATTATCCATTTCAAGTATATGCAAGTCTGTTTTTTTAACCGCTTAGCCTGATAAAACATGATTCCTCTATTGTATATCACTGAATGCACATGATGATGTTGATGATAGACATTTGCTATAAATTTCAAAACATAGTATCAAAAACATAGCTTCATATAATAATGTGTGGGATGAGATGACAGGTTAACTAACTAATGTGACCAGAACAAAAAGGATGAATCAAAGGTTAGGCTTACTCTTGCCAACACTCTGGAGGGCGCTGAGAGGCTGCCAAAGAGCAGAGAAAGTGATCCCAATGCTAAAGAGGTGAACTGTGTTCCCAGCCATCCACATCATGAACCCCATCATCATCAGATTCTTAAACGGTGACTGCGCTACTTCCCATGCTTTCTGCTCTCATTCACCATCAACAACAACAACAACGAAAAAAACTCTATTCAAAACTTATCCACATCAAACTCAAATCTCCATCACCAAAAAAAAAACAAAAAGTTTCCTTTTTTTTCTATATATAAATACATCAGATTAAAGAGTCAATTGGCTTTAAAGAATGAGACTTTGAGATTTGAGATTAAGTAACCTGAAGTTTCCAATTAGCTTCAGCGTCTTTCTTTTGGCGGCTCGTTGCTGAATCATCCTGATAACGATATCAATACAGTAGCAATTACAAGTCAATTTCAAATTGAAATTCAAAATCAATACCTGTTCGGGAGGAGCACGAGAGAAGCCAGGCGGATCGAGGATGTCGCGGGAAGATGGAACGGTAGATTGATCGGAGAAATCGACGGCCCATCTCCGGCCAGCACCCATCACTGCTTTGCCTTTGTCCATGTTCCACCTTAGCTCTTCGATCCACGATGGAGATAGATATCGAAGAAGAAGAAGAGACGACCTAGATCGGATCCGTTTATCTTCTCATTCTGATAGAGTGACAAGGAAAGCTAAACCCGTTTCTTCAAGCCTGGTTCGGATCCTTTTTAACCCGGATCCAGCTACTTTACGGATCTCGGCTTTCATTATTAGGCTTTCCCGCAATTTGTTTAATGGGCCTTTTACCAACCCATATATTGTTGGGCTTCCCAACCGTTTACAGGTTCGGTTTAATCGATGTAACATTTATGAGCCAAATGCTTATCCGAAACGAAAACATAGAGACCGCTCTCATCCCGCTTCGGCTCTTACCCTTAAGCCGACCCTGTATATAATTTAAGTGGAAAACTCATCGGACGATAACATAATCTATATGGTGGGTCGAAAAGAAAAGGAAAGAGAAACAAATGTAATCGCATGGAATGTAATGTGACAACTACGAAGTTCCCACAATGCTATACATCAGCTTTCTAATCTATAACTATAAATTCAATAATTGATATTCAATTACAAAACCACATTTTTCTATTTTAGATGTATAGTTTTTATTTTATTTTTTATAGAATCCTTACCACAATATTCTCGTATATTTTTTTCTAAGTTAATATATATAATGAGAGAAAAGTTGAGAGCCACCACAAATAAAAGGGGTGATTTGGTTGTGGAGGTAGATGATGTAGAAAGCCAAGATTTAGTTTAAAGCCATGCATGTCAACCAATAATGCTTTCATTTTTTTTATTTCTAAAAAAAGGCTGTAGAAAGTTTTATTTCTAGAGCAAAAAAATAGTGCTTTACAAAGTTACATCAAAAATAGTTACAACAAATAAATCTACAGCTATTATTTTAAAGCAAAAAAATAAAAGCCACGACACTTACCAATCACCCCCGAAAACAAAGATTTTTATAAAAGTATATCTTTTCTTTAGACCTAAAACTACAAACTTATAATAATCATTATTTTGATCTAAATTTTGTTAATACCTTGTTATATACATGCAACTATATAAATGAATTAGGGGTGTGACACACGATAACATTAGTGTTTTAATATTCTCAACGTCGATATTTTAAAAACTTATTTATAGACATTAAACATATTTGCCTTTGCATTATTTTGATGACTTGATGTAACACATGTTTCTTTTTTGAAAGAGGGGTGATGATAACCCAGGTTAGAATTGACATTGGTGTTCTGTAGTAAATGGATAGTAAATCAATCATCCAGCTTCTATTGTTACAATATGATAAAATTAAATTCTAATGTATATTAGTCCTTTCAATAATGCAGAGGTTTCATATTTGGAACCAACCAACGACATACATTATTGATACGTCAAATAGTCATATAAGAGGTTTTTTTTTAAAATATCGTCCACGTTTTTGGTGAAAACCAGTATAAATTCTTACCCTTTTTCTCTGTTTAATACGAACATATATCAATATGATAAGCGCCAATATTTGTAACCTACGATATAATGGAATGATGAACTCTAATGAAACAATTCTTACCATCCATTTGATTTTTTGAAAAATTGGCGACACTAGTTTTATAATTTAACTTTCTATTACAAACTGAACTCAAGTAATCGGAGAGTAAGCAAGTGAAACTACATTCTCAGAACGGTGAACTTGGACGGCTGACGAGTTTCCAAAACACACATGAATAGGCGATTAGTCGTTTTCTAAGTTTCTAGAAAATTAGGCTGCAGATTCCAGCTTTCTCCCACTGGCACTACGTAAAGACCTGGACTGGTAACCACTAGATGAAATGGAAAAAATGATCAAAATAATGAATAAAAGTTCATTTGAATAATTGAAAAAATAAGAAAATAGGTTTTTTTTTTCATTTTGTTCCTCACCTGAATTGAAGGGGAAATTTTTTCTTTATAATTTCATTCATCTATGAGGAATTTAGAGGAAAAGAGTGGAACCCGCATGCCAATAATTTGACAAAAAAATTCAATACAGCTGCTACAAAATCGGAGGAACAAAAAATTCACTACAATTTTTTCATTCAACCTGGTCACCAATTAGAGCGGAAGATTCTTCATAAGAATCTTAATCTTTTGTTCCCACTTGTACTCATTAATCGAATTTTGTTTTTCGGAAAATGTAACCAGGCCCACCCATCCAACTAACTGAGGTTCTTGTGGACTTATTATCTCAATCATAGATGAATGTTTTCGGTTACAATGGCACTCAATCATTGCGTACATAGCGTCTAACTTCGAAATATCTTACGATAATTTGCATGTAACTGAAGAATAGTTAATCTACCGAATGCTTACTGAAAATGATATAAAATTAGTTGTTGAGAATTATTTCGTGAAGGAACACCTCTTTTCTCAATTAATACAAACATATGATATGTTACTTACATGTATACGCATAAGTAAAGATTGAATCAAGTGATATGATATGAAATAAAGCATTGATTTCATTTTGTTGGATACCTCATTACTCTAAATGTATTTAGTTTAAAAGCACCCTTACCTATTGCTTGTATAGTATTCTTAGTAATAGGAGACTCATCAATTGACTTGCCAAATCCAATGTTTGGCCAAAATATCATGATGAAAACTAGTGATGTACTACTCTAAATGTATTTAGTTTAAATCACCCTTAACTATTGCTTTGTATTGTATTCTTAGTAATAAGAGACTCATCAATTGACTATATATGCCAACCGCCAACGTCTGGCCGAAATATCACGATGATCAAACTAGTGAGACATCAATTAAAGGACTAATAATAACATGTGTTATCGTTGGAGATTTGAATAATTGAAACTTTATTTTATGTCACAAATTAATATATGAGCACCATACACATCCATGCATTATTTGGCACCTACTAGGTTTACTACTCACGTAATGGAATATTATCCAATTATATTGCGCTTGGTGTGTGAACGACAAAACACACAAAAATAACAATAATGCTCCTTTGCTAGATGATGTGTCGCTATCCAACTTGTTAGTGAAACGATTGGAGTCCCCTAACTTATGTGATATGTGGATGACTGGATTGCTTCTAAAGTTTAACAACCTCCACTAGAGACTTTCTTGAGCCTGCTTATAAAGGACCAACCATTGTCATGCATTGAGTCACACTTTTTAATTATTGTAAGAGACAAAGAAGAGAGAGATAAAATGAACTCTACTAGGAATGTATTGAATATCATATTAATCCTTTGTGTATGTCTCAGTTGGGGTTGTACTGATGGAGCTCAAAAACGAGAGAATGGAGAGATTTTAACTCATACTATAGAACTAAGCTCTCTCTTCCCTTCATCATCATTACCTTGTGTTCTTTCCACCAGAGGTATTATTTTCTGAGCCAATTCAATTTCTGGTGATTCATTGTGTTTTAGCTATATACATACGGTAGATGAATATGTTATTCGTATGTCCTTTTATATATTTGTTGTTCTTATTATGTAAAGATCATATGAAGGTATTGTTTAAATATCGATTAAGTTACAATTAAGGCCAAATTACTGTCAGTAAGGCACATGATTATTAGAAATTGATAGTTAGATATGTGTAATATATGCTTGATTGAAAATATGTATACTTTTGCTAGCAAGTTAAGTGAGTTAATTAATATGAATACAACTCTGTGTTGGCTCCAATAATATATGCATTTTTGTTGTTGTGTCTAACGTGAACTTATCTACTCAGCGTCTAATACAAAGTCCTCACTGCGCGTGACGCACAGGCACGGCACGTGCTCGTCTTTAACCAGCGACAAGGCCACCACGAGTCCAGACCATGCTGAGATCCTCAGACTCGACCAAGCCCGCGTAAACTCGATCCACTCAAAACTATCGAAGAAGCTCACAGACAGAGTTAGACAAAGCAAGTCAACGGCTCTACCAGCTAAAGACGGGAGCATCTTCGGATCAGGAAACTACGTCGTTTCGGTCGGAATCGGAACACCGAAACGCGATCAGTCTCTCATCTTCGACACAGGAAGCGATCTGACGTGGATTCAATGCGAGCCATGCGTTCAAACATGCTATTCTCAAAAGGAACCAATCTTTAACCCGTCCTCGTCTTCCTCGTACTACAACGTCTCGTGCTCTTCGGCTGCGTGTAGCTCTCTCTCTTCAGCTACAGGTTCGATTCTCGGTTAATTTTTCTCAATTTTTGTTAACCGGTTTTTCAATTTTAATCCGGTTATGTTAACCGGTTTCCCAATTTTAACCGTTTTCCCCGCCGAGATTAGGTAACTCTGGAAGCTGCTCAGCTTCGACGTGCGTCTACGGGATTCAATACGGCGATCAATCCTTCTCCGTCGGGTTTCTCGCCAAGGAGAAGTTCACGCTAACGAGCTCCAACGTATTCGACGGCGTTTACTTCGGCTGCGGCGAGAACAACCAAGGACTCTTCACCGGCGTCGCGGGACTTCTCGGACTCGGCCGTGACAAGCTCTCCTTCCCCTCGCAGACGGCGACGACTTACAACAAGATCTTCTCCTACTGCCTCCCTTCCTCATCTAGCTACACCGGACACCTCACCTTCGGAACCGCCGGAATCTCCAGATCCGTCAAATTCACTCCGATCTCCACGATCACCGAAGGCACGTCCTTCTACGGCCTCGACATCGTCGCAATCACCGTCGGAGGTCAGAAGCTAGCGATCGCTCCCGCCGTTTTCTCAACTCCGGGGGCTTTGATCGACTCCGGAACCGTCATCACTCGTCTCCCGCCGAAAGCCTACGCGGCGCTGAAAGACGCGTTCAAGGCGAAGATGAGTCAGTATCCGAGCTCGTCGGGGGTCTCGATCTTGGACACGTGTTTCGATCTCAGCGGGTTAAAGACGGTTACGATCCCGAAAGTGGCGTTTTCTTTCAGCGGCGGCGCGGTCGTGGAGCTTGGATCGACGGGGGTTCTATACGCGTTTAAGATGTCGCAGGTTTGTTTGGCGTTTGCGGGGAATAGCGATGACACTAACGCTGCCATCTTTGGGAACGTTCAGCAGCAAACGCTGGAAGTCGTGTACGATGGTGCGGGCGGGCGGGTCGGGTTTGCTCCTAATGGGTGTAGTTAAAGCTGAAAAGAGGGGTGGATTTAATTGTATGGATTTGGCATTAATTAGCTTTATCCTTCTTATTCAAGTGTGTAATTGGGCTGAGATCGTTATGGGCGTGTGAAGTAAAGTGTACAGAAATAAATTTGTGTGGATGGATACAACAAAACAGTTTATACCAGGGGCGTGGGCATTTTGGTTGTTTTATCGGTTTAGTTTCGATTCGGTTTGGTTAATTGGACTCTGGAAACTTTCCGACTGAAATAAACTAATTAAATTAGTTTAGTTTGGATCGGTTTCGGTTCGGTTTGGGATCGGTTTCGGTTCGGTTTTTGTTCGGTTTGGTTTGTGTTGCTGTTTGGTTTAATCGGGTTCTCTAAGTTTAATTCTTTTTAAAAAAACCATGTTTTTGCATGGTCATAAATTCATATGTTGGTTACAATGAAAAAATAATAAATTTTGGTTTAGTTTGAATCAGTTTCGGTTTGGTTTTTTTCCCACCCTTAGTTTATATCTTCTATTGAAGAAGCCCAAAATGTTGATTTATACATTTTCTTTGATTCCAATACAGAATGGAGTTCGATGATGAAACAAAATACAGTAAGTGAGTTCTGTACCGCCCGTATAGGAGCCCACATGTCGACGTGTGTGCAGCAAATTCAAATTAAAAAAAAAAATTAACCATTGAAAAGTATTTCAACTCAATGAAACCTTATATTAACAACTTGAACAAATGAAAATTTCTTTGGGCATTGTCTTAACATTGCATACTTTGCAATTGACTCAGGTCAGTGGCATACTTTGCAATTGACTTAGGTCAGTGCTCAGTCAATTATTTAGTGGGTTGAACAATACAACCAACCTCTTTAGAACGGCCAGACTTAGATACTCTGAGACATGGAATATAGACACAGAATGACATTAACATTTAGTGGAATATTGGTTATAAGCACGCCAAACTTGAAAACTTGGAAGTATAGAGCCACAACCACATAATAGTATGTCGTTGACTATTACAACCCCTATAGTACGCTGGACTTGGGGTCTGAGATAGGGCATCGTCATGTCCATTACTTATCTGATATATATGTGGTAGCAAAGAGCTTAACCATCAACACAGATTTGCTATAAAATAAAACCAATCAATTGCATGTAATTGAGCGAGAAATTTAAATAACATTGCTGTGAGGGATAGTAAAATGAGCTTTGCTAGGAATCTGTTGAATATCATAATACTCCTCTGTGTATATCTCAACAGGGGTTTTACAGAGGGAGCTCAAGAAAGAGAGAGTGAAAAAATTGATTATCATACAATCCAGCTCAGCTCACTTTCTCCTTCTTCCTCTTGTCTTCCTTCTTCAAAAGGTAACTAACAATGCTTACTCTATTAAGAGTCTTGTGGGTCTTTTGCTGTTTTTAACGTGAGTTTCTTGCTCAGAATATGATACCAAGTCGTCGCTGCGCGTGGTGCACAAGCACGGATATTAAATTGCATGTAATTGAGCGAGAAATTTAAATAACATTGCTGTGAGGGATAGTAAAATCGAGGCAAAGCTGTTAAACTCGACCGTGCAGACATCCTCAGACGCGACCAAGCACGAGTGGACTCTATCCACTCAAAGCTGTCAAATAATTTGGAAGACCGACTTACACAAACCGGTTTACCGGTTAAGGACGAGAGCAAGAGCAAAGAAGATGTAGGTTCGGGGAGCTACATCGTGACAATCGGAATCGGAACACCTACACACAACCAGCCACTGATCATAGACACTGGCAGCGATTTGACGTGGACAAAGTGCAGGGCCATGCAATGCCGATCCGGAAGATATCGAAGTTCAAATTGCAACTCTGAAAACAATGACATCTTTAACCCTTCCTTGTCTACTTCCTTCAACACAGTATCATCTACATCTCGAGTGTGTAGTGGTGATATCAGATCCAGAGGTTCGATTTTTTTTTGTAATTTTTTGTGTTATGTTTAACCGAGTTTTAAATATTATCCCCTCGATTAGATATTCCCTGTTCGGCGACTCGTTGCTGCTACAGCATCGACTACAATGATAACTCGTCTTCCAACGGATACCTCGCCGAGGAGAAGTTTACCATAACGAGCGCTGATGTCTTCGCCGGCATTCACTTTGGCTGCAGCGAAAAAGAGGTTAACATTAACGACAATACTGCTGGACTACTTGGCCTTAGCAGCCACGTACTCTCATTTCCGTCGCAGACGGCTAACAAGTACAATAATATATTCTCTTATTGTTTACCTTCTCCCGACAGAACCGGCCATCTCACCTTCGGATCCACTGGAATCTCTAGTTCCGTCAAGTTCACGCCGATCAAATCCGTACCAAAAACGCACTTATACGGTCTTGATATAGTAGGCATCACCGTCGGAGGTAAGAAACTGGAGATTCCATCAACAGTGTTCTCACACCCCCGTGCTATTATCGACTCCGGCACTGTGATCACTCGCCTCCCTCCCAAGGCTTATGCAGCACTGCGAGGCGCGTTTAAGGAAAAGATGAAGAACTACACGACTACATCCGCTGTAGAGCTCTTGGACACGTGCTACGATCCAAAAGGTTTCGACACGATGTCTGTCCCGAAAGTTTCGTTCTCCTTCGGAGGGGGCACCACTGTGGAACTAGGCTTAAATGGGATTTTGTATCCGTTGAATGCATCGCATGTTTGCTTGGCGTTTGCAGGCAATGACAACGATGGTGACTTCGCCATCTTTGGGAGCGTCCAGCAAATGACGCTACAAGTTGTGTATGATAAGGCGGGAGGACGGATCGGGTTTGCTCAAAATGGTTGTAGTTAAAAAGAGAGAAAAAATTGTTACACTTATTTTAAGGATTTGGCACACAATTTATATTTCGTTAAATATTAATCAAGCGTGTAATGATAGATTGAAAAATATATTTATTAATAACAGTTTTATACTATGTATATTACAAAATAACAATTACTGAAAATATTTAATAATCATATCTATCAAAAATTTAAAAATATATTTTAAATTCATACACTATACTGAGTTTTGAGTATCCAAATACATAGATAAAATATTAGATAGTATGAATAATTTTGATCCAAATTATTAATTTTAGGTCCAGTAAAAAACTAAAACTAAACAACACACGCATCCCACCATTCAGTAAAAACTAACTAGTTGGCGTGAAGATGACATTTGTAGCTGGTAATCAATAAACCTCTTTTTATTTATTCACAAAACCAAAGTTCAACCTATGACATATTCCACAGTGTGATCTTTGTGTTTTAAAATCTGACTATTTAAATATCACTTACAGCTAGATAAAATGGTTCATCCAAGAAAGTGGTTCCACTCTTGGTTACATCTTCTAGTCAACTCTCTAACTCTCTCTGCAGTAGGATCTTGGTTCAGAGAGACTTACAGACTGTTTCACGCCACTGAAGATACCTGCCATATGAAAGCACCTATTCTTTTTTTTTTTGGTCGTCAGAAAGCTCTGTTTGTAAAGTGGCTCGAACAGATTGAAGTTTACGCTGCTGTTTGGCAGTAGGAGTAGTCTTATCCTTAATTAAGTTGATAAACCATAGGCCCATGGGCTCATTTTAAAAAAAATAAGGCCCATGGTCAATGTTTGATGGTTTATAAAAGATTTAAAAGTCAAACCACCGGTTAACGAGCGCCACGTGTCAATATCTGTCTTCTGTGATAATATCTTTCTACTTTCTATAATTACCATGAATCGTTCGCCGGAATATGCTCTCGAAACGTCGATCAAACACGTGAATCTCTCCCCATCTGCTTCTTCTTCTCTCTCCTCGTGATTCTTTCATGGAAGTTTCAGGCTAGACGAGAGCATCCCGAGCAGAACTAACTTTTGAAAATTTCGTGGAAGAAGAAGCTATGGGATATCTGGATTTGGCGTTGTCGTGTTCCAACCCGACGCAGACCGTTGAAACTCCGGCGAGCGGCGGAGGTCTCAGGTCAAATTCAATCTCATAACTGCCTCTTGATAATCATTTAGCTATGTGTTGGATTTGATTAATTTGATTCTGTTTTGATCATTTGAATTCTTATCGAGGATCTTCGATCGATCTTGTGTGTTTTGTATGTTAACGTGATTCGGTTTCAGCCAGAACGGAAAATTCAGCTATGGATACGCGAGCTCCGCGGGGAAGAGATCGTCTATGGAAGACTTTTTCGAGACGAGGATCGACGGTATCGATGGACAAATCGTTGGTTTATTTGGAGTTTTTGATGGTATGTATATGTTTCCTCTCTCAAGAAAGCTTAGCTTATGAATCTTTGATGGTTCACTTGTGCCATGACCTTAAGATTGGTTGGTAGCTTGTAGTCAGGGCCGGCCCCTCAGATTTAGGGGGTTATAGGCCATTTATTAAAAATGTCAACTAATTTTTTTTATATAAATTTGGAAACCTATATCTATGTAGTTTTCTTCAAATGCGGCATAATAAGGTCAGATGTTTCATTAGGTTTCATTAGACTTTGCCCAGGATCGGCCCTTGTAGCTTAATTTTGGGATGACGGTATACTTGTTGTTTTGACAGGCCATGGTGGAGCTAGAGCAGCTGAGTATGTGAAGCGTCATCTTTTCAGTAATCTAATCACTCATCCAAAGTTTATCTCTGACACCAAGTCAGCTATAAGTACACTCTCTCAAGAACCTGAACAAACTTTTTTTTTTAACACAATGTATTTATCCATGCTGCGGTCTAATTGGCGTTAATGTTTTTTTTTTTCCAGCTGATGCTTATAACCATACAGACTCTGAACTTCTTAAGTCAGAGAATAGTCACAATAGAGACGCTGGTTCGACTGCCTCTACAGCTATACTTATTGGTGATCGTTTGATTGTTGCCAATGTTGGTGATTCAAGAGCTGTTATCAGCAGAGGCGGAGATGGTAGTTAGTTTGCTTACTAGATCTATTATGATTTGTCGTTTGGAAATTTAAGGAGCCAATATCTAATATCATGGAGTATCCATTCAGATGAATTTTTTTTCATGAATATGTTCCTTCATGTAACATGATTTTGTGTGTGTACAGCCATTGCTGTGTCAAGGGACCATAAACCTGACCAAAGTGATGAGCGTGAAAGGATTGAGAATGCTGGTGGGTTTGTGATGTGGGCAGGTATGTAACAGTTGTTGCTTCATGCTTTTTCTCAATAGATAGTTCTAAATTTATGTGTGTGTTTGGTGTTGCTTTCGTTAATTGAATAGGAACTTGGAGGGTTGGAGGTATACTTGCAGTTTCTCGTGCGTTTGGTGATCGTCTTCTGAAGCAATACGTTGTTGCCGATCCAGAGATCCAGGTTATTTTCACTTGAATCATAGCCATATTGCATATGATCTTCGTGTCCTCTGAATTTCCCAAACCCTTTTTTTCGTTGAAAAAACAGGAGGAGAAGATTGATGATTCTCTCGAGTTTCTGATCCTAGCAAGTGATGGGCTATGGGATGTTTTTTCTAATGAGGTCTGTCACGTTTGAAATTGCTTCTTTTTCTTTACCTCTATAGTTGTTATAATCTTCACATTCTTGCAGGAAGCAGTTGCGATGGTTAAGGAAGTTGAGGATCCAGAGGAGTCAGCGAAGAAACTTGTGGGAGAAGCAATAAAGAGAGGAAGTGCAGACAACATCACATGTGTCATCGTTCGTTTCTTGGAGACAGCTTCATCAAGCCACGTCAGCTCCTCGTCATCCAATGAAGCCAATCTAATGCCGCCGCCAGTTGGAGACCTCAAGATCTCATCCAGTGAAAGTAAGCAAGATCAGATCGACTCAGAGGACATCATCAGAGTGAATAAACCAGATAATGCACACTTCTGAGTTTCCGATAAGGTACATAGCGTTCTCTCACAGATCCTTGATTGTGGTTGGATTTAGGATTTACATATATGTATTTAATATGAAATGTATGTTTATGATTACATCTATACATTTGGATTTAACTCTTCATTTAGATTTGTGTTTGTAATTTGTAACTTAAATCTTGCTAATTATATTTAAATATTGGTCTTCAAAAATAGAATATTCTTAAACAGGTTTAAATTCAGGTAGTAACGTACGCTAACATGCTGGAGACAGTAATAGAATCTATCAGACACACTACATAAATATATTAAAAGATAGATAAGTCGGAGGTTGTCCTAAAACAATCCAGATTTCTTCTTCTTACCAGCTAATCTTCATCTTGACCTCTCTGTTCCTTCATCTTCCTCTCCAAACTCTGAACCAAGTCTTCAAGGCACCCGTCAACATCTATTATTTGATTTTTGGCTATCAGTTTCTCTGCGACATCAGCTGGAGCGATATTTGTAACCTTAAGCAAAGACTCAACTTCACCAAAGAGAGGATGAGAATCAACATCCAAGTAGTTCTTTGCAAGAACCTTGAACGCCTCGAAGCTACAATAAGACAACTCAATATGCATATCCATTCTTCCTCTCCTGATCAAAGCCGGGTCTAGTTTCTCCATATGATTCGTCGTGAATATGATAATCCTCTCTTGACCACAAGCCGACCATATACCATCTATGAAATTCAAAAGCCCCGAGAGCGTGACTCTGCTCTCGCTCTGTTCCTTTTCACTATCTTTCTTGCTGCTCAAGTCATCACCGTCTCTGTTCTTTCTTTCTCCCGTTGTTAGGTCTAAAGAGCAATCAATGTCTTCGATCACGATAATCGACTTGCTAGATGTCGCGGTGAGAAGCCTCCTCAACTCCGAGTTGTTTTTAATAGCCGTGAGTTGGAGATCATAGATGTTATAGTTCAAATGGTTTGCTATAGCTGCGATCATCGTGGTTTTACCGGTCCCTGGTGGTCCGTACAATAGGTAACCCCTCTTCCAAGCTTTCCCAATCTTCTTGTAATACTCTTTCCCGTTTCTGAACGCCTCGAGATCGCTGAGAACATCTTCTTTCTTCCAAGGATCCATAGCTAATGTCTGGAAACTCGCCGGGTGCTCAAAATCAATGCGTCTCCACAAGCCGCTAGTATCCCATCCGAAACTAGGGTTGTTCGTGTACAGCTTCGTCTGCTTGGTCCTGGCCTAGATTGATATCCCTTCTTCCACCACGTACTTAATGTAAGATCCGGTTACTATCTCCAACCCACGTCTATGGAAAGTGAGCTTCTGTGTTCTGTCTCCATCGTGATCAGTACCAGTCGTCACAAGCTCCCACCAGACGTGTACTCCTTGGTATACATCTCTGACTTTAGCCTCGTCACGTTTCAATACAAGACCTTTGCTCTCTTTGACCTGAATCGCCCTGAGCTTATGGGACTTATCGATTGCTTTGGCGCCAAGGTAAGTGTCGATGGCGGCGAAAGCGTGGTTGAAACGGTACTCTTCGTACTCTGGGAAGCTGATGACAACGTAAGGAGAGAAGAAGTTGATGATGTGGTCGGAGAATCTTTGGACAAAAGAGACTTGTTGGAGTTTAGACAAAAGGAACTCTTTGATTGCGATCTTGAGGTGATCAGGGAACATCTGCTGAAAAGTTGCCCAGAGGAAGAACAGACTTGCCATGCTCGAACCAAATGTCCCCATCGCACCTCCCATCATCATCGTCAAGACACAAGTTAAATCTCTTTTCTTGGGTTTGGATTGGACTTGTTTGAGTTTGGTGTGTAGATAGCTCCGTGTTACGGTCTTATATATAGACGATACGCGGAAAGCAATGCGAGTGAAGTCCACTCGAGTCAACGTGGTCGTTTCTAACAAAAACAAAATATCAAGATAAATAATTGAAGCCTTTGCTTCTTTGGTAAGGTTTTATGCTGCCTTTACCCAACACAATTTTTTTTTTTTTTTTTGAAAAATACCCAACAAACATTGATTTCTGAATTGTTTTATTACATAAGGTTTCATTTTACATTTTTATAAAAACAATTTAGATTTGATGTGTTAATTAGAGAAACTTATAACATATGGAAGAAGACAAGACTAGATAAAATCTTAGATTAACTTAGGTTATGAATGTGAACCAATTAGCGGGACGGTATTGCGATAGTGAGTGAGGTAGTCAACCCTTGCCACCCCCATTCACCCACATTATGAATCTCACGTGATGTTTATCCGTTTTACGTCAAGAAACAGTTCTATGTCGATGTAAAAGCAAAAAAAGAGGAAAAATTATCTTCGGCCCATTAGAAATAAAGCCCAAATAATTTAGTATGGATCTCGCGTAGGCGCGCGACTCTCGTAAGTTAAGGGTCTACGTGGAGGCTTGTTAAGAGGCGACGTGTCCGCGCTATTGGCCGTTACTCCTCCCTCCTCCGTCTCCGTCTCCGTTGACATCAGACTCTCTTCTCCCTCTCTCTCTCTCTCTCTCTCTCCTACTCCGAATCCAAAAAATGAGGACGATCGTTTCGCGTTTGATCCGATTCAAATCATCGATTCCCCAGACACGGTGAGTGGCTCTTCCCCGTAATTAGCACCTGAATCGATCGAGTAAATGCATGCGCATTTAGGTTTGGTGATTGTGTTAATTCATTCTTGCTTCGTCGTTGGAATTGAGATTAGGTTCGTTTACAGTGGCGGCGGGAGGTATCTCTCTACAGACTCTAACAAAATCGATGAGCCGTTTAATGTGGAGGAAGCAGAGACTGTACATGTGCCTCCACCTCCTACTGAGAAGGTAACATAGTGTGATTAATCTGCAATATGGTGTTCATTCATGATCTTGGAACTTTACGCTTTTCGATTCTTGTTAGTTGCTTGTCCTTGGTGGAAATGGATTTGTGGGATCACATGTATGTAAAGAAGCGTTAGACCGCGGCTTATCTGTCTCTAGCCTTAGCAGGTATTCTCTTATTGACTTTGATTGCAGGACGTTAAAATTTTCACCATGTCTGAGAATAGATCAATTTTGTTGCTCAAAGTTGAAGCTTCTAGTTTAACATTGACAGGAGGACCGACACGTGTTGACTAGTCTGTACCACTTCTGTGGGGCTAGGATACACCTGTATAATTCAAAAAAAAAAAAAAGCTTCCAGTTTAGCTAATCTATGTCAGGTGTTGATTTAAGGGTTTGTGATTAACCATATGTGTATGGGTTGTTATATAGATCAGGTAAGTCTTCTTTACAAGAGTCATGGGCTAGTAGAGTAACATGGCATCAAGGTATTATTGTTAACTCCTCTACATTTTTTATGAACTTGCTAGATTATTTCCTTTATCTTCATTTTCCTCTTATATTTTAAACCTTTTTTTTTTCAGGAAACCTTCTGTCATCTGATTCATTGAAAGATGCTCTTGATGGAGTGACTTCTGTGGTATGTTTTTTTTTCTCCTTTTTCAGGAATAATGTAGCTTATTTAGCAGCGCTGTGTGTTTCCAACTGTACATTTTTATAAATTTATTTGGAATGAATTATTGCAGATCTCTTGTGTTGGTGGTTTTGGTTCAAACTCGTATATGTATAAGATTAACGGGACTGCAAACATCAACGCAATTAGAGCTGCCTCAGAGAAAGGTATGCATATTTTATTATTTGCATTATAGAGAGCTGTATAAATACTTTCATAGGCCAATTTTTTTGATAACCATGTGATATTCCTAAGATACACACTGAGTGCCCATAGGGCATTCAATACTTAGTTGCTCTTCGAGCTTATTGTAGGGATTAGTGGAGCGGGGAAACACAAGTTATGTGAATTAGTCTGCTACAACTTTGAACACCATGGCATCTTGGAAAATACATATGCAGCGCATATATTGGATGAACAATAGTTTACCAGCGTTCTAATTGGGTACACTTTGTTGAGCAGGTGTGAAAAGATTTGTCTATATATCTGCTGCTGATTTCGGACTAGCCAACTACTTGTTGAGCGGATACTATGAGGGAAAGGTATACAACAGCTTTGCATAGCCTTTTTGGTTAGTGTACATTTTCTTTAAAACATATCTTTTGATCCTTACAGCGAGCTGCTGAGACCGAGCTGCTCACAAGATTTGCTTATGGAGGTAAGCTTACATGTCATAATTACGAAACTCTCTCCGACTCCTAACCATTTTTTTGTTAATGTTGTGCAGGGATAGTCTTGCGGCCTGGTTTTATATATGGAACTCGCAACGTTGGGAGCATGAAGATCCCATTGGGAGTCTTTGTTTCACCCATGGAGATGGTAAGATAGTTCCTTCTTTACAGCAATACCTCTCAAAAGTCGGCCTTCTTTATTCGTCATGCTTGTGGCTTTTTTTTTTGTAGGTTCTTCAACAAGCAAAACCGCTGAACCAGCTCCCGTTAGTCGGACCTTTGTTCACACCTCCGGTGAATGTTGAATCGGTTGCGAAAGTCGCCGTCAGAGCAGCTACGGATCCAGTCTTCCCTCCTGGGATTGTAGATGTTCATGGAATACAACGTTACAGCCAACAGAAATCGAGATAAGCTAGCTTGATTATGCTCTCTTTTCGTTTATGTAGAGTTTGGCTGCTTAACTCTGATAAAAATGTTTTCTTGTTTCTCTCGCCATAAACTTCCCACAAATAAATAAAGAAGACAAAGCTTTTTATTGATACTGTACATCTCTAAGAGAGCAAGCTACTTTGTATAGCTCTCCAAAACTTTTCCCTACACATTTTTTTATACACAGAAAGCACATACTACCAAACTCTGAAATCTCTCAATGCAGATACTGTTTTAGACACTCTTTTAGTTTCTGCAACGTTACAGGTTTCGAAATAAAAGAGTCCATACCATTTGCATAACATTCTTCTGAGCTCTCTGATAATGTATTTGCCGTCATCTGCAAAAAATTCCACAACCCATTTTACTCTTCAAGTTATTCGAATGTATATATTAGAGCTCTGTGTACATTGTGATTTGAACATGTACTAACCGCGATTATAGGCAGCCGGTTTGTGGAACGCACACTCATTTGCTTATTCTCTAATACCTTGATGTCTACTCCAGCTTCTACTGCAGCATCCCAGTTCCCAGATTCTTCGTACGAACGGATCAGTCTTGTAGCTTTTAAACCATCCAGTACAGGCATGCACACATCCTGTGAACCCAAGTTGATTCATAAGCCTTTTCAGATCAAGTGAGTTTTAAAAGGACAAGTCTTTTGGATCTTAGAGAATAGTCTTACCATGAGTACCAAATCGTAGCTAGAGCTGTTGATAGCAGTTATAGCTTCAACTCCATTATTAGCAATATCAAAGGTATAGCCTAATTGTTTCATCATCGACTTTGCAACCATGATGTTGATTTTATTATCTTCCACAAGCAGAATCTTTGGCTGCTTTGATGTCTCTTTGACCTCTGCCTCGGTTTGTACGTCTTCCCTAGGAGATGAAACTGTAAACTCTGACTCCATTTCTGAGCTAGCCTGTGAGCTGCTACAAGATTCGCTTTCCTTAGAGGGACATCTACCATTCCCATTCTCATATTGATGAGCTGTTTCAGGACGGTGAGTTTCGAGTCTTGGTTCATCCTTGTAACCACCGTTTTCAACCTGAACAGCCTCGCTTTGTCCAGTGTTATCAGAAGGGTCAGCGACAAAGCCATTCATGAGCTTAACGGGACTAGGGAGCATAGCTTTATGAGGTAAGAAGTTATTGCCTATGACCGGTCCGCCATTAGAGTATATAGATCCTAGAAGCGGTTTAAACTGGAAATATCCTTCGGTTGAGTCGTCTGGTTCGGGTTGATGATCCACCATATCAGAGAACTCGTCTTGATCATCCGAATGGTCATTCGATGCTGCAACTTTGTAGGGTAATATGAAGGTGAACGTTGAACCTAAGTTGACTTGGCTCGTCACTGTAAGTTGACCTCCCATTAGCTCTACCAGCTGTTTACAAATGGCGAGACCGAGACCAGTTCCACCGTATTTTCGTGCATGATCAGCGCTTGCTTGCATGTACTTCTTGAACAAACAAGGAAGAGCATTTTCTGCACAGTAAAACATGGATCGGATTAATAGCTAGCTTAGCTGGAGTTTTATCTTTAGTGGCTTACCTGGGATTCCAATTCCAGTGTCATAAACATCGCAGCGAATCCAAACCGAAGTCTCAGTCTCAGTCAAACCGTTCTGTTCTTCAGCGTCTGTGTTTAACTCCAAACCACTTGCAAAGGATGGTTCTGGTATCACTTTGAGTTTGATCCCAACCTTTCCTTGATGTGTAAACTTGATAGCATTGCTGATCAAGTTGGTGAGAATCTGACGAATCCTTAAAACATCTCCAATTACCTGAACATGAAAAAAAGAAGTTAGATTACAACGACTTTACCACATTAATTATCTCTTTGTGTACTAACCAAGATAGGGACTTCATCTGCAATGTTCCCTTCTAATGTCAGTTCTTTCTTCAGAGATGCAGCAGCTGTCTGAAGCACATGCTTCACCACTTCTCTTGGTCTAAACTTTGTAGCTTCTAATTTCATCACACCTAAAGCAACACAAAATGTCATCAAGATTCTTGAAAAAATGGACCACACTTTGAAAACATTTTTTTTTTTTAATACCAGGAGGTTCGGGTTGAAGGCCGTAATCCCCCAGTCCCGAAACCGTTGTAATATTAGTTTCGTTCCAAGAGTCACTCGAAATTGAAAAACATTACCTGATTCAACCTTGGAGAGATCAAGAATGTCATTAATCAACTGAAGCACCAAATCACCAGAAGAGATCATGACATTCAACAACTGTCTCTGCTCTTTATCCAGCTTTGTAGTAGAAAGTATCTCAGCCATCCCCACTACTCCTGACAGTGGTGATCTTATCTCATGAGACATTGTCGCCAGCATCTGCTTAGCTCTCATCGTCTCCTCTGTGATGTGAATAGTCTTGGTTAGTTCTGACTCCATTGCCTTTCTGACCGCGTTGTCTTCTCTAAGTTTAGCCATTTTTTCTCTCTTCCTCACCTGATCAGTTACCTCCATTCCCATGTAGTTGATACCGATTTTCTCGCGAGCTTTGTTGTAAACAGGCTCAACGTATATCAAAAAAGTCTTCGAACCAAACAAGTCTGTCTCGAATGTGATCTCTCTCTTTGAAGCTTTTCCTTTTTCAAGAACCTCTCTCTTGAAATCTTCGGACTCTTTAACTCCACCTCCATGGAATATCTCAACGTCTGTTTTCCCCAATATGTCCTGAACATTAACATGATCAGTAAACGAGAAGACAAAACAAGAACATAACTTACTTTGTCTCTTACATGTTCTCGTAGTGTAGGAAACTTGTTGTAGATGAACAAGTAGCGTAGATCTTTATCCTGAAACCCCCCAAAAAAAAGAGCAGGAATCAGAGAAACATTAATTAATTATTGATTTATTTTATATATAATTACACTTATATAAAATATTTTAGTTTTCATGTTTAATTTATCAAAATTAGACATACAAAACAAAAAAAAAGAAGACAAATTTGTGAATTTGAACTAACATTATTGCCTATGTAGACTAATTTATATCGACTAAAACTAATTTTAGCCGATTTATAACAGTTCAAACTGATTTGAATAGTATAAATCAGTTTCTTTTTTTAAATGGTTTCGATTAAGACTGAGTTGCTTTTTATACCGATTTTTAGAACCATGATCCAGAATCAACAAATCTTGTTGTTGTGAATAAACGTGAATCAAACATTTTACTTACCTGATGACCCATAACAATAGGAGCATTCTGAAGTATAAAATGCAAGAACCCTTCAGCTCTTTTAAGATTCTGAGTCAACTCTTCGACCGGTGCCGAGTGACTCTCCATAGTCTTCAAACTCTCGTTAAGCTTCTCAATCAACCTCCTCTCTCTCTCGGTACTCGCTTCAAGCATCTTCTCCAAGCTCAGCGCCTTCTGTTTCCAATACGCAACCGTGTCAAACTCCTCATCGATCTCAATCCTCTTCCTACCGACCAACTTGTCCCTCTTCTTCTCCTTAAACCTGCGGAACAGATCGCTGCTCTCATCCAAAACCGGAACGTTCTCGGGCTCCTCGGTCTCGAAGTTGTGCTCCTCTATGATCTTAAGCTCCTTGGCCTCGGCTTCTTCTCTTTGCTTGGTCAAAATCTTGAGCTCTTCTCGCAACAGCCTAACCGCGTGGTCCTGCATATACTCCCATTGCTTCACGAGGTTGGTTAGCTGAGAGGAGCCTTGGTCCGTTGTGTTCAGGAGGTCAGGTAAACGTTTTAGATCCGCCATGGTGCGTTTCTCGGCGATGTCGACTTCTTTTAACGTGTCGGAATCTCCTGCGGGTTTCTCGACGTTGAACTGGTTGTCTGGTTCGGTTCCTCCCACGTCTTCAGGCCACATGGAAGATAAGACTTCCACGTCCATCTCTTCCATCTGTTGATCAGTCTCCATCTCGCAGACCATTTAATGAGAGTTTCTCTTCATATAGCAACAAAACACTCTAGTGTAACCAGAATCTTGATCTGAACAAGAAACCTGTATCCATCACATTTCAGACACACAGACAGAAGAAGTCAGAACAATCTATCTCCTGTCTGAAAAAGGACTAAAGTGTGTGGACCAATAGGGATTGAAAGAATAGCGGGAAATTTTTAAATTACTGTTGATAAAAGGTGAGATTTGGGAAAGATGAATTTTTTTGGCAATCCCCAAGAAAAAAAATCTAGATCAGTTTCTTTTTTCAGATTGAAGATCATAGATTCACTATTATTACATGAAAATATCAGCTAATTGAAAAAAAAAAAATCTGAGAATCAAATTTAAAGAAAGGATGAGACTTTATGAGCAATGATCTAGAAAACAGTCCGGAGAAAAAAAAAACTTAATTTGATTATATATATACATATAAGAATGGAGTCAATGGCGGAAACAGAATGATATGAAGAAAAAAACAATAATTGTGATTGAAATGAAGAAGCAGAGGAAATCACCAGGCAAGATAAAGGAGCAGTGGAATGAATAGGATCAGAAGTTTTTACCTTATGCTGGAAAATGAAGAGAGGAGGAAGATGAATGAGTGGATCTGAAGAGAGTCGGCGTCGTCTTTGAGTAGAGTAAATAAAACTTCAGATTAGCATTGGGAAGAGAGAGAGAGAGAGAGAGAGAGAGGTGCATGTGAATTGTGAAAGATAGGAGCAAAAAAAAAACAAACAAATGCTATTTTACGGAGATGATAGAGAGGAGCATGTGCTTCTTGCTCAAGAGACAGAGAGGTCAATGTATATTATATTCTTACTCGACTATTCTAATGGCGAAACTCTCTCTCTCTCTCTCTCTTTCTCTTCTCTCTCTCGTTACTCTGTGCACGTTGGTTTACTTTCTGAGGACCGAATCAGAGTATAGAGAATTCGACACGTTTCGATCCCGTCTCACAATTTCCACATCTCTCTCTTCTTTCTAAAAGTTCTCTGTTTTTTTACGAGGGAGCGCGTTGGCGTCACGCTCCGATGACCCCACCTTTTTGAAAGAGAGGAACAAGAACTTGCGCGGCAATAACTAACGATCATTAACCGGTTTGGATTCATAATTTGGCCGATTCTTTGATAAACCGAACCAGTGGAGTAACCGGTTTTATATAAATGAGACTAGTCTCTACGATTGTAGATTGGTTTTTCAACTAGACGGCCAAGAGGCAACTAATCAATTCGGTTATAAGGTCTTCTAAACAAAGCAACTCGATTTGTTTTTTTTTTTTTTTTGTTCGTTCACCATGCAACCATATGGTGTAGTATATATATTAGTAATTATGGTGGAACTAACACGAACTAGGTTACATTTACATTTACATGTGCATGGCAATGATGTACTCTTTATAACTATATATAAGTAGAGTATAACAAAGTGTCGGTTTAAACCTGCTGAAATCTGGTAAAATTTGTTTTCTTGTGACCTTGTTTTTTCACTGTTTTTCCTGGGTAACAAGCGTTGTATAATGGCTGCTATCTAGCTATGTATAACAATTGTCTCAATATGATATTTACATTTAGCAAAAAAAAAAAAAAGTATGTGTACTGTGTGACGCTTTTCAGAAATATATCGGATGATTATAATAACTCACTTTAGAATAACAATAACGAGGTCCGTGATATGGTTCGAAGACTCCAAACTTTTGTACTGTTGGTCGTGAAATTCAAAGGATAATGATCATTTCTTTTTTTCCCCGTAGCTATCAATACACAGCAAATGAATGAATGATTTACTTCTTTTTTACCTCTTCTCTGAAATAATTAAATTTATAATGCATGTGGTTCTATATAGTCTATATGGAATGTCAATGTTTGACGAACGTACACAAATATTTGAATTGGTTCAGGGCATTCATGTTTTATGCATATCAAAGGTAGCACATGTACCATAATGCAACGAACATACTACAATATTTTTGTATTAAACTGAAACTATATTCTTTCGGTTTCAGTTGGGAAGTATGTGCAAGTGCGGATGAGTTAGAAATATATAGCAGAAAGGAAATGACACACTGAGTTTGTTAACTGTGTTTGTTTCCAATATCTCCGGGACCACGTCCAGATTTTATTGATCACTAGAACAAGAATGCAAATACATCATTATTTGCTAACGTATACATCAGGCACAAACTTCCTGACACGCTTTTTTCTAGATAGATATATATGAAGATTAGGAATCAAGCACGCATGCATAGATCCCATCCGGCCGCACCAGAGTTCACTGTCTTCACACAGCTGCAATCTTTCCAGACCTCCTCAATGAAACCATCTTTGCTAAACTCCCCCTGAGTCAAGGCTTCAACCTTCCACCTCTCGGAAGGTACATCACCATGTACTTCACCAAGTACGTCACCGAGTACTTCACCAAGTACGTCACTGAGTACGTCAACACCAGACGCACACCACAAATACCAACGAGCACGTCACACCAACGCACAGCTTGGTCACCACACCTCAACGGACACACCAAAACGCTTGATCACCCAAGCACACACAAAGCTCACAAGAGCTATATACAAAGCGCCAACTCCACCACACAAAGCGCCAACTCCAATGCCACCAAACTAAGTCCACATCAGACTCCATCGGACACTATGTCAGACCGTAGGTCAACACTCAACACTTAATGAAAACTCTCTCTCTCTTTTTACTCTGGGTGTTATCCTTCTCATAAGGGCAAGTCCCTTCTTATATATAAACCGTAGACTTGCTCTCCAAGTTCATTAAATACACCTTAATGAACTTCCATTCCCATATAAGAAAACTTTTTATTCTTCTCCAAGTAACACTTCTTCTCCAATCAAAGCCTCTTTGTTTAATGGAAAACGTCATTTGTCTTCAACAAGATATTCTCTTTCATTTTCTAATCTCCACTTACACACGGAATCACATTAGACAATTTCCTTGTAAGAACTTCTCCACTCGACATCCTGCCGTACGTCTTGACATACCTTCTGATGTACATCACGAACTACATCAGAACCTACCTCTCTCAAAATATCATCTATCGTATGATCACTAATTTGAATCTTGTGAAAAGAGAAACCATAAAGACGGACGACACTATGTATTAAAATGAATAAAACCCCAAATTATCACCAATTAAATGAAGCGGACAACAACTGTAATGGCACAGAATTAGTTGTCGAAAACCAATCCCATTTCTATAATACAAATTATAAAAGGCATCAGCTAGTGTACTTGAGGGAAAAAAATAGTTGTCAAAAAAAAATTAGTTATCAGAATTATTAGGCTAAAGGGACTTTTTATTTTTGTTAAAAAAGGGACTTTTTATTTTTGTTAAAAAAGGGACTTTTTATTTTTAAATAAGAAAGACAACAGCTAAGCCATTTTTATGTTATGTAGTCCCACGATCTGGACGGCGCCCGGAGGCTCTTGTCCTGTTCCCGTGGTTGCTAAGTTGCTAGTTGCTACTAGTATGTAAATATGTGATTAGCCGTCGCACAAAAAATAAAATAAATAAACATGTGATTAGCCCACATGTGCCATGTCATCCTCATAGTTGCTACGTGGAACTGTCAGCGACCAACACGTGGTGTTTATCTTTTCAAACATGTTTCTTCAGTTTGTGTTTTTGTTTTGCTCTCGGGCCAAAAATGGACGGTGCTTGAGGATTAGGGATAATGTTATTCTCACGAGTTCGAAGAAGGACGAGAATGTGGAGATATTAGTTGGATGGGAACACGAATCCTTAAATTGCGGATTTGATAATTAGTTTAATTTAACTCTCGATTAGAGCAGGACCATCCTTTTCATCTTTCTTCTTAATAATTACTTTTTATACCATGTATATTTTATGTGTGTGCAAAGCTGCATTTTAATATAAAGGAATTTGCACCCTCTAACCATAAAAAAACACAAACTCACTATCTAACCAAAAACATTTTTTCTCTCCTAATTTTTTTCTATCTCTCTCTAACCTTTTACTAAAAAATCAATTACTCTTTTTTTGGTTATTTGGCAAATAAGCCTTTAATATAACGGAGGACTCGCACTATAAATACTGATGTGTCTAATTTTACATAATATTATAGCTTGTTAGACTTAATCCATCTAAATTTAACATGGTTGCATGTTTTAAGAAGTTTTAGTTTATAACTAAAATAGAAAATAAGATATATCTTTTGAATGTTATGAAATACTTGTTGGTTTCAATCGTTGGGGCGGGCATACATAACTTCTCGTTGTCAAATACTTCATGCGTTCCTTAAAATTACATATTCTAGAGAAAAATTTTGTTTCAAAAAAAATCCATCTTTTATATTTTTGATGCATATTTTATTAACTAATTGCAAACTTCAAAAAACTTAATTGCACTAGTTAAATTTTTATTGGTTTAAAATTATGAAAAAAAAGATAAACACAAAAACTATGCAAATTTAATGTGTTTTATTATGATATGTGAAAAATATAGAATATGTAACTTTAAGAAACAGAGAGAGTATGTTTTAATTTCCAAAACAAAATTAAGATGGATGATAATAAATCTAGGCAGCATACAATGACAAATTTAAATCAAGGTGTATGCTAGGTTTCTATCATTAACAATACCATAAATTTCGAATTTCAATAGCTTCGTGTTTACACTAGGATTAGTATTATTATCTAAATCCAAATATATATATGACTATCATTTCATACTTTTGGTTCCATTATTAAAGAATATATTAAAATAAAATTCGATAATTTATCACGTGTAGGGCCTCTGTCAGAGTCCTTTACATTTTTCTGACAACGAACTTTTGGTGTCTTAAATCATAGTTTTAATAATAAACCAATCAGGAGGATAGATCTAAAGAAAATCTGCTATACAGTGTTTTGTATCAAAAGTATAAACTCTTCTGTATATACGTACCTGAAAATTTATCTGATAGTCCGGCCACAATCTAGAGAGGCATCCAATTTATGTTTGCTTGTGTCGTTAATTCGATATTTCTATTTGTAACTAATATATATATATAATAAGTTTAGTGAGAAAATATCATTAAAACATACAAAAGGATAAAACTATTGCAATTTCATTAAGTAAGAATCCTTTTATGTAAGTACATTTTATATTAATTCTGAAATAACATTTACAAATTCATTTTAACACATTCAATCGAAATCAAAGATAAATAAACTCAACATGATCAAATCATGTCATGCGCATTCGATATAATTTAAATGTTTACTGGGGCCAGAGCAACAGAAAGATAATTCAAAGTTTTTGCATGGAAGGTTTTCAGAAAGATAATTCAAAAGTGGGTAACACATCTCCGGGATTCCTCACCATCACCGTAATTTCATATGGACTAGTAACATTACTTTTCATTTTTCTATTTACAGTTACATCAACTTGGATCTTTAAAATGAAGAACTATCTTGATGGTGTACCAATAAAACAAACGTCTATATATTATTAGGTTCGACAGTAGATACATTATCATGCCTCTAATTGAAATGGATCTATTGTTGATAACTTGTAGTTTAATCTTTTAACCCTTTCTACATCCGTTTTTGACTTTCAAGTTTAAGAGGCGTACACCAAAGAACACACAAAATCTTTCTTTATATTTTTATGAAAATCTCCAATAACCGGATATGGGGGTGTCAATGTTTCGGCCATCGACAATTATGAGGCTAAAATATAAAAGTTAGTAGTAATAATAATCTAATTCGAGTTACAGAAAAGAAACATCCAAGAGCTACAGATTCAACCGAATCACGTCACTGTGAACCGTGATTCCAACTTTTTAACCAATCGATTACAGGGACCAGATTCATAAATTATTAAACTTTAGATTTGGTGGGTTGAGCCAAGCCCATGCAATAGTGCAACGCTTGGGCGACTCACGAAGGCCCAGATAGCAAGCTACCTCAACGGACCTTCACCCTAAAAAAATAGAGTTAATATCGTGTGGCCCGATGGACCACATATCAGATATTAAACTGATAAGAACAGATACTACACTTGATCTTAGCCAAAAGGCCGAGAAAGGTATGAGTTGCTCAGTCTTCTCGCCTCCTCTTTTATACTACCTCTCGTGCCTCCCATTCTTCTTTTCTCAGCGATGTGGGACTTTCAAATAGTAAGACAAAACGCAACACTTCACGATATTACTGGGCTTCAATATTCAGGCCCAAGACCCAAACACCGTCTCCTTCTACGACCCGCCACTGTCAGTAACTGACTGATTTAGATTCTCTCTGACGTTATCCACTTCGCTTAGCTCCAAGGTACAGCGAAGCCCATCAATGGCGGATCGGTAGCCTCCGCTCTCCTCGAAGATGAATCGAATTTCACCTCTCTTGACTCCTCTACTACCTTCCTCCTGCTCCGTCCCGGCGCGACGGCGCTACCCCGGCAGAGCGAATCGCTACTCCAAACGCCTCAACCTCAAGCCACTCACCTCTCGCATCGTGCTCCTCACACGTCGTCGCCAGCTCGATCAGATAGTGGAGGAGGTGGAAGCGGCTAAGAAACGGTATGGGAGGCTGAACACGATCGTGATGAACTCCGTTTTGGAAGCTTGCGTTCACTGCGGAGACGTCGATTTGGCTTTACGGTTGTTCAATGAGATGGCGGAGCCTGGTGGATGCGGCGTTGATTCCATCACTTACGCCACTATCTTGAAGGTGAGTGAGTTTTTGCTTCTTCGTCGTTTCAACTAACTTTTTGAAATTTTGATTTGGAGCATTTGGTAAAGGGATTGGGAAAGGCTAGGAGGATTGATGAAGCGTTTCAAATGATGGAGTCTATAGAGAAAGGAACTGCTGCTGGGAGTCCCAAGCTGTCATCGTCTCTTGTCTATGGTCTGCTTGACTCGCTGATCAATGCCGGTAAGATTCTTCAAGTTTCTCATGCTTAATGTTTACGTAATCTTGGAGTGTGGAACTGTTCCTGGCCTGAGGCTGATGCAAAAAGTCTTTGGTCTTGCTCTAGTGCAGGAGATTTACGGCGTGCCAATGGTCTACTTGCACGATATGGAACTTTGCTCTTAGAGCAGGGCGGCCCGTCAGTTCTCATCTATAACTTGTTGATGAAGGTACTTGATAAGAGTTGACTTAAGAGAATGTTAAGTCTTGGCCTTTTTAGAAAGTTTGTTGGGTTCTTGAGGTGCAATCCTTAGGTTCTGGGCTTAGCTTCTATTTGGTACAAGTTGAGAATCGTTATCATATCAATATACAGCGTATTTCTACTATTAATACTCTATCAGTACTTGGTAACACATAGTTGCATTTTGGCTGAGGGAAACATCTTCATGGTTTATGTTTTCTTGTTTTTTTTTTTGCCATTGTCAATAGGAAAGGCAGTTTTTTTATATAGTTGTTGTGTTTCCAGGGGTATATCAACTCAGGATCTCCACAAGCAGCAGTGGTTTTGCTGGATGAAATGTTACGCCTTGGATTGGAGCCTGATAGGCCCACCTACAATACTTTGATCAATGCGTGCATCAAATGTGGCGATTTGGATGCGGCTATGAAGTTTCTAAAGGAAATGAAGGTCACATGTGTGTACTTAAAAGGCCAGTTTTATACTCCAAGTGTTACTCAGAGTAGTACTGGGGTAGTGCTTGGCTCATTTTAATTATGATGTCTTGTTTTTCTACAAAATTTCAGGAGAAAGCAGAGGAATACTACGATGATTCTCGTTATCCAGATGTTATAACGTACACCACTTTAGTAAAGGTGAGTAAAGCAACCTGTGGATCTCTTTACACATCTAATCTTAATGCTATATGCTTAACATTATGGCTTCCTACTTCTTAGGGATTTGGAGATGCAAAGGATCTGATATCACTGCAAGAAATATATCTGGAAATGAAATTGTGTGATAGCTTGTTCATTGACCGAACTGCGTTTACAGCAGTCGTTGATGCTCTTCTAAAGTGTGGTTCAACAAACGGTATTACTTACTATGAGTTGCTGTTACATTGTATTGCTCTCTGAATCTGGTATTTAGATAAGTTTGGAGTCCTTATGATCCCCCCCTATTGTATCTGTTCACAGGGGCCCTTTGTGTCTTTGGTGAAATACTGAAGAGAAGCGGAGATGATGTAGACTTGAGACCGAAGCCGCACTTGTACATGTCTATGATGCGTGCGTTTGCTGTCCAAGGAGATTACGGCATGGTTAGAAACCTGTATCTTCGCCTATGGCCAGATTCTTCCGGAAGAATCTCCAAGGCTGTCCAACAAGAAGCTGATAATCTGCTGATGGAAGCAGCTCTCAATGCTGGTCAGGTATAAACGTACTGGTCCTTCTAGTGAATTGAAAATTGCTTCATCCGTTATGTGATGTCTAAGATTTTCTTATAATATGTACTTGTCTGGTGATTTTTTTTGTTCCTATAATTTTCCAGCTCGATGAGGCCCTCGGGATTCTTACAAGTATTGTTAAAAGGTGGAAGGCAATACCTTGGACGACTAGTGGAGGCATGGTATGATGTGAAGAGTTGCTTTCAGGCGCTATATATTTGTTTTGGTAGACAAATGTTATCTCTGATCTGATGAATTGTGTTCAACCGCAGGCTGCTGTTCGCCTAGAAGCACTATTGGGGTTTTCCAAGTCTATATTACGTCCACATATACTCAGTAAGGTAAAGATGTATATATGCAAATGATCTCGGAATGTGATGTTTGTGTGGTTTGATGTGATATGGGTATTTAACAATAATCTATTGACTCAGGTGATACCGGGCGAACCAATAGAAAGTATTATGATTCCATTTGAAGCCACTCGGCCACTGCTAGGCACACTGCAGCTGAAGAATGTGGTCATGCGGTTTTACAAGGAGCAAGTTGTACCAATTGTAGACGACTGGGGAAGCTGCATAGGCCTTTTGCATCGAGAGGATTGCAACAATGTAAGTTTTAAGACAAACAAAATCTTATTCCGCTTGAGCACTTGTTGACATAAAAAAGAAAGAAAGATGAATTGATATATTATGTGCATTTAACTACTTTCTTGTAGCTTGATGCGTCATTGGTATCAATGATGAGAAGCCCGCCTCCATGTGTCAGTACAACGACATCGATTGGTCGCGTGGTAGATCTAGTTTTGGAAAAGAAACATAAGATGGTTATAGTTATTCATTGTTGTGGGAACGGTTACAGCTCAAAGGCAGTAGGAGCTTTTACAAGAGCACAGTTGCATCGGTTGTTTGAACCAGAGCAAAAGCTGCTCTGGTGGATGTAAGTTAAGTAATAGATAATATCCCGTTTTGTATGAGTTAATTTCTTATAATTTGTTAGATTTTCTTGTCACGTTTTTGCATATAGAAAAAGAGCAGAGATGCGAAGCATTGATATGTTCACAGGCAAAACCATACGAGTCATTTGTCCAATAAAACAGGAAAAACGATGAAAGCACTGACATAGGAAAGCTAACAAGACGCAGTGTTTGTCTGTAATGTATCACTTAGAAGCAGCTGTTTCATAGTCAATAACGGTTTGAAAGGCTCCAGCAAGAGCCAAGACCTTGTTCTTCCGTGAGCTCTCTTGCATCTTACTTGCTATTACATCGTTGTAGGCTGTTGGAGATTCCTTCTTCCCTTGCACCACTCCCTTCTTTGTTTCTGTTGTTTCTTCTTTAACTTCTGCTTCTTCTTCTTCCTTAGTTTCTTCGATATCCGCAGCTTCTTTCATATCTTGAGTAACAACTGTCTTCTTATTCTCCTCCTCATCATCAACCTTCTTTTCAACTTCTTCCTTGTCTTCACTGTTGTTCTCTGGTACTTTATGCTCCTCTGTTTTATCCTCGTTGATCAGCTCTTCTTTTTCCTCTTCTGTGGAGGCATCCATTGGATGGATCTCCTTCTCTTCCACATATTCATAGTGAAAGTGTATAATACTTGATCGATTACATTGATCACATAGGTGAGATTATATACAACGTATCCGTAACCGTATATACTTATCTATAGAGGAATATACTTATTCTCTAACAGTTGGATATTATCATATCCTAACTAACACTCCCCCTCAGTGGAAGCGGAGCTTGTCGAACGCTGAGACTGGAGCGAAAATCAGTGAACAACTGTGAAGGGAGGCCCTTGGTAAATATGCGTACTGAAGATGTGTAGGAACATGAAGGACGCGGACATGTCCCATAGAGACTCTCTCTCGTACAAAATGCAGATCGATCTCAATATGCTTTGTTCTCTGGTGCTGAACAGGATTAGACGAGAGATACACGGCTGAGATATTATCACAGTAGACAAGGGTAGCTTTCTTAAGGGGGCATCCGAGTTCCAGAAGTAGGTTGCGAATCCAGATCGTTTCTGCGACTGCATTGGCAACGCCGCGATACTCCGCCTCTGCACTAGAGCGGGAAACCGTGTCTTGACGTTTGGACGACCAGGAGATCAGACTTTCGCCAAGAAACACGCAGTCCCCGGAGGTGGAACGTCTAGTAGATGGACAACCGGCCCAATCAGCATTGGAATATGCGACAAGGTCAGTAATGGATGACTTGTTGAGTTGAAGACCGTGGGAGATGGTGCCCTTGAGGTACCGCAGAATGCGTTTCAGTGCTGCGAGATGTGCTTCACGTGGGTCGTGCATGAACAGACAGACTTGTTGAACGGCGAAGGCTATTTCGGGTCGTGTGAGTGTCAGATACTGTAACGCACCCGCTAAACTGCGATAGTGGGAAGGGTCAGAAACTGGGTTACCTTCGTCAGCAGCAAGTTTAGGTTTGGTATCAACGGGAGTGTTGCAAGGGTTGCAGTTGGTCATTGACGCACGGTGTAGCATGTCCGTAATGTAATTTTGTTGACTCAGGAACATCCCTTTGTCATTATACGTAACACCAATTCCCAAAAAGTGATGAAGCTGTCCAAGATCGGTGATGTCAAATGCAGCAGAGAGGCCTGAGAGTATCCGACTGAGCAGTGCCGGTGTAGATGCTGTAAGGATGATGTCGTCGACATAAAGTAGCAAATACGCAGTGTCAGAACCTTTGTTGATGATGAACAGGGAGGAATCACACCTGCTTTGGACAAATCCGATCTGTTTAGCGACTGTGGCAAATTTTGTGTACCATGTTCGCGGAGCCTGCTTGAGCCCATAGAGTGATCGTTTGAGCAAGCAGACGTGGTTAGGTTTGGACTTGTCGACGAACCCTGGTGGCTGGTGCATGTAGACCGTTTCTGCAAGGTCGCCATGGAGGAAGGCGTTCTTGACGTCAAGCTGACGGAGAGGCCAATTACGAGCTAGGGCCACGTGTAGAACTGATCGAATGGATGCAGGTTTGACCACCGGACTGAATGTATCCAGGCAGTCGATTCCCGGTCGCTGCGATTTCCCATTACCAACCAAGCGTGCCTTGTGGCGTTTATGTGTTCCATCTGCATTAAACTTATGCCGAAAAAGCCACATAGAACGTATTATGTTAACATTTGAGGGTCGAGGTACTAGAACCCACGTACCGCGTTTAATATGGGCATCATATTCCTCGTGCATTGCTCCATTCCAGTAACGGTCCTTTGCAGCCTGTACATGGGACAAGGGAAGAGGGGAAACCGTTTCGGTATGAAGGCAAAGAGGAATCCGAGGTTTAGAGATCCCGGTTTTGCTCCGAGTGACCATAGAGTGGGTGTTCAGTGTGGGTTGTGGAGCTGGCGGACAAGGTGGAGCTTGTGGGCAAGGTGGAGCCGCCAGTGGAACCGTAATGGGTGTTAAAGAAGGGACAGCTGGAGGAGGAGAGAAGGGTAGACTTTTATGAAAGGGAAGAGTTGAGAAAGGGAACACATCCTCCACAAAGGTGACATGGCGCGAGATGACTATCTTTCGAGTAGACAGCACCAAGCACCTGTAGCCTCGATGATTCAATGGGTATCCCAAGAATACGCACGCCATGGATCGCGGTGCCAACTTGTGAGGTGATGTGGAGGCTGTGTTAGGATAGCACAAAGAACCAAAGACACGAAGGTGAGAGTAAGACACAGGGCGATTAAATAAGCGAGTGAAAGGTATATTGTTTTGAATAGCAGAAGAAGGAAGAAGGTTAAGCGTGTAGGCAGCCGTGTGAAGAGCCTCAACCCAAAAAGACATCGGCATGCTTGCTTGAATAAGAAGTGTGCGCACAAGATTGTTTATGGTACGAAGCATGCGTTCTGCCCGTCCGTTTTGTTGAGACGTGTGAGGGCAAGAGAAGCGAATGTTCGTACCGGTGGATGCCAAGTGATCAAGAAAGGCTCGGCTTGTGTATTCACCACCATTATCGCACTGGAGCGCTTTGATTGAGCAATTAAATTGAGTGCGCACATAGGCTGAGAAGTGTAAAAATTTGGCAAAGGTTTCATTTTTTCTGTGTAAAGGATAGACCCAAATATAGTGAGTATAATGATCCAAAAACAAAAGATAATATTTAAAGCCAGAGATACTAGACACAGGAGATGTCCAAATATCAGAATGAATAATTTGAAATGGTGCGGAAACAATTGTAGAAGAAGAAATAAATGGGAGACGAGTGTGTTTACCCACTTTGCACGCATGACACATAGTTGTCAAGTCGGCATTATTATTAGAAAAACCCAAAGAAAATAAAGAACGATTGATAGAGCTACCCGGGTGACCTAAACGCTGATGCCAAGGAGGGACACCTGCGGTGAGAGCAAGATCAACTTGTGAGGTGATTGATGGTGTCACCGAGTAGAGAGGACCTGGACTGTCACATCGGAGCAGAGTTGTCTTGTTGAAAAGATCCTTAACAGAAAAACCAATAGGGTCAAACTCAACAGAACAATTATTTTCAGTGGCAAATTGTCGTACTGAAATGAGGTTTTTGATAATAGATGGACAAACAAGCACATTTTTAAGGAGAAGATTTTTAGTAAGAGAGGGAAGAGTGGAGTGTCCCATTTTTGTAACAGGAGCAAGAGAACCGTCACCTACAAGAACAGAACGAGTTATGCCCTTATTAAACACAGACGAGAGTGTACCGTGATCCGCCGTGATATGGTTAGACGCGCCGCTGTCCATGTACCAAGTTGATGCCGAAGGATCTTGCAGACTCATTGTGTTGAACGCTGAGGCGAGCGCCTGTGGAAGCATCGTATAGGTAGGGGTAGCAACAGTTTGAGCAGCATGGGCTTCAGGTGTTGGATGTGGTGAGTACGGCCCGAGGATGCTGTTCTGTCGTTGTGTTGATTGAGGAGGTGTGAAAGGAGCGACTGGTGCTGGAAACTGCATCATCTGTGGCGCGCCTGGGAAGTAGGAATACGGCCACTGTGGTTGACCAAAGGACCACGGTGGGTACCCATAGTTCTGGAAGCCAGAATTATTATTCCGTCCACGACCACGATTACCTCGTCCTCCACCACGGTTGTTGTTTCGATTGTTTCGATTACATTGATCACATAGGTGAGATTATATACAACGTATCCGTAACCGTATATACTTATCTATAGAGGAATATACTTATTCTCTAACAGTTGGATATTATCATATCCTAACTAACACATAGGAGAAGATTTCTTTGGAACATTCTCAGAACCTTCCTTTTTGCTCTTGGATGAAAGCTTGGGAAGGGACTACGATGACGGATAACATTATGGATCCCATCGAACTTGTCATTTAGTCCATTCAAGCAATGCATAACCATAGGAGAAGATTTCTTTGGAACATTCTCAGAACCTTCCTTTTTGCTCTTGGAAGAACCAGCACCGCTTAGACCACTCTTCTTTACCCCCGGAGATCCTCTCGAAGCCACCGTACTGCTTCCTCTGAGACCACCTCTGCTTCTTCCGCTTCCATGGAAAGATGCAGAGCGCAGACCAGTGACAGGCTTCTTCTCTCTTGGCACAACGGGTCTATCTCGTGGGCGTGCAAGAGGAGAGGTATTGAGAGATTTTTGGGATGGTGAAGTGGATGGAGAAGTCAAAGACGAAGGAGGACGATCAAAGGATCTTCTACGAAGAAGCTTGTCTTCTCCAGCGTTGTTCTTCTTCAAGAACTTGACCGGATCTGGTCTGGAGCTGATTGTTGGTTTCAGATAATTGGGTAAAGGCTTCTCAACTGGTTTCCGACCAGACCCATCTGCGGTTGCTTCAGGCTTTCTGCCAAGAGATCTTGACCTGGGGAGTTTTTGGTTGTCTGGTTTCGTTTTACCTGTACTAGACGTCGTTGCCATCATTCAGAAATCAAATAACGACCTGTGACGCTAATGAACAACGCATAATCAGGAAAATCATGAAATATTTCAGAAGACTATCAAATAAGTTGCAGCAAGGCACAACACTATCAATTCAGAAGAGAAATATTACGACAATAAGAATAAGATATATATACCTTGAGATCAAAGGAGATGACTAAAAGCTTTTGAACCAAAGAGAAGAGGCGTGTATGTCAAGCAAACTAATTTCCAAAGTTTTGTGGTGGAGAACTAGGGGTTATTTATTTTTTATTTTTTTGGAACTCTGATGTTTGTAAACGCAGCTTAAATCCCGCACTTCTTAGGTGGTGGTGGTGGAGGAGTCCATAAAACCTCCCATTTTATAATTTGTTTCTCCTTAACAAAATAATACCCAAGTTACAAAAAAAAAAAAACAAAATAATACCCAAATTGTTAAAATTTGAGTATAAGTTAAAACGACTTCGACCGTTTTGTAAAACCGTAGACTTTTGTTTGAGCTAATATATCTTTTCCATGTAATAATAATTTATTAGCTAGGTGTTAATACTTATCTAAATTTAGTGAATATCTTTCTGTTTCCTTGTGAATAATAATTAATTTCCTTTTGTTTTTACATGTTCAATGGGAAAATATTTTGTTCCTTATTTAGCTAATTTCATCCTTTATATAACTGGCTTTCTAAGTTGTATTTTAAAAATCAAAATGTTGGTCTGATGTGTTCCTAAATACTTCTACACTACGTGTCACAATATTGAGATGAAAATAACTGCAAAATTAGAAAATGTAGATTTCCATAGTAGTTAGCAATTACTAGTTACCAAAACTAAAACATACGTTAATATATAGTTCGTTCTTTTCCAAATAGCATAACTTAGCTAGTCATCCGCTCACCCTCTTGTATATAATGTTCATTATCATGTCATACAACCGGAAATAGTGAGTCTACACGTAAATGGTGCATGCACATAATTAGCAATTTCAAAATGAATGAAAATGTCTAGCCAGCTTGGGTTTTTGAAACAGCAGGAAAGTGCACACGTAAATGGTGCATGCACTTATCATAATCACGTTGCATATGTTTATGTCGCTTATCTTCTGCCGCTGTAATGATTGTCATGAGTGATAACTAACATGGTTTTCACTGCAACGATCATCAGTCAGAAACCAAACTGATTATTATCCTAAACAGAGTTATAAAACAATATATACAATCGAGTAGTAGAATTTATAACGATTTTGTCATATTATAACATGTGCCGAATGTGCATTTTATATGTATAGAGTCCCTTAATTAGAACAAATGTTCTAATATTCACATTACAACATACGGCTAACACAGTTTTCTCGTAAAGAAGAACATATTTTTCGACTTGAGACAACAATCTGTGTTAGCATTCATAAACTCATTATGCGTAAAATATAAAAATAAATTAGCTTTGAATGATGATTATTTGAAAAACAAGAGTCTCTTGATTTACGCCAAAAAGAACGATACGTTTGTTAATACAAAGTACAAACTAATCAAACTTTTTGTTGCTTTTCTCTACATTCAATGGCCAATAGTATATTAGTTCCATCCGAAAAAGAGAAACAAATAAAATATCATCCCGTCTACCTTACGTAACGCCGCTAACGGACAACGGTGTCGTTTTCTCTCTTCCGCTTACTAAGAGCGACGTCAGTAAGCATCTCATCCGTCCCTCTTTGGCTTCGGTTGAACCAAACCCGAAATCAACGGTCCAGATCTCTCTTAACCACTTTTCCACGCTTGCTACGCCACTCCTCCGAGCTTCATTAACACCTTTATAAACCCCACAAACTTTATTACTTGTATACATCGTCTCTCTCTAGCTCATCTCTCCACGTTTTTGTAAAATCACAGACAGACGGCTGAGAGAGTCATCATCCCTTGGAAAAGTGAAAAAGGTAACGCCCTCTGTCATGCTTACGTGGTTCTATTACATGATCGCGAGAAAATAATAGTTCTATGTTTGATGCTTGTTTCAGATTCTCTTCTATGTTGCTGTTTATGTCTTTCGATGTATTACTTGTAGCTTTGATCGGAGATCATAAGAGCACAGTTTATTTTTATCTCTGCTATATATATATATATATATATATATGTTTGTCTCTTAGGATTTTTTTTTTGAAGTGATTGAGCTCTGCTTTCATGGTAAACCTGTAAATACGGATTAAAATAGTCATTTTGTTTTATTGATAGTCCTTTTAAGACCATCCCGATAGACTAACTCTATAATAGAGTTTGAGTTTGCTCCAATCTATAATAGAGTTTGAGTTTGCTATAATAGAGTTTGAGTTTGCTCCAATCTATAATAGAGTTTGAGTTTACTCCAATAGAGTGATGAATAAAAAAAAAAATTAATATTTAGAGTAAACCTATTAAAATATTATTGAAACATTTTTATTCTAAACTCTATTTTAAAATAGAGTGGGATTGGAGATGCCATAATTCGAATCATTAACCTTTCTTTTCTCTTTTTATAGCTGCCTCCACTTTTCTCTCTTTGTCCATGATCATATAATCACCTTTGTGGTCTGATGTTTATAAACAACAAGACCAGGTAGTGTTTACCTCTGGATGATCTATACATCCACTCCCATGTTCTTCTCGTAATGCTTTAACTTTTGGATCATCCTTTTGAAGCTGTGTTTATATTATTTATTGTTTGGTGTTACTGAATATTCTATTTGAGCATTCACTTTTAATCAGATATCTTTAAGTTTTGTTTTTTTGTCTGTCTGCAGAGAAAAAAAGGTTTCTTCTTTTATCCATGGATGGTAAACGAACGGTTGACCGTATGGTTTTGCCTAGAAAAGCAAGCGGCCATGTACTACGTGAGAATATGAACAAGAGAGAAGATGAAAAGAGTGTCTCTTTCTGCAGCCGGATTGGTTGTAGTGCTAAGGTATCTCACACCAAGGGAACTAGGATGGATAATAATACTAAACTTGGTTCCTCCTCACATCTCGAACCCCGGGTGGATTTGGATACTAGTCATAGCAGGCCGAGCAGTAACAGTGGCCCATCACCTTCACGCTCTATGGTGAGCCAGGATGGTTTGAGTCGCTACAACATTAATGGAATCGCAGAGGTAGTTTTCCTTCACCTTGTTGTTTGATTTCATTTAGAAGACATGTTTTTTGAAAATGTTTCACAGGTATTGTTGGCTCTGGAAAGAATTGAGCATGATCAGGATCTTACATACGAGGTAATTAGCACAGCTTGGTCTTTTGATATGTAACATGTTTATTCGATTGTAGAGTGTCTCTGAAAGTTTCTACTGTCTGTTATTTTTTTTCATACAGAGACTGGCTTTTTTGGAGACGAGTCTATTCTCAAGTGGGATGATCAGATTCTACGATGAGCATAGAGATATGAGGCTTGACATTGATAACATGTCATATGAGGTCAGTTTTGCATGTTATTTTTTACTGGTCCCTTTGACGTGTTATGAACCATGTTAAGCTTAAGATAAATCTTGCAGGAGCTACTAGCATTGGGGGATAAAATGGGTACAGTGAGCACAGCTCTAAGCGAAGAAGCACTGAATAAGGATGATATCAAGTGCAATGTAGCATAAATGGTTGTAGTGAAACGAAAATGAGGTTAAATGTTATATATAATATACGCTATTCAGGAAGAGTATGTTGATGGAGATGAAGTGGGGAGTATGCCATGTGAACATATGTTCCATGTGAGCTGTGTACAACAATGGCTACGGATGAAGAACTGGTGTCCTATCTGCAAAACCTCCGCAGAAGAGAAGTCGTTGTAGCGACAGTGCCACACTCAACTTTAAGCTTTGTGAGATGGTTCCAAGATGATCAGATACGTTGTTTCTTCTTCTTCTTCACCAAATACTTGTCTGACTCTACATCATCTTACTCTCTCTCTCTCTTCTTTTGTACATAAAACATTTTTTTAATTATAAGTTGTTTTTGTTCAGCATTCTTCATACTAAATCTTAAAATATCAAAATTTTAGTATGGTATAACCAAATACCTTAAATAACAAACACTATGTGAGAAAATAGATGGCAACAATGTAATTTCATCATTAAAGGAAAACATTTCTGAATCAGAATAATAAAATTACAGATTGAAATTTAACTGAACAAAACTTGAGACGACTCAACAATTTTCTAATGAACAATAGATAACTTTTTATGAGTCTTGGATGATCCGAGTAACTCTGCCCATGGCGACAGTCCTTCCTGATGATCTAAGGAACACTCTTCCAAGAGCTCTACTCTCAGAAAACGTCTCCACACAAACTGGATACTGAAGACTCACCTGCAAGATTATTACAACCAAACATTTGTCATATCAAATCAGTTTTTGTAATGTTCCACACAAAAAAAGTCTTAAGAGAGATTTCAAACCTCAAGCATTGCACTCTGTTTAGCAGTCAGACAACGAGGAGACTTCTTTGTCGCCTCCCCTGTTTTGGGATCAAGCATCGCCACAAGCTTCACTACCGTTGCTGCCTCCTTCGCATGGTGCACATGAAACTCCAACTACAGATCATACGATAAGTATCAGAAAAACTTGTAAGAGACTGAGCATGCACAATAGAGAGAGAGAGGGACTTCTTCTTTCTTTTACCTGAGAACCAAGCAAGATCGGTGTTGCTCCTTCCAAGACAAGCACCATCAACTCCAAACGAGTCGCTACTGAAACAGGGTAATCAGGATGGCACAGCACACCTCCAGCCATCACTTGATTCGCATCGATCCCTTGCAAAGCTATCGCCACGTTATCTCCCGCTCTAGCGACGCTGCATCCCTGAGAGTCACGCTCCAGAGACCTCACGGTTCCTTGATCTCCCGACGGCATAACCATTACCTTGGAGCCTGGCCGAACAGCTCCAGCTTCAAGTTTGCCGCAAGCAGACACCTGCCCTGAACTCGACCTCACAACGTCGCATATAGGCATGAGCAGAGGCTTCGAGACGTCTCTCTCAGGAGACTTGACAGAGTCAACTGCCTCCAATAAACAAGGACCTCGGTACCACGACGACAAGCGGCTTTCGGAGGGAGCCGCAACCAAGTTCTGATTCTCCATGGCGCTCAACGGAATCCACGTCAGAGACGATTCTTTAAACCGACAGGAATGAAGAAACGACCCAACGTGCTGCTTGATCAACTCAAACCTCTCCTTGGAATAGCCGACGATGTCCATCTTGTTGACAGCGACTATGACTTGCTCCACGCCGAAGCCTCTGAGAACGCGCGCGTGCTCCCTCGTCTGGCCTTTCAAGTTGTCGAAACCGGCTTCGAAGGCGCCGATGGATGCGTCTATGACGAGGATCGCTGCGTCCGCCTGCGTTGCTCCTGCTATCATGTTGGGAACGAAGTCTTTGTGGCCTGGAGAGTCGAGGAGGACGACGTGGTGTCTTTTGGAGGTGAAGTAGGCGACGGCTACTGTCATTGTTATTCCTCGCTCCCTCTCTTCGGCACTCTCGTCTAATGCCCAGGCGTATGCAAAGGAGCCTTTGCCCTGATGGGAGTAGAAACACAATGTCAAGTAAATGGAGAAGAATTATGTATTTTCGAGTCTCTTAGCTAGGCACGGACACATTTTAAAAAAAATTACCCGAACGATCCTATATCTCTAGAACCAAAGAACTGACTGAATTGGACCCAAACCAAAAACCAAATGGTTACCCAAATTTCTATAATATAATTTATATACTAATATATGAACTATACTTAGCTTAAAATAATCAAATAATTTAAAAATACTATTTATAAACCGAAATACCAAAAAAAAAAAACAAATCACCAGAATTCTTTTTATCTGAAAGAATTTAAAATTGTCCGAGTTATCCAAAATTTTATTTGAAAGCCCTAAAAAATCTGATGTTTAATCTGAAAAAGTCAAATTTACCGACTCTTAACCCGAATTAAACAAAAAAACAGAACTGAAAGAGATCCGAAATTATATTAGGTATTAGCAGGTTTCTAATTTTGTTACCAGAACCGAACTGAGAACCAAAAAAGATAAACCAGAACCAAACCAAATTTTTAAATACCCGAAAAGATCCTAAATCTCTAGAACTGGAAAAAATGAACCGAACCGGAACATCCAAAAAGAGCAAACAGGTTATAACCTGCGACTTTGCTTCTTTCTCAAACTTGTGCATTTGTTTTTGAGATATTCTTCCCAATAGATGCAGTAGCCTACCCGAAAGTGTTGACTTACCAGAATCAACATGTCCCACCTACAAATTAGATCGCATTGCAAACGTCAGTAATAATAATATGCATGGAAAAAAATAAGTACATAGCCGCCAAAATTTAGGAAACTCACAATGGCAAGATTCAGTTGACTTAGTGTATCTGATTCTTTATCAAGCATCATCCACTCCTCCGGCTTATGATTTGATTTTGACCTTGCGCTTCTAATTTTTACATCCCTGGAGGTTTCTGTTTCCCCAGTCAAAGACATATTGTTCATAGTGCCAGCAAGACTCTCAGACGCCTCCATGTTTTTCGACGAAGAACTCGTCTCCTTAGACTTATCTGCTTTTGCTTTTGGCAAACTTTTGAAAGTTTGAACGCCGCCAACGTTATCGTGCCTACCTTGGGAGCTTGTGTCTGCTCCTTTCTTTAAAGGATTCTGTTCTGCACTGTCTTGCTTCTCTTTCTTCTTCATGCTATCTGTTAGAGTTAAGAGCGCACTTCAACCACCAATTTTTTTTTAAAAAAAAACTAGACGAAAACACAAAACCAAAGTACGAGAATAACTCCTCTTCCTCTAAATTGTTGAATGATTATCACAATCAATCTTCATTCCTATTTATTAGAAAAAATTATTCCCAAACCTAAAAGGAAACTAAGAAGAAACATAAACTGAAAAACGGAAAGAACAAAAAAAAAATGGAAAATCCTAATTACAATTGAACTAAAACTTATCACTAGCATCACCACCTGAGCTTCCTATGGTTGTATCAAGTATCAACATTAGCTTCAATAATATTTATAAGCGCAGAGATTTTCAAAATATATCATATAGGTCCAATTCCAGCGAGGAAACAATAAGATGGATCAAAGCAGAGGAAACAAGAACAAACATGATCAAACTCAATGTGAAAGCAAAGTGTGGATCACCTTTTGAACCAGTTCTCGAGGATTTTAGTCCATTGGAGACCAAATCATCTGGCGATGGAGCATCAAACTTGAACGGTGCTATAACATAAGTTAAATAAAATAAATGATCAGAATAACGCTTTAGCACAGCCAAAAACGCAACTAAATAGACTCTCAACACGAACATCTTATCAGGGAAAACTGAAAAAACATAAAAACACTATCAAACAACTACAGCAAAAGTTCCTAACCTATACTACTAAGGGATGAATTTTTAGAACTAAAAGCCTTGTGGAGATCGTGAATGTTCCCACGGGATATTCTAGGCAGAGCTCCCTGTGCCAACACAAGATTCTTGTGCTCATGCTGATAAAGGACACCCCTTTTGGGTGAATTCGATTCGAAAAGGGACTTTGCCAATTTGGATACCATTGGTTCTTTGCATCTGCCTTCAACTGCAACAAACACACATCTATTCAACCAATCACTACTAATCCCAAACAGTTAACAATATCTTAGCTTAATCAATGACCTCAGAAAATAAACTCATGTATCTTATTATACAAAGGCAAAGACCGACTGTAACATCTACAACTAGCTTCTCTGACTAAATATGAACTCAATGTTCAAGACATCGCTAGGCGGCTAGTTATGCGCTTTATATGGAATTATTGATTAGGCGGGGGGCGCTTAGACTTGTTTAGGGGCCGTCTAATCAATAATCCCATATAAAGCGCCCAGCTACCGCCTTGAACATTGTTTAGCTCTGATTTGCCGACTAGGCCGGCACTTAGTCTCCGACTAAACCGATTTTTAGAACTACAAACTCTTCACTAATATAGATTGGAGGATAGAAAAGAGACAGTACCTGTACTGTTACTGATAGTTTTGTTTCCACCGGGCACAGGATGACGAATAACACCGCAAATATCACAAACATGCATACTCTCATCATTGTCATATGTACATATCGCACATCGCCAAATCCCTCGCTTAGCAATTACTTCCTCCTCCTTGGGTTCATCAGCTTCTCCAAGTTTATGGAAACAGTTAAATTAAAACTACAACAGAACTCACAAGAAAGGAATGAGAATAAGCTTTATACCGTGTTCATCTTCTTCGACATCAACATCACAGTCATAATCATAAGCATCGTCTTCATCATCATCGAAACCGTCATCATAATCATCGAAATTGGATAATCCTTTACGAGGCATCGTTTAGTTTCCTTCTGCTGCACAAAAGAAGGTGAAAAATTAGAAATCAACACCTCGTGCATTGCTTCTGAACTAAGAATCAAAATCAATTAGAAACAAGAGAGCTAATGGATCCTCTGAAAGCTTCAAAATTGATCCCAAATTCACTAACTTTTTAACTTACGAAAACTTGGTAGAGTGTGGCGAAACTGGACTCAGAAACACGCTCCTCGCAGCTTCTCCGCCTGTTGAAGCCGACAAGAAAGGATCCGGATCAGGGTTTGGGTCTGGATCCGGGATTCGATTGGATGGGAGTAACGAGAGAAATCGTCTCTATTGTAATAAAAACTTAACAGTTAAATTGGGCTTTTAACGGGCCTATACGTGCTATGTCAAGAGGACCCCTCCATTATTTTCAGTTCATGTTTTTATTAAACTCTAATCTTATATATTAAAACAGAAGTTACAACCTTGATTCATGTGTGATTTTTTTTAAAATTGGACCTAATAGACATATTCCTAGAAAGTCATGTTACATTTAATATCTAATTTTATCATTTAAACTTTGGGTCTAGCAGAAATTTTTATTGGGTTATCAATAATTGAATTTAAACAATAGATTATCCATTGGATTTATAGATAATATAAATTAAATAGATATAATCTATACTATTAAAATAGAAGTCGTGACTTCTTTCATGTGTAATTTTTTATTTGGATCATCCCTAGAAAATTTATTAAATTTTTTATAACTTAATTATAATATCTTTTAATATCTTTATTTTTATTTGAAATACTAATAAATATTTTAAAGAAATGTCTAACAAAATCTTTCAAATATCTTTTAGAATCTTTTTAAAATATTTTTTCAAAATTATTTATTTAAAAATTAAATTATCACAAAGTATAATTAGAAACTTAATTTTAGTTTAGTTTTGATTGTAAACAAAAATTAATAGTTATAAAAATACTTTTAATAATATTTTAATGATACTAATAATTTCAAATTGAATTTATTACAAATAAAATTTAATAAATATTCATTTGTATTTCTAATGTAAAAATAAACATATCCTATCTATTTAGCACATAAATTATGACTTAATTCATATGTGATTTTTTTAAAAAAAATTAGGTCACTTAGAAGTCATACATTTAAATGATTTTACCAAGTAACACAATTACTTTACATATTCCTTAATAGATGAAATATTTGATCTTTATTCATACCGTATATATAAAACATTAGTCTACTGTTATTAACGTTTGTGTATTCCCCTGAATTAAAAACCAATTTGGTTTATTATTTAAACAACTATACTTAATTAATTTAATTAATTACTATATACCAAATTATCTATTATGTAGGTTCAACTTAATTTAATTTTCACATATATTTCAAATTTAGAAATAAAACAAGATTTATGTAAATCAGTATTATTACATAATAATATCTCAAAAATAAATTTTTTTACAAGAATATAAAACTTATAGTAGTAATATTATACACCACACAAATATTATTATAAAATAAGATAATATATAACACCAAATTATATTAATTTATTGATATATTTTATTGCATAATCTAAAATATTTTATATAGAAAACCCGCATGGTCGTGCGGGTCAAGATCTAATTTAATGTTATAATACTATACCTCTATATGCTAAATATTTAAATATTTATTGATGTTAACTTTTAAAATTATATATAAAAAATTTTAAATAACAAAAATCATATTATCTAACAATGATTAATCTTTACTATCTTAAACCAATGAAAACAAATTTTAAATTGTATAGTTTATTTTAAAAATTAAACAAAAACTAAATGTTTAATTATTTACTCGATAGTATAAATCTATGAAGCGAAGAGTTTAATTTTTTAAAAACTTTATAAATTTGTGAAATGTTACAATATTTTTGAATATGACAATAAAACAATATTTTACTAATCTTTATATATATAGTTACGATTTTAATAATGAAATAATAATCTGAAAATATATATATATATAGAAGAAGATACAAATACATGTGAAAGTTTGAAACAATCAATTCAACGAAAAATATACCGTAAACTTATTATTTTTAAAAAATTGATAGACACATATATATTATAATATATACCAATTTAGAATTGAAAACAAAATGTTTATATAAAAATAAATAAAAACAAAAATCTGCGCGGTTGCGCGGGTCGAGATCTAGTTTTAACCATTAACAGGAGTGCTTAACCAAGCTGCACAAAGTTACTGAAATTGAACTTCTGCGCTGGATGATTCCACTAAAACCGACGGCGTCCATTCCATTACCACCGGCGTTGAAAATTAGCACTATTATAGAGGACAAAGTCTCAAGTCAAAAGATGTAATGAAATTTGTTTTTCTTGTTTAAACATGGAATATCTTGGTTTATGGAAAGGTCTCAACTAATTCACAAAGAAAGTCGCAATCCAAAGATGGAAATATTCAAATAAGCCGTAATCAATGAATCTATATCCACGGAGCCACACGATGAAGTTTGGAGTGGCTCCGAACCCAAATTGCTTAAAGCTCGCCTGCCAGTAGATCACCATTACGTTCATGTTATAGTGAATCTTAAAAAAAAAAAAAAAAGGTCAATTCACTTTTAACATGTAGATTCATATATAAATTTATTTAATTTAATATAATATCAAAATTCAATTTATATATGTATGTGCAACCCAATCCATAATCGATATAACTTATAAGCTGATTCACTTGGAAATAATAGTATATGATGTTCTACCAAAAACCTCGAAGTGAAGTTATCCAAGAACCTCTTATCTGATTCTGATTGCTCACTTCGACGGCACGACTCCTAGAGACTATTATAAACAGTTTCGAAAATGTTTATTTTTTCTGGAAAGTTACATAGAAGATTAGCTGGTCCATGCGAAAGATGACACAAATCGGAAATTTTTAATATAACCATATGAATAAGAACATATTCACAAGATCCAAACTTGTGAATATGTGTTTGCATGTTAAACTAAATGTCGTCTTACGAAATCCAGTTACAAAATACCCGGTTTCCAGAAAACCATTTAGCAACAATCAACTTGAAAGACTTAGATTAATCAACAAGTTTATTATTAATCATATACATATTCAACATGAACATATATAATATCAAGGAAAGCAGTGATCATCAGAATCTCCATGACAATCCACTTTACACTTCTCCTTATTCCCCGACGAAAACACAAAGTCCAGGTTATAAAGAACAGGAACCATCAACGCAGAGCTCAAGAACACAAGCACGGGTCCAAATATCCACAACATCAAAGGCAAGCCCATGTAGAACAGCCTATTACCTACCGTGTTTAGCAAGAAAGCTTTCTCGAGTAGCTCAGAGACATACTCGGGAGTAGTCACGAAGCTTCCGAAATCATCGGAGGATGGATCTTGAGGAGAGTTAATGAGGATGTTGACTTGGTTGATGAAGCGAATGGAGAGAGTATGAGAAAAGAAGGCGAAGAGGAAGATTGTGAGGATGGTTACGTATTTGAGTGCGACTGTGAAGTCACCATGGGATCCAAATACGGCGTCGTTTAGTGGCTTCTTGATGCTATAAGTACTGCTTAAAACGGCGGCGAGGCCTGCGCAGAGGAGGATGCAAGTTGTGGCCATTAGCGTCGCTCCCATTATCGTGTTTCGTAGTGTTTGTACGGCTAGGATGTTCTTCTTCTCGTTGTCCTGAAAAACACATTCATATACTGTTAACTACTTGAGAACTAGTTATATTTTAAAAAAAACTGCGTACATACAATATATACAAGCATATACAAATATATGTATGAATAATAGGAAATTAGATATGAATTATAAACCAAACCTATAAGTTCATACATATATGTTAATACATATATGTATTATGTATATGAGCTTATAGGTTTGGATTATAACTCCTAACTAGTTTCCTCTTATCCCCATATATATCAATTTATTTGCATGAACCATATTTTCTTCATTCGAAAAAAAAAACATATATTTTGTTATATTCTGGATCCTAACACTAAGTAATAATCTCAGTATGCAATCTTCATGTAAAATTTACAGTTAACAATAAAAAAAATGTGTTCAACAACTTATATTTGACCTAAACCAATAAAACGATTACTACTTGCGAGTTGTGACAATCACTTAACTATATACATCCGTTTTTGACAAAAAGGACAAAACTATATAAATATCAACGACATCACATGATTTGAACACTAGTATTAAGAAGTATACCTTCATGATGGCGGCAACCCAAGATCGACGAGCACGAGAATTAGTGCCGACGATGGTAGAGAAAGGTTCAGTTCGAACCTTGTACCACAAGTAGATGTGGTAACTAAACATCACAAGTAGAGCACATGGAACAAGAACTGCATCTAAATACCATTTTCTCCACTCCATTTGTCTCTCTCTCTTTTTCTATGTAATAATAATCTTCTCTTTCTTTCTTGCTCTTTTTTTTTTGTTGTCTTCAACACTAATCTCGGTTTGTCTTTCGTGGTCCTTCCCTCCATCCATATATATAGTGATAATCCAACGCTAATTAAAATATTTATTCCACAATTTGCCCCTTATAATTACTAGTGGCACAGTGTCCTTTTTTTTGTTTTTTTGTTTTTATATTAATTGACTTAATTAAATGTTAATGCTCTCTACCCTTTAAATCTCTCTTTATTACTTTGTGAGGTAATTTTGATATTTATGCTTCGACCCAAATCTTTTTAGTTACTAAACTTCTGGCCATGCTTTTAAGGTTCGTAACCACTTGTCTCCCTTTTGAACCTCCTTTAAAAATTTTGTCCTTCTTACCTTTATATTATGCTGGCCCGTTGTATGCATATATATGTATATATAGGAGACAAAACACAGATTAAATGGACCATGTCACAACTCACAAGCACCATAACAGAATATAACATTTGTATTCGATGCTATGTACACATGTTACACGATAACCTAACTTATCACCACGTCAAATCTGCTACAGTTCACAGACAACCCAGTACATTTTCTTTATGTTTGGAAATTGGAATCCTGTTTGGAATCCAAAATATATCCCAAATCTTGAAAAGTACATCGCTCAAGATCAATAGTTAGTTTTTCATTGCTAGCTGCAGATTGTACATGGGGAGTACATGGTTTTGATCTGGAAACCTCTATCACTACAACGATTAAACAAGTTCCTCATTTTTGTGAATTCTTTCCCACCGTGGCACTCGAAAACATTCAATAAAATGACAAAAAAAAACTAATTTAAAACATTAGTATCTCTACCGATTGTGGAATGAGTGCACTAGCATTTTAATAAAAGGACAAAAACTAATGAATAATTGAAAGAAAGTAATTAACTGGTAAAGTTTTTTTGAACATGAGTCGGACACAATTGGCTAATGGTTGATTTATCCCTGTATTTAAAGTAAAATCGTGTTTATCGAATTTTAAAACTCTTATCCGCATGCTATTTTATTCATCTACCACTAATTTTAGTCTTTTGTTCACACCATTTAAAAACAATAATTAATGGCCGTAGATAACATATATTAAATATTATTGACTCGACAAATAGAGATGAAGTAATATGCGTTTTCTGCATATAATATCTGCATGTTCATACCAAACACGTAATAGTTATAAACATTCCTAGGAGTAACTAACCAGCACATGTACACACGAGATTGAACTTGAGAATATGGACAAACCAATCGAGTGTCAGGTTTACATCATTGATAATTTTTTTTGAATAATGATTGATCAACGTAGTTGGGAATGTAACTAGAAACAGATCGTAAATTTGAATATTATGTAGTTCGATTCCCTCCAGAATTTAGTCATGCAATCTAGCTAGTGGATCGAAAAGCAGTGGTTTATTATATTCCGGTTTCCATTGGAAAGAGAGTCAAAATTAATTGCTTGATTTAATCACCGTCTTATGAAAATGCACGATTATAAAACATTATTATAAAAATTTGTTGTTGAGGGTTCTTCTTGATAAGTAATGGAAGTATTACTAGTAAATAATTTGGCGCCGTTAAACGGCAATTAAAATCTGACAAGAATCACATGCGCATGAACATAAAGAATATAGAATCTGTTTATCTTCTAAATTCCATGTTATACCTAACTTTCGTTATAAACGGGTATTAGATGTCGACTAAAAATGGGTATTAGATTGTGATTCAGTTGACATATCTATCGGATGCTGATATAGCTATATAGTATATATTCCGCACGCTATACCTTACATTCACTTTTAAAGCTATACAACTCTCTAACCTCATATACCCACAAGATAATCCATATACATTTTGCTCAAAAAACGAAGACAATCCATTTATACATAATTAAATTTTAACGTTTCCATTTGTTTAATTTAAGACTGTATAGTCGCTATACAAGCTCTTCGTAAGATCTGAAAGTTAAAATCTGAACACGTCCAGCGAATTTATTTATTTATGAACATATAAATATTTCCTATGCCTCGAGCGTATAGTTATATAACATTTCTCATTTGATTATAGTATCACTCTATATACTCACTAAAAATCCGATAATGTCATATTCTTTGAACTTGCATCTTTCAAATTTTATCATATATTTGATATAATTTCTGTTCACATTATAAGAGATTTAATTTTACAGATCTCATGCCCTAGCTACTCAACACTTATCTTTACTTTGTATAATAAGTAACTGTTAAGACTCCGGATAACTTATAGCTTTTCAAAAAGTTAATTATACCAAAGGTATATGTCTTCTGGCATTATTGATTTGTGGTTATATTATTAAAACATACTTATTTTGAGATATCTTAAACAAATGTTTAAAATTTGTTGTAATTTGGTTTTACTTTTATGTAAGATAAATACATAGCCTCTATAATATTTTAGTTATCCCTTAAGAAGAACACAAAAAGAAAAACAAACAAGAACAGCATTATATGGTATTTGAATCAAACCCGCAACTTCGAATATAGTATTCGTATGCAAGGCATTAATTAAACCAATCGTTTCAAAGCTTTGAATCTGTTAGGGACAAAGAAAAGAAAGTTAATGGTGGCTGCGTGCGACCCAATATCAACCAATAACATTATGGAAAAGAAATCTCTAGAGGTCGATGAAATTAGGAAAGCACTCACAGGTCTTAATTTTTTACACGATTACTTTAAGGGATCCCTTACTTTAATTATGATTGAAAAACTTATTAAACACCTCATCTGAGACACCTTACATATATATATCACAAGCTCTCGTCAGCAAATATAAATGTGACGTCCACGTTTGGACCATATTTAAATGTATAAATTAAAAACCCAACCTAATTCGTTACAAATAAACCTAACCTAATCGCAGAAAGCTCTAGCTAGTGCTTTAGCCTACCCAATTAATTTTTAATTTAAGTGCGAGTGTGCATACCTTTGGGGTTCACGTATCGTTCATTTTAATAGAAAGTAATTATGGTTTGTTCGGAGTTTTTAATATAAATGAATATACTATGATTGTTATGCTACGTGCTTGTTATTAAAAAAATATAATGCGTAAAAAATAAAAAGTGATCGAGAAAGTTGACCCGGTTATTGATATACACTACAAGAAAACGTGTCCATAACAACGAACATTTACGACGAAAATATTTCGTCGTAAATTTACATAATGTTTACAACGCAATTACGAGGAATCCAACTTTCGTCGTAAACGCCATGTAAATTTACGATGAATAGATTTCGTCGTAAACTCCATGTAAGTTTACGACGAATGTACGTGGAAAAAGAAATACGTCGTAATCATTACATCGACATTACAACGAAACATGTTACCGTTATATTTAGGTGAAAACGTGTGCTTTAACTTACCTAATTTCATCGTAAAGTCGTTGTAAATAATATGTTAAAACCATGTAAAATCCATGTAAAATATTCCTTGTAAAATCGTTGTTATATTTCAACTACCCAACTCGAAAATTTCTCTATATATATGTCATTTCCCACAACTCTCTTCCTCACAACACACAAACGGGAGAAAAAAAAATCCGAAAAAAAAAAATCAGAAAAAAAATCTAAGAAAAAAATGGCTGGTGGCGGTAGTATTTACGAGTTACGGGGTTGGATGTATTTGCACAAAGATTCCGACGGGAGGGTGACGAACGCATTTCTGAGCGGGCTAGAGACATTCATGCACCAGGCGGGCTGTACACCGATCACACAGGAAAGCGGTAAGATGTTCTGCCCCTGTCGGAAATGCAAGAATTTAAAATTTGCACATAGTGAAACTGTATGGAAGCTTTTTGTAAACAGAGGATTTACACCACAGTACTACATTTGGTATCAACATGGAGAGGGTTATGGGGGAAATGAAGCTAGTAGTAGTAATAATAATTTTGAGGATGGTCATCATAGTGAAGAACCGAATCATTTGCATAATGAATATAATTATCATCAAGATCATGAGCAGATGGTAGATCATGATAGGGTTCAAGATATGATTAGTGATGCATTTTTAGAAACAACTACAACAATAGCTGATGGAACTGGAAATGTAGAAGAACCTAATTTGGATGCAAAAAGGTTTTATGAAATGCTAGATGCTGCAAATCAACCAATCTACACTGGTTGTAGAGAAGGTCTCTCTAAATTGTCTCTAGCAGCTAGGATGATGAATATTAAAACGGATCATAATTTACCTGAGAATTGCATGGATGCATGGGCGGAGTTGTTTAAAGAGTATTTGCCAGCAGACAACGTGTCTGCTGAATCTTATTATGAGATTCAGAAATTGGTTTATAGTCTTGGGTTGCCTTCGGAGATGATTGATGTTTGCATCGACAACTGGATGATCTACTGGAAAGAAGATGACAAGTTAGAAGAGTGTTGATTCTGCAAAAAACCACGATTCAAACCGCAAGGCCGTGGGAGGAATAGGGTACCGTACCAAAGGATGTGGTACCTACCAATTACAGACAGATTGAAAAGATTATATCAATCTGAGTGGACTGCTGCGTCGATGAGGTGGCATGCGGAACATGTCCAGAGAGATGGTGAGGTTGCACATCCATCAGACGCAAGAGCGTGGAAACATTTCAACAAGGTACATGCAGATTTTGCTACAAATATTCGGAATGTCTATCTTGGGTTATGCATCGATGGATTTAGTCCATTTGGAATGTCTGGTAGACAATATTCTTTGTGGCCAGTCATTCTTACGCCGTACAATTTACCACCGGGTATGTGCATGGAACAAGAATTTCTATTTTTGACCATATTAATCCCTGGGCCGAAGCATCCAAAACGGTCTCTTGATGTTTTTCTCCAATCGTTGATAGAAGAGCTAAAGCAATTGTGGTCAGAAGCGGTGAGGACGTACGATTGTTCCTTGAAAAACAATTTTACGATGCGAGCAGTTCTGCTGTGGACGATAAGTGATTTCCCTGCTTATGGGATGTTGTCTGGCTGGACAACACATGGAAGATTATCTTGTCCATATTGTCTTGGATCGACAGATGCTTTTCAACTGAAGAATGGTAGGAAGAGTTGTTGGTTTGACTGTCATCGTCGCTTTCTTCCACTTGCCCATCGTCGCTTTCGGCACAAAAAAATTGTCAGAGACGGTCCTCCTCCATATCTCACCGGCCAGCAGATCGAAGCAGACATTGATTATTACGGAGCTCAAGAAACAGTTAA
>NC_027749.1:2179226-2206628 GCF_000695525.1 Brassica oleracea var. oleracea | reverse complement strand
TTTTACATCGAAATGTTTACGAGTGATTTACAACGAAAGTATTTACGTGTGCTTTACATCAAAATAATTACGTGGGCTTTACGACGAATATTTACGTGGATTTTACGACGAATCCTTTCCCTGCGCTTTACGAGGAATATATTTCGTCGTAAACGTAACGAGTCGTTTACGACGAAACCTCCGTTACGACAGACGTTTAACAACGAAACGTCTTTCGACGTTAATTCGTCGTAACACCCGGTTTTCGACGAATTTACAACGAATACTGCCCTAGTAAAAAATATGTTTTCTTGTAGTGATATAATATCTATAATTTAATAATTAGTGAAAACTTATAAAAAATTAGTTAAAACTTAAAAATAAACATGGGATGGGAATAGGTACAAATGTTCAATATTTAGTTGCAAGGATCAGGTCTGAAATGTTCAGTTAACATTCAATTGCAAGATTCAAAAGGCTTTAGAGCAACTCCAATGGTTTGAGCCCCTTACGGGTTCTAATAAATAATTTAATAGTTAATTTTGTGATTTGAGAAGTTTAGAACCTTTGTTAGTGTAATTAAATTTCTCATGGTCCAATGGGAGAACCTCTTTGAGGTTCTTAACTTTTTTATTTTTTTTTTAGAAGTTGAATTATTAAATTTAAATTTTACAAAACATAACACAATCCAATACTCTGAAAACAACACATGAATCCAGTGAATTGAATTCTAAGATGGATTATCTCGATACAAGGTGATGAAAATGATGATGTATATTACAGGTATTGCTAGTATGATTGTTCCAAAAAGAGCCTACAAATCGTCTACTACAGCAACTGTTATACATGAGAATGAAATGTTTAAGATTTTCTTACCAGCAGCTGAATGAGCGAGAGCTAATATCAAACGCTGGATGTCTACTACAGAAAACCAATCTAATGGGGTGCCTCTCTTGAACGGCACTTTAACCTTGAAGCTTCCAGCTCTTGTTTTAGTGTCTCTATCTTACTGAGCAATGCTGCATTTTCCTAACCCAATAGACAGAAGAACTAATGAGCCACAAGCATCCAATATTATAACTTATAAGGATTGTGGATTTGAATTTATGATTGGGACACAGGTAAACAGAAGAACTAATGAGCCACAGGTAAACTAAACCTTCAACGATCCAGGGACACAGAGCCAACAAAATAACCATTTACAAGACTATAGGAATGCACTAACCACGAAAACAAATGCAAGTTGAGCAGAACATGGGTTTACATGTCACCACAGAGACAACCATAACTAGTACCATTCGAAGTCAATCCCTAAAGCAAAATAAAAATGAAGAAACCTTTCTCTACATGGAGGAGGAGCTTAGAGAAACAGTACCAGTGCCAGCTCTGAGTTACAGTTAGAAGCTTTCTCAGCTTCACAGTCAAACATTCTCCGCCATTCTGCAGATTCATCCATTGCTTCCCTATTCGCCAAATCAAACTGTCTCCAACACACCAGCGTGAACACTTACTTGATTAACCACCACTATACATCACCAACCATATAAACGCAGCTGAGCTCCAAAAGATCAAATCAAGGGAAAATGCAAATAAAAAGTCTGAAACTTTAACGAAACTGACGAACCCTTATCACTTCTAAAAGTGTCATATTAGACACCGGTTCTCTTCTTTTAACTCATTTTTCATTTAATTTTTTTGGTTTTTTTCTTTAGGACCTCTTATTAGAGCCTCCGATGGAGGTGGTCTTACGTAAATAGGCCTAAGAGCCGAGCCATCAATACCACGAAACTTAAACTTGAGAGGCATCCATATCAGTATTCTTTTATGGCAACCACCTTTTATGCAAACACAACCATCTCATCATAGCCCATTAAAACTAAATCCAATTAGTTAAACCACAATATCATATGAATGAAACAAACCACTAAGTTGACAAAAACTTTTTAGTAAGTTTATATTTATTGCCCATTAAGGCAAACACAAGGCACAAACTAGATCCAATTACAAAACCCACATATCATATGAACGAAACAAAACAAGAAGGCAAAACCTGTGAACCAGTAACCGTAATAAACCGGCAGAAAAACATTCCGACCAATCTAAAATCACACCGGACCAACATCATTGAAGCAAAGACTAAAATAAATGTGCTTAAGACTACTAGACCAGCTTCAAAGAAAGTAAAATCTCAGCAAGTCTGAAGAGCAGAAGCGTATTTTGATGTAGGAGCAGTTAAACACCTCTCATGTCATCGTTTTATTTAACAAGTAGGCTGCCTGAATCACCGCTCCGCTTTCTCATCATTACCATTCATAATAAAATCAAAACAAGATGAAACTAATGTGAAATCTATCTCGATTTCGAACAAAATTGAGAAAGATCTCCGATTGTGGTCTTTTTAATTTAGGGCGCTGCATTCATCTCCAAGGCATTGTTATTTTGCTAAAGAGTCAAACTCCAGTCCCAACTCCAATCGAATTCCACATGAACTAAAACATAAAAACAAAACAGAAAAAGAACAAACAGATCTGTCGAATCAATGGATTGTAATGGATTCTAGAAAGAATGAAATGTTAGTTTCAGAAACTTTTAAATAGTGTTGCAGTTGAACCCAGCTATTTAAAGAGACGGAAGATGGCCTTGTTTTAAGAAACTAAAATAATGTGGGCCTAAAATGAAGCCCACTTAAGACATCGAATGTGAGACGCACGTAGTGTTGGAGGCGTGTGGTTGTAGAGAGAGAGAGGAGGAGAGTGAGCTATCATGGGTCCCACCCACATCTGTTGTGGCGCAATCGTTACATAAACATCCAGCGACCCATTTATTATTTTCAGGCAAAGAAACATATATCCTCATTTGTTATTTGCACAAAGAATGAAGAAGTAATCTCTTTTAGTCCAAAAAAAAAAATCTCTCTTAGTTTCGTTTTCAACTTAAATTACGAGCCTCGCATCTCTGGATTTTGTTTGATAAAACTACAATACTGGGCCAAGACATGCTCAGTGAACAAGAAGCATGTAAAAAGTTGATAATATTTATAATCCTAAAACCCAAGGTACGAGGACCACTCTCTTCCAGATAAACGTTCGAGTGAGAGACCAGAGGAAATACGAGTTTTAAGCAGAAGCAGCCAAGAGCCCGTTGTGTCTGAGGAGAGGCTCTGGGGAAGGCTCTCGTCCTCTGAACGCCACAAACACCTGCTCAAAATAGCAAAGGCACCACAAAAATGATCATTCTAAGCTCAGCAAACTGACTTTTGTATCTATGTTGAACCTAAAAGCAATGAGGAGTGTTTTTTACTTGTAGAGGCGCTTTTCCTCCTCCCAGAGCAAGTATGGTGTTTCTGAATCTCTGCCCTGTTTCTTTAACAGCCTGTGTTTTTGCAACAAAAACAGATGTTCACAAACATGGCAAATCAAATTGAAGGTTCATATGATTTGTTTTGCTATAGTATATACCTTGATATCATCCAACCCAGCATCTTCAAAAGCTGAAAACGCATCAGCAGACAAAACCTCCGCCCACTGCACATTTTCCACGAAAGTGTATTTAGAATTTTGATTACCATTAGTCACTAGTGAGTTATATAGAAACAAGATAATATCTATTACCTTGTAACTGTAATATCCAGCTGCATAACCGCCTGGTAAAACATGAAAACATGAGTGAGCGAAATAAACGTCTAAGGGTTGTTTTACAGGGCTTACCTGCAAATATATGGCTGAAGCTACAGAGGAACCTATCCTCAGGAAGTGGAGGGATCACTTGTGTCTTTACGGATACCCTTTGATCAACATCGTAAATAGACTCCGTCCCACCTGGCACATACTTTGTGTGCAGCTCCAGATCAACAGTAGCAAACTTCAACTGGAACAAAACAAGAGTCATATTTACTGAAATGTAACTCCTACAGATCAGCAGTTTGATTATGATGTTACTAACCTGACGAAGACTAAGAGAACCTGCACGGAATGTTCTTGCAGCCAGGAGCTTCTTGTATACATCCTCTGGAAGAGTTTCTCCCGTTTGATAATGCTTAGCAATGCTCATTAAGGTATCCCTGCAACCACATTCACACAATGTTCAATACAAGTGTACTAGTTAAATATTTGTAGATCAAAATTGATATGGCAGTTGAACCTAAGTAGTAAGTACCTGTGGTAGCACCAGTTCTCCATAAACTGTGAAGGCAATTCAACTGCATCCCACTCGATATTTCGGATACCAGCCACTAGCCCCTCATCCTCTTTGGTAAGCATATGCTGAAGAGCATGGCCAAATTCATGGAACACAGTCTCTACCTGTAAAATCAAAATGATATTATCACGACTCATTTAAAACAAATATAATCTTATAAGATTTTTTTCTTTACCTCACGGAATGTCATAAGGCTTGGCTTGTCACCAACAGGTGGAGTTTGGTTGCAGACCATCTGGGCAACAGGCAGTCTAACGGAGGAACCCTTCTGAGCCATGACTCTGCTACGGGAAAAAACTTCATCCATCCAAGCGCCGCCCCTCTTTTCCGAAGGACGAGAGTATGGATCAAAGTAGAAATAAGCAGTTGGATTTCCAGAAGAATCTTTGACGCAGTAGAATCTAACGTCGCTGTTCCAGACCTTCAAAGGCAATGATGATATAACATTTTAACATAGATAATAATACCAAGCTTGCTCTAAGGAGATGCAGAACATAATAGGCTCCAGAATTTTACCGGAGCTACACCATCCGCTGGCACAACATCAATTCCAAATAGTGTCTTAGCTAGACTGAAAAGCCCATCCATAACCTTTGGCAGTGAAAAGTAGGGTCGCAGTTCTTCCTACAAAGAATACAAGAGTGACTGATAAACGTCAACAGTTTAAAAAACAATGTAATTTTAAGAATAAGGACAAGAACCTCATTAATATCGTATTTCGATTCACGGAGCCTCTCGCTCCAGAAAGTGACGTCCCAGTGAGTCAAACTGTCAGCTTCTGCAGCAACTTGTTTCTTTGCAAAACTCTTAAGGTCTTCTATGTCTATGTCCATAACGCATGACAAGTTAATTAGGTTTAAGGAACTAGTTGTTGATTTTAACGAAAATCTTCACTAAAAAGTTACCTTGAACCGCTGGAGCCCAAGAAGCACTGCGAAGCTTTTCTAACAGCTCATCTGCTTTCTCTACAGTAGCCATTTTCGTGGCCATGCTTACCTGGACAAGAAGAGTCAGTCGCATTAAATTTAATCCCACGAGTAAAGGCGAGTAGCTTTGATTTAGTGAGATGAGTGTACCTCAGCGTAATTGCTGTAACCAAGAAGCTTAGCCTTTTCCAATCTGAGCTTCAAGATTTGATCGATAATTGCAGTATTATCTAAATCACCCGAAGAGGCACGAGACAAGTAAGCACGATAGACTTCCTCACGCAGAGCACGGTTCTTGGCGTGTTGCATGACGGGGAGATAACTAGGAGCATCCAGTGTAATGAGCCATGGTCCAGTGTCAGCAGTTGCATTTTCATTTCCCTTGTGTCATATATCAAGAGGTATCAGCAACTGAAGAATCCAATGTAAAACAACATGCAAGTTTGGGATATTGTTCATACCTTGGAAACAGCAGCTTGTGCAAACAGCCCAAGTGCAGATGGTGGTAACCCCTCGATCTCTTTCTTGTCTGTTATCAGCTTTTCGAACGTCTTTGTAGCGTCCAAAACATTATCAGAGAACTTATGGGAAAGTTTTTCCAGTTCCTATAGTGGAAAGTCATGTAAGCATATGATATTCTAATTACACTATACAAGCTGACATTTCTGGACAAACCTGTTCAATTTTGTTAAATTCTTCTCTCTTGTCATCTTCAAGAGCAATACCACTGAGAACAGCCTCCTTAATTTGTGCTGAAAATACAGGAATACCACAGTTAGCACATTTCTCTAAACAAAAACAAGTTTCTTTGTTATGCTCCAGTGACAGTTACTTGCCTTCTACTAGCCGTTGACGAGCTTCACTCAGTGTGTTCCAGTCAGAGGATTCTCGGATAGACTTGAAGGCAGTGTAGATAGGTTTGCTCTGCCCCAACCTGAGCTGGAACTTCACTTTCTCTGGCTGTATGTGAAAGTACGGTTAGAAAACGAATCTTAATTCACTGAACAAACCAACACAAACTCAAAAGCTTCACACTGAATCTGAATCAAACCACTCATGAACAGAGGAAAACAATCAAAATCTACAAACCTGAACTTCTTCAATGGCAGCACGAAGCTCGGGAGTGTCCTTGACAGCCTTAAGGTGACTGATGATTCCCCAAACAACGGATAACCGATCAACAATCTTCTCTAACGGCTCCACTAGTTTCGGCCACGAAGGCTCTACTGTTTTCTCTAACTGCTCCGATTCAGCTTCCTGGAAACAAAACCGTTTCACAGATGATCAGTCATCAACAATCCAAAACCATAGACACGAGATAAGAGATGCGATACTGGACTAATCAAGATCACAGAAACATTACAAACAAACTCTAAAATTCAATACGGATAAGAAGGAGAATCGTACGAGCTGGTGCAATAGAGCACGTATCCCTGGTCTGACGTGGTGAGCATCGACGACGTCGAACGGAGGGAACTCGAAGTTCTGCAAGAGAGGGTTCGAGGAGAGAGAATCTTCAGAAGCCATTGAATGAGACGATGGAGAAGGCGGTGCAGGTTGGATCTGGGAGGGACGCGGACGGGAAGTGAAGGAAGTAGAAGCTGATGGGGCATGTGTATGATTTAAGGAAAGTTCGGGGATTTAAAATGAGAATAACATAAACTTTTGTTTGCGTTATGAACGGCCCGAGATTGTGAATATTTTAGAAACGAGGCCCATTAACTAAAGTGTAATTTAGAAACAGGACTTGGGAGAGGTGGTTGTTAGTCATTTGGTTGGTTTTAGGACGTGCACGCCAACTGTTCGACGAAATGATTTTTATATTGGCTTTGATCGGTAACATGTAGTACACTTGATTTAGGTTGAGTTAAGCATATAAATCAAAAATGTTACCAATCATGAATTAGTTTTAAGATTTTGAAGTTGTGTTTGAGTTATAGTTGATTATAATTGAGTTACAATTTTGAGATATAACCTTTGTAAAAATGATAACTCAAATCAAAAATCTACATCAACAAAAAGCTCATGTATTAAGATTTGAGTTAAAGAAAAGTTTGAGTTTGTCAATTAACTACCCACTACCTTTTGAATATTAACAATTTAAAAAAATTACAATACATAACACGTAGCCTTTACGTTTAGTTTATATTATTTAATACAATATACTTAACAATTTATTATGGTTCTATACTAGTTAGCCAAAGTTTTTCTCTAATTTACCAAAAAAGCTTTTCTAAAATCACATTTTCATTTTAATTAGTTAAAAAATCTATAATTTTAGTTGTTAATTTTCTTTGGTGATTAAAAAGTTATGTAAATAAAATATTTGTATAAGTTCCAATTAAATAGTCAATTAAATTTTTCTTTTAATTTTTATTTTTTAATATTGTTTGGTAATTAAAAATTCATGTACACAAAATTTCAACATCCTTAGTTAATTTTGATTTATTTATTTTGTTTTTTCAAATTTTCTTATTAAAATATTATTTATATTTTAAAATAATATATACTGCGACTTATACATCAAAAATGTTACCAATCAAATAATATTGATAAAATAATAACTCATATTTTTATTGCGAACTCACCACATAAATCTACAGTTTCTACCACATAGTTTTTACTGCAAGTTACATCAAATCGTACATTTTATTGTAACTCAACTCTAATACTACGTGTCACCAGTCGAAGCCATTATTTCGTGGTAAGTCGTAGAAAGTATATTGTTATTCTGAATTGCATGATCCATGGTTATAATTCAAAGTAGTTTCTACTTAGAAAAGAAAAGGTTTTTTTCTTTATCTCTTTCGAAGATAACGTTGTTTGTCATGTGGGTTTGTTCTTGCACGTAGTTTAAGACGTATATTTCAATTTTGAATACATTTGTTTATTCTTGTTATCAATCGTTTTGCTTTCTTATAGAATTGTTTATCAAATTCCTTTCACATGATAACAGATAGACTTGTTTTCAAAGGTTGACGAAACAAAAGAAATATATGCATGATTTTAAGGTTGATGCTAAATAATTTTAGCTGAGGTTGAGCTGGCTCCTTCGGATGAGCTTATTTTTCTAATCATCGATTTGTCCTTGGCTTGGTGGAAGTCGTTCCTCAGTCCATTTGTTTCTTGGTTTTATTTCATTTTATCAAAAAGGTGTTGGACTTTTATCTTTTCTATGTATTTTCTCTTTTAGGTACTTTTAAAAATGTTGCAGCCTTGCAGGCCAAGGTTCTTACTTTGACATGTTCTTAAGTTTACAGATGAACCACCTGTGTTGTTGGTGATTGTGCATGAGCTAGTTTTGTGGAATTGGTCAACGTTAATTGTCCACTTTGCGTTGTGTTCTGCTGGAAATTTTATATTTTTAATAAGTTTCATCTGCAGGCTTGAGAAAAAAAAATGATGTTATCTCTTTGATATGCCTTGTGATTATCTTAAGCTACAATTTAGGATGAGCACTAAACATGTCTTCCACATTAATAATATTTCATGTCATATTCATTATCAAATATTATAGTAGAATTTTCAATATGGGTTTGAATTGTTTAATCTTAAGGTCAGCTATTCTGGTGACTTAAATAATTGTTTATAACTTTGTTTTTCCCGGGTGATCATTCTTCTAATCACGGTTAAGTCATTGACTTGCTGTATACATATCAAGTCCACAATCTTGGTCTTCCTGCAAGATGGCCAACTCAATCCTCTTCTTTTCATTTGTTTTGCTTCTCCCTTATGTCTGTTCAGTTCAGTTCAGCATAACTCGTTTCACCTCAAACAGCCCTGAAGTAGCATACCAAGGAGACGCAAGAGCCAACGGCGCCGTTGAGCTTACCAACATTGACTACACAAGCCGTTCCGGTTGGGTTACCTACGGCAAAAAAATCCCTCTATGGGATCCACAAACCGGTAAGCCATCTGATTTCACCACCCGTTTCTCCTTCAGAATCGACACACGTGGCGTTAAGTACGGTAACTACGGCCACGGCTTCGCCTTCTTCCTAGCTCCAGCTGAGATCCAAATCCCTCCCAACTCAGCTGGTGGCTTCTTGGGTCTGTTCAACGAAACAGACGTTGTCTCATCTTCTTTCCCGCTCATTCACGTCGAGTTTGACACCTTTACCAATACAGAATGGGATCCTCTCGACATGGCGTCTCATGTGGGAATCAACAACAACTCTCTTGTTTCCTCTAGCGTGACTTCTTGGAACGCGTCCGCACACAGCCAAGATATTGGCCGTGTGCGGATCTTCTACGATTCCCTTAGAAGAAACCTGAGCGTATCCTGGACCTACGACCTAACATCCAATCCAAATGAGAATTCGAGCCTCTCTTACATCATCGATCTTTCGAAAGTCCTGCCGTCAGAAGTCACTGTTGGATTCTCCGCGACCTCTGGAAGCGTCACGGAAGGAAACAGGCTTCTGACGTGGGAGTACAGTTCGGACCTGGAGCTACAAGATATCAAAAAAAGCCAAGAAGACAAGAAAAGGATGATCATCGGCGTTTCGGTGTCCGGATTTGTTTTAGTAACGTTCTTCACCGTCTTGCTAATAACCTTCTTCTTGAGACGGAAACATCGGAGGGAGAAAGCAGGGGAGGAGAAAGAGAACTTGACGTCGATCAACGAGGATCTCGAAAGAGGAGCAGGACCGAGAAAGTTTTCTTACAAAGAACTCGCCTCGGCCGCCAACAACTTCTCGGTCGATAGGAAGCTAGGGGAAGGAGGATTTGGAGCCGTGTACAAAGGCTACTTAACCGGGTTAGACATGATGGTCGCCATCAAGAAGTTTACGGGCGGGTCTACGCAGGGGAGACGAGAGTTCGTAACGGAAGTAAAAGTAATCAGCAGTTTAAGACATCGGAACTTAGTGCAGCTCGTCGGCTGGTGTCACGAAAAAGATGAATTTCTTATGGTGTACGAGTTCATGCCACACGGTAGCTTAGACGCTCATCTGTTTGGTAAAAAGCCTCATCTGGCTTGGCCTGTGAGGTGCAAGGTGACTCTCGGTATAGCCTCCGCGCTGCTGTACCTCCACGAGGAGTGGGAGCAGTGCGTTGTGCATAGAGATATTAAAGCGAGTAACGTGATGCTTGACTCTAGCTTCAACGCCAAGCTTGGTGATTTCGGGTTGGCTAGGTTGATGGACCACGAGGTAGGGCCCCAGACTACGGGGCTTGCGGGGACGTTCGGTTACATGGCTCCTGAGTATATAAGCACGGGCAGGGCGAGTAAGGAGTCTGATGTTTATAGCTTTGGGGTTGTTACGTTGGAGATTGTTACGGGGAGAAAGTCTGTTGATCCGAGGCAAGGGAGAGTGGAGCCTGAGGCGAGCCTTGTGGAGAGAGTGTGGGATTTGTATGGGAAAGGTGAATTGATCAAAGGTGTTGATGAGAAACTTGGGGGTGATGGTTTTGATGAGAAGCAAGCGGAGTGTCTTATGGTTGTGGGGTTGTGGTGTGCTCATCCTGATAGGAACTCGAGGCCTTCGATTAAACAAGCGATTCAGGTTTTGAGTCTTGAAGCACCGTTGCCTCATCTTCCTACTAAAATGCCTGTTGCTAGTTACCATGTGTCGTCTTCGAGTGCTGCGACCTCAGTTAGCTCTGGTGGAGCTGGGACAGCAACGTTTTCAAGTGCTCAACTTGGTCGTTGAGCAGGATCTATGTACTCTGCTACGTTGCTGTGTTATACTCGTGTTTCTTCTTTGTGTGGGTTGTTGTGCTTCTCTGTGTAATTGATATTTCATGTTTCTGTTATTTACTATTTCCATCTCCAAATGAAATCCATTAAATCCATCTCCAAACTGGATCAGGATAATTTGTTTCAAAAAACAAAATTTTGGGTCGTTCATAATTTGTCGGATTGTGCTTTTGTAAGATTAAGGAAAACTAATCTTAAAATAAAAAAAAGTTATCACGCGCCAGGTAGGGGTCGAACCTACGGCCTTCTGCTTAGGAAACAGACGCTCTATCCACTGAGCTACAGGCGCTAGTTGTTGATCTTTATTTATAATTACAACTATCGTATATGTAACTAGCATATGCTAGAGGAAATCGGTTGAACCGACTTTCTCTAGCTGAATGTCTACACATTGGTGAGTTTGGTGGCCATTTGATTTGGGCTTTTGAAGAGTTAATATTATCTGTTATAACAAAGGAATATGTAAATGGTTGTGGTATTACCTGGTTGTTTAGTTCACCAACCTCCTAAAATATATGATTCAAAATAAAGTCAAATAGTTTCACTTGGGTTGTCCCATGGGAAGTTGGTTGATTTTAATGCCTTAGGTGATAAATCATAAATTCTACTTTTATAGTTTATCAAATACCTGATACTATCTAACAAGAAATCATCTTAACTAGTGTTTATTATTGGCAGGCAGTGTTACTGGTACAAGTTTGAGGTGGGTCTCACTCATTGTCACGCATGACAGTGGTGTGGTGGCTACGTTGAGAGAAAATGATAATATTTTGTAAACCAAAGCACCTAAGCCACCATTAGTTTCATTACTAATTGATAGTGCTTGTATCGTTAATAAATCATATTAATATCAGGGATTATATAATAGAAGCTTAATTGTTTTTTGTACTGTGGCCAGATAGTGACAGTATTTGTAAATAAATAAATCAGCATGCATTGTTCATCGATGGCTTTAACTTGTAAGTCAAATTTGTCTGCCATATGTTTCCTCTCTTTTATGGCGCCATTGAAAATTGAATCAAAAATAAAGAAGAAGAATCCGACAGCACACTCACCATTTGTCATTTTAAAACCAAGATTTGTCAACTCCAAGCTATTCATACACTCTTTGTTTTTGTGTTTGAACTCCCAACTTCTATTTTTCCGTCATTTAAAACCAATAAACCAGTAGGTCCACACTACAGCAAAAACGTCAAGCCGTCACACAAATCCTAGACCATTTAACCGAATGTTACCGACACTTTCGATCTTGTTCAACTTTTATAGAAAAACAATATACATAGGTTTGATAAAAAAAAAAAAAAAACTAAATATTTCACATGGACTATTTATTTCTCTAGCACAAATTAGCTATATGGCGGAGAATATAATTTGAGTCAAATACAATCTGAACTAATTACAAGCAAAGGTGATGTGTCTTTCTTTTATTATTTTGTTTACTAAAATGGCCACAACCAGCTCCACAGATATTTCAACCGTCGGGTCCGTTGATGTTCAAAGGCGTTGGTTACGGCACCAATCTCTAATCCCTTCATCTCCCAAAAAAATTGTTAAATCAGTAATTTGGACACGAGAAAGATTTAAAGATAAAAACAAAACTTGACTTGCAGTTGCAAGAAGAAGATAAAGAGTAATACTAAAAGTGTAGAAATGCCTAGGTGGAGTTGTATAAATATAGCAGAGAGATTCTTATCCATCTTCTCCACTTATCAAAGCTGACTCTTCTTCTATATTTCTCATTCTTCCAACAATAACTATTCTCTCTTCATTAAAAAAAAAAAAGCTTCTCATTATATTTTTCTCCTGTTGTGTTATTTTCTTATTTTTTTCTGGGATTTTTTTTTTAATGGAACTTTGAGTTTAACTTGACTTAAAGGCTTATTCTCTTATTGAAAGATAATCACAGAAGAATAAATAAAAATTGTAGCTATGGCTGTTGAAGAAGGTAAACTTGCAACAGAAACAGAGAAAAATAGAGAAAGCAATGAGCATCAAGAGATAGAGCTTCACAGGAACGACTTAGGCCTCGAAGATTCATCATCGCCAAGAGGTGTACTCGGAATCACAGCTATGGCTTCAGATACAGACAATAATAACAGCACTTCTTACAGTAGTTGCACATCCTGCTCCTCTGACGGTAAATCATCATCAACATCGTTGTCTCCAGTTTCAAACACTCCTAATAAAAACGTTTCGTCTTCCTCCAATGGTCTCCACTGGACCAAAATGATTGAATCCATCAAGAAAAAGTCCTTTAGACGCTTCACAGTGATTCCTTTCCTCGCAAGTTACCAACTCACACGTAAAAACTTGCGCCGCAAGCAACTTATTCTCTCCCCCTCCGAGAATAGCTTCTTCATGGCTAAACCCTCCTGGCGAAACTTCACCTACGAAGAGCTCGCTGCAGCTACCGAAGATTTCAATCCTGGTAAAGCCACAAAAAAAGACCAAACCATTTTTCCGTTGACAATCTGAGTGTCTGATGTGAAAACTCTCTTTTGTTTTGTCTTTGTTAGAGAACATGATTGGTAAAGGAGGACATGCAGAGGTATACAAAGGAGTTTTGCCTGACGGCGAGACGGTAGCTATCAAGAAGGTGATGAGTCACAACAAGAAAGAAGACGAGAGAGTGAGTGACTTCCTCTCAGAGCTAGGTATCATCGCACATGTAAACCACACAAACGCAGCTAAGCTTCTCGGTTTCAGTATTGATCGTGGTTTGCATTTTGTGCTTGAGTACTCACCTCATGGCAGCCTCGCTACTATGCTCTTTGGTAATCTCAAACTTTCTGAAAATCTTGTTTCTAAATTTGTTTTCCAGACGTAGTTTTGAGATCTTGTCTCACTTGTAGGAACAGAGGAGTGTCTGGAGTGGAAAATAAGGTATAAAGTGGCTTTAGGTATAGCTGATGGTCTGAGTTATCTTCACAATGATTGCCCTAGACGGATCATTCACCGTGACATCAAAGCTTCTAACATACTTCTCAGCCGGGACTATGATGCTCAGGTAACTGATTCTTATAAAGCTCTCACATTACATCGATGGGACATGAGTAATATATAAAAAATATGGACCAATCCACTTACGGCCAATTAATTTTAAATTAGAAGTCTATCTAACTTAACAATGTGTATGTCTCGTTTCAGATTTCAGACTTTGGACTTGCAAAATGGCTTCCAGAGAACTGGCTTCATCATGTTGTGTCTCCCATTGAAGGAACATTCGGGTAAAAAAAAAAAGATAAAGCTTCTAAAGTTCCAATGTGACAACTTTAATGATCAAAACTCATTGTCTTTCTCTTTTTCTTCAGATACATGGCTCCTGAATATTTCATACACGGCATTGTTGATGAGAAGATCGATGTGTTTGCCTTTGGTGTATTGCTTCTAGAGATTATAACCGGTCGTAGAGCTGTTGATACAGCAAACAAACAAAGCATCGTTGCATGGGTAAAATTATAAGCATCTGAAACTCTCTTATTCAGAATCATCACAAGTTCAAGCTGGAGATCTTTGTTTTAACTTTTTTCCTTTTGGTGATGCAGGCAAAACCTTTTCTTGGAAAGAACAGCGTTGAGGACATTGTGGATCCTCGTCTAGGAAATGAGTTTGATGTAACAGAGATGAAACGAGTGATGCTAACAGCTTCAATGTGTATACATCATATAGCCACAATGCGACCTGACATGACCATGGTATGCTATCTAAACCAAACCTTGAGCCGAACCTGATCTTTGTTTGAGTTTGTGTACTATAGGTGTTAATCCGAGTTCTTGTGCAGTTGGTGCAGCTGTTGCGTGGAGAAGAGGGACCAGATGAGCTGCAGCAGAAGCCAGGTGAAAGAGCTGAGGTGAGTGTGAATGCATGCGATGTACAGGATCACACATCCTCCTCATACCTCAACGAACTCACTCGCCATAGGCAACTACTGATGGAGTAAGTAGAAGCAACCAAAGCAACTTAGTCCCTGATAACAAATGTATTTTATATTCTCCATTGGTTGCTTCTTTTATTTCCCCAACCAAACTGTAAATATCATCATGTGTCACTATGTTGTTCTACTGGTCTCAACTCCAAAAGAGTTGTCTATATTAATACAAAGTCCATTGTTAGTCAACATGGCTACATAAACAGAAACACATTTCATTAAATGGAAACAGAGTAACGGTACAAGTGAGATTTTCATATCCTTCTAGTCAGCTTATGGGGTTAGCTAGAATCAAGAAGTTGAACATTAGAAAGAAGTTGTCATCCCTTAAAAACCATTAAAAACTAATAAAAGAAAAAAAAAACAAAACATAACATGACATGATAGATTCTAGTAAGACTGGTTAGGCCAGAGGAAGAACTCAGCCTGATTCGGCGCCATAAGTCCCATTGAACCTTGAACGTTGGAGTTATTATTAGAACCGGTCGAGTCAGTAGCTCGAACATTCGCCGGAAAATGCTGGAAGAAGTTCTGTTGCTGCTGCTGCTGTTGATGATGGTAGAGAGCAGCAGCTTCAAAAGGGATCCCACATGGAATCATCTGAGACTGAGCGAAGTTAATGCTACTGTGATTGGGAGAGGACTGATGCTGAAGCTGTTGTTGCTGCTGGAAATGGTGGAGCTGATGTTGATGACCGAGGATTGGTTTCTGCTCTGCAGCTTCTAAAGAGAGCTTAAGACGTTTTGCTGCACCACCAATGGGAAGTGCACTCTTCATGATGGCCTCAACGTCGTAACGGTTCATCTCAAAGTTTGTTACAGCGTTTATTCCCCTGAATTTGATCGCTGCTATGTCGTATGCCTCGGCTGCTTCCTCTTCCGTTGCTACAACCACCAAATAAAAACATTAACTAACCACATCTTGATAATTTATTAATTTATTTTTTCAGACCAAAGGTTATATATCTACTTACCAAATGTTCCTAGGTAAAGATCTTTGTTCCCGGCTACACGGCCTATCCTTGCTTGCCAACGTCCTTGTTGATGATGCCTTGTCACACCTCTGTATATTGAGGCTCCTCTAGAAAATCCGCTACTCTTCCTGTAATCATATCGAAAAAATGTAAATATAAACCATTTGATTCAAAAAAAAAGGTATTTGTTTATGGATGTTACCTCCTAAGAGAAGCAATGAACTCTTGTTTGGTCATGTGCTTCATTTCCTCTAGTTCTTTTGAGTAGTTTGTAATCTAAAATCATTGGAAACTGATTAGTAAAGAGTGACCAAGATTATATAAAAGCTAAATAACTGGATACTTACAGGGAAATTGGTGGTAGCAGTAGCATTCCAGTACTTAAGAGCTGCTAAATCATAAGCTCGAGCTGCCTTGTCTTCTTTGTCATATCCACCTGAATCATTCACAAAACAATCATATTAATAAAACTTGTACATTATTGTTTATGGTTCATTTGTAAGAACTGGCTGGTTTGAGATATTGTTCTTACCCAAGTATACTGTTGATTTAAGTAAAAGCCAATATCCAGAGGTACATGCAAAAAGGCAAAAGAACTTATTAGAATGCTGATAGGAGATGTAACAAATATAACCAAAGTTGTTCTAGCACACACAACACACTTGTTCTGTAATGCAAGAAGATAGTGGCAAATTAGTTATCAACGAAGCATGTTTAAGAGTTTGTTATGGTTATTGATTGATGGCAGTCTAATACTCAGAAAGCAAAAGTGAGAAAAAAATGAAAATTTTGGATGTGGTCAAAACCCTAAATTCCCACTCCTGTGGTGGTGGTACTGGTAGACCAAAGCAAAAAATAAAAATAAAGCAAAAGCCACTGAGAATATTCAGACTTTGCTTTGTTGATGTGAACACTGTAAATCAATCTGACACCTTATGGACAGCAGAAACCCTACACTCATGCACTCTTGAAATTTCAATTTCTTTTGTAATTCTTGACCTTTCTTCACTCACTGCAAGCAACATCATTCTAGTCTTCTAGATATAAATCAAAATCAACCTCTAATTAAAGCCAAGTACTTCTCACTTCCACACCTAAGAAGCTAAAACTGGAGAAACAGTCTAATGGTCTCACATCACATGCCTACATAACATCAAGTCATATATGCTTTAACACAATGCATGTAGGTGAAGATAAATGTGGGAATAGAGAGGGTCAAAGTGGGTCCATAAACATGTCAATTAAAGAAACAGAGGTTGCATCATATAGGCAATGCCATTGGGGACCCATCTTATGTACCTTTAGGCTTTAGTATGCATATGTAGAAATGAAAGAATTTTGAAATGGCGGCACACTTCTGCTAAATATATGAAAAAATCAGCAACAACTATATATTATATTTGTCTCTTTCTTTTTTTTCCCTTAGTACTGACTCAAAAGTATTGCTAAGATGGAAAAAAAAACTTTGGCTCCCCTTCAAAACCCAAAGTATATCAATCATCATATAAAGATATAGACAGATCAATAAAATAAAGATAAAGGTAAAGCTTCTTTTGAATCTTGCATTCAATTTCTTTGACAAAACTCTTGTCCTATAGTTCACTCTTCTTAAATCCCACTTAGACCACATTGAATAACAAGTTAAAATCTTTTTCTAAAAAGAATACCAAGTTAAAACAAATAAATAAATACTTAACAAGAGTTGCTCGGAATAACTTGATGTTTCATATGGACAGTTGACAAAAAAAAATGTTTCACAAGAAAGGAGGCCTAGATGGCATTATATGATAAAACCAAAATAACCACACGGATTGCAATTCTTGATGTCAAGAAAGATTGTAATAGTGATGAAATCAAATAGATTGAGAGAAAAATATACCTTGACGTCCTTTCCTGGCTTGACCTTCTCGCCTACAGCTATTATCCCATAGATGAGCTTCATATCTTCCCGTCCATCTATGTCTGCATCAATCAAAAATGTCATTACTACTTCATTTAATAAGCATACACAAATTAGTAGTTTAGAACTTTATTAAATGTATTTTGACTTATCAAAAACATAAAGGGATGCATCTTGACTAATCAGAAAGTATGACCTAATCACAACACAAGTCCTTTGATTATTATTATTCTGAACTTAGAACTTACCTTGTAACTCCTCTGTAGATGGAAGTCCTTTGTCCAAACGTATCAGCGATCTTCTTGTTAGAACAATCTGATGTCTCCACAGCCACAACAGGCTTCTCCTTCTCAGAAACCGTCTTCTCGTTGTTGGTTCTTTCACCATTGTTATTTCCTCGGTAATGATGCTCAGTGATCTGAGTATGATCATCACTAGTCCTGTGATTAGAGTTGTTAACGTTAACACCAAGTGACAAAGCTCCTCCGTTGTTAGCTCCACCGTGAAAACCAAGCTCCGGACCACCGGAAGATTCCACCACGTGTCCCAAATACTCTCCCGCGAGATGAGTCCTCCCGATGGAAGCTGAGTCTTCAACTTCCGAACCGGAGTTAGTCGAGAAGGCCGTTTGAAAACCGGCCATGGTTTTGAACTCGTGGTTGTGATCCGTGTAAAACCCGGTTTGGTTTTGGTTCTGGTGGTGACGTGGATCGTAGATGTGAGTGAGGGAAGAAGAGTCTTGTGTTTCGGTTTGGCTGTTGTCGGAATAACGCACTTCACCGAGAAAGTCTTCGAGCTTTGGGATGTGATTGTGATAATGAGTTTGTGGGTCCACGAACGTTGTTAGGATTGTTGAATCCGCCATAGAAGCTGCTATTTGAGCTTCATCTTTGAAAAACTCTTGAGGCTTTTGATTTGTCCAGCCTAATAATTAAAAATCAACACATCAATAACATCACAACTAGGGTTTGCACCTATACAACAAACACATGAGTATTATTTTTTTTTTGTTATACCATAGAAATTATCGAGGAGATAAGGAGAAGAGGAGGCGGCGGAAGAGGCGTCATAGGAAACGAACTGAGACTGATCAGATGACCTCAACATGTCCATTGGTGACAGTGAAAACGTTAACCAGTTCGTCATCGGAGCCATCAACTTTTGCTTTCTTCTTTTTTTATATAACCAAAGTATAAAAAAAAAAGAGAGAGAGAGAAAGAGAGAGAGGGAATGGAACACGCCTACAAATTTCTATGTGATTCTGCAGAAAAGGACAAAGAAGATTTAAGAAGAAACCCAGTAAATAAACTTTTTTTTTCTTCTTTAAAATACTAACTTGAGATCAAGCGTTACACTAAAAACTTGATGGGGGAGGAACAACACTATGAAACGATAATCACGAGGTTATTGTTTATGAGGAGATCTATCTATCTATTGCATGTCTTTTAAAGTAGATCAATCAAGGGAGAAAATGCATGTAAACACTTGTCTGAGGTTTTAAATGAAGAGAAGAAAAGAAGATGGGAAGCAGAAGCTCTTTAAGGAACGTTTCAGACGTATACTTATAAAGAAAGGAAGAGAAAGAAATTTTTTTTGTTTAATCAAAAAATAATAATAATACATTTGCAGTAGAGAGAGAGAGAATGTGCATAGCTAGAGATACAGGAGAGAGGGAGAGAGTTAAAAAAAAAAGGTAGAGCGGTTTCTTCTGTGTCGCCCGGCGTAATACCGGAGGGGATTTTAGAGTGAGATACTCTCTCTACCTATCAATTTTAGCTTTAACTTTTTGTTCGTTTTGAATATTTTTTGTCCGATTATTAAAATGTGAAAAATTCTCCTCTTATGATATGATTAATTCGTTTTGTTATAAACAGTTACACAAATTTTGTTTGGACGTTCATTCATTTTTACAAGTCTTAAAACTTTGACTGTCGTTTATGCGTAGGGTTTATACTTTCATTGTACGCTAGTACATTTCACACGGTAAACACATAACAATATAACCAACAGGAAAAAAAAAACTTTTTCTTTGGTCGGCAGGAAAAAGAATAATGTTACTGATCAATATTTTTCTCAGACTACATAAATATATTTAGTAGTTTTTAATCAAGAGTTAATTTGGTCAAAATTTGTTATATTTGTTTTGTTATCTATTGGAAACATTGTTTGTATTTGCTTCAGGTCATATCCAATTTTGCTAAAATAAACAAACCAAAATTTTATCATAATTTTTTTAGATTCTATTTTTCGTAAATTCATAGGCTTTGATTTTAAAGAGATATAATATTCAATACTTTCTATTTGATCGCTTTGTTTTAGAGGTGACTATTACAATAGCACTGCGGGTGAGAAAATTTGTCTAGAACAAGGTCGCAAAAGACCAGGGAGGTGCTACTTTAACTACCAAATTACCCCTTGGCTCCAAACCAAACTAAACCACTAGCTGTTTCCACTTGTCGTACATGCATTGTGACCCTTTCTTCTCTCATGGCCCATTCTTTTTTCAACCTACCCAACCGGAATTTACTCTTCAGGTCGGGTTTTCTTAACTTTTTTACTCAGCTACCTTTTTTATTTACAGTCTAACCCCTCCTTAATTAATATTTGCATATTTTGGTTATCTGGTTTATGTTGTTACATATTACTATAAACATACAGTAAAAATTCTATAAATTAATAATGTTTGGATTATGGTCATTTATTAATTTAATAGAATTACTAATTTAAACAAAATTTCTTTTTTTAGATTTCTAGTTTTGCAATATATTTTTTAAATGATGAAATTATTTTATTTCACAATATTATATATATTATTTAAATTTTACAGATTTGAATTTCGTTTCTTTTAATTAGATTATTTGATATATTTATGTATGTTAAATATGTATTAGATAATACAAATGCGTTTCATAAATAATTAGATAAAGTAACACCAAAATATTAAAATGAAAAATAAAACTAGAGATGCAATTCAATTTGAATACAAATAAACAATAAAATATTTTATTTATGTATATAAAATTTATATATATAGTAGTTATTAATTTATGATTTTAGTGGGATCGTGTATTTAGTTAAAAGTTTTTTTGTCATCAGTTAAGAGCTTTATAAATATTATTATCTTATTATTTTATCGAATTATGTCATATTTTACACCGTTTTGATTTGGAACTGGAAAAAGTTATTAATTTATGAAGTATTAATTTATAGAGTTTATACTGTACATCTATACTACGTATTAGTCTACCTCTAAATTTTAAATAACTTATCATATATCATCATGTAATAAAAATATTTTAGTTAACATTTGTATAAAATGTTTGGTGATACTAACTCCGGTTGGGACTCTCTAGCGTCAGTGTCAAAGAACAATATAGGTTACATTGTGAACTTGCTTGTAAGCTATATCTAAATCATTAGTATAAAAGAGTAGCTTTGTTATATACGAATGCCTCGCAAGAGTCGAGTCACACGTTATAAAAGAGTAGCTTTGTTATATACGAAAGCCTCGCAAGAGACACCTTAAATTATGAATAGAAATTATAGGGTAATATTAAAGTTCGAGAGGGTAATAGATTAGGATGCCAATTGCCAAGTGAGAATTCTAAAAAGAACAAATCCTAGCTACACCTTTTGGGTCAAAGAGAAAACGGTCAAGGCCCCGGTAATTTTTATTGAGCCGGTTTAAATACATGTTCTGGCATTTTTGTATTTGCATAATTGTTGGTATTATTTTCTTAGACCAGCCAAAACTAAAAAGTTTAAATCGAAAACTAATAGGATTGTTTAACATATTACATTCTGAAGAAGTTGAGAGATCGATAAACAAAAAGAAAAAGGCTTGTGGGGAACAACCCGCCAGATGAGGAGGCGGGTTTCCTCTGTAAAAAACGAAGCACATAAAAATAATTATTTAAGGAGATAAAAGGAGGCCCAGCAATTAAGGCACGTGATTAGGGATTTCATGTCGTATTATTTAATAATCTACAGCATTTCGTATCCTATACTTCTACTTTATTGAACCTCAAATATCTTCATCATTCAATGTTTGATATTATTAGTCGTATCTCCACAAAACCTTAAGTATAGTATCTATATAAATATCTACAGCCCCTTATTTTTTCTAAACAATATACTCCACGTTTGTCCTTTTGGTCGATTTAACCATGCTTACTGACTTTTCTTTTCTAATTTGGTCATTTTTTATTTTATAAAACCAAATATTTTGTACTTCGGACCTTGGATCATTCTTGTAAATTTTCATTCGTTTGAACCATTTGCAAAAGAAAAAAAACCAATGAAATCATAATTAGTCTGGTATTCTACATATGGATAATATACAACGTACGTTATTGTTACATGCATAATAACAACCAGACCTCGATAGGTAGTCAATAATTTCGCTTAACCTGTTCGAGTCGACACAAGCTCAACGTTTTTGGAAATTAAATTGAAAGAAGTACGTCGAGACTCGAGATAGAGAAATATAAGAACACGTTCTTCTTGATAGGTCAAAATGAGATCAGACGTTGATATGCTTGGTTACCACAGTAATCAGTGTAATAAGGGAATAAAATATATTCATGTCTGTTTTTAATATATGGACGTGTGCGACTCGGTCCATCGATATGGTAACACACAAGTTTGATCGAGTGGCTTTGTTGTTGAATGTGACCAGTGGATACGACAATCGGGAGTATCGTGTCCGGTGACCAAAGGGTCGCTCTGATAGATTTGGTCTGCTCACAAATGTGGTGATGGACAAGTTGACATGTAATTCTTTAGAACGTTATATTTGGTGATTCGCGTGAATCATATCACTCACGTTTTCTTGGTTGTTCGTTTCATGACTCTGTCAAAACCCATACTGTAATCATAAATATGAAATGATGATATATGTGAACAAGATATTTAAAAGCTTACATTTGTATCGCCCGTATATATAAACATTAAATTCTTTAAATAAAACATGATAAAACAAATGTTTCTCAGATATATCCTTTGACAAAAAAAGTTGATGGTGATCAATCACGAATTTACAAAGTGAATTGTGTACAGATATAAATAACATAAACCGTGATCAGAGATTGTCGTTCATACTCAAACGTAGAACTGTGGAAGCCAGTTTCACAAAGAAAAAGAAAGAGAGAATACGTTAAAAATCTTGAGGTATCCTCATGGTCATGGGTGTTTTAGTTTAAAAATGCAATGGGTCATGGGTGCGTGGCCTCTCGTTAGGGTTCTTGCCAGAGTGACGTGGCATTATAGCCACTAAAAGGTCTTCGTGATACATTCTATTACATACTTTTAAAAGTACATACCTAAACATTTACCCTCACTTATTGTGTCCGTATACTCACCCCAAAGGGGGTTGATTATCTAAAAATTATGTCCTCTAATTATTTGTCGTCTCTCTGGAAGACTTAGCTTTAAAATCTCTTAATTGCATGTGAGATCACACGTGAGGATGGTCATACACCTGCACCTTTTGTATCCAATATTAAGCCATCGACGATAAAAGCTCGGAGTTCGTATATACACACACATATGTATATTAATCTTATTGGAACACCGAACACATATAATTAGTTATAATTCTCTGCAAGTAGATTTATATAAGCTCCATATCATCACACGTGGCTGAATCTAGCAAGTTGAGCGGATAAACACATGCTTCCACATTACCTACCTCTTTTCCCTTTCGAGTGATTCAGAAGAATATTGAATATATGTATTGATCATATCACAGTTTTCTCCCTTGTTAGTATATTCGGCGTTCGTTGAAATGACCCAATATATTCATTTTATTATGTATGAACTGTTAATTGATATTATTAAACGATTTCCATCCTGACTTTATAAACTCCAAAATATTTTATGATGATAGGTAACTGTTACAGACGCTCTTTCAATATTTTGATCTTAATTGTATTACCAGTTGATGTCTAAAATATGCAAGTTATTTCTTATTTGATTGTTATATAGCAATTAATTAAGCTATACATAATTCATATTTCAGATTTTGCACAAACTAGATTAATTATTAAGGTGTGAATGTGTCAATTAATATTTGCTTTTGAAATTCTTAATTAGCTCTGAAACAGTCTTTGGCTCTTTGCTAACACAGACTCTCCTAATCATCATCGTTGGATACCCATCAAAATTTCTTAGAATAATGCAACAATTGTGATTCATCTGAATTAATGTTGTTTTAATAGTTTGGGAGGTCCAATGACTAGTGCTAAGTGTATCAGTTGCTTTTGACCTTTGACCGAGGAGGCACGTGCGCAGCATCTTTATAACGTTTCATGTCGAAGATTTCGGTGTTGCACGTGCGACCCTGTCCTCCTTTCTATTATCTTAATCTCTCATCTTTTGTCTTAATCTTCTTATAATTAAACCTTCTCTTTAATTCTTTTTGTTCCCCCCCAAAAATATTACTTTCTAAATGATTTTCACTTTAATTTTGTCGCTTTTATTTTATAAACATTAGGATGTTTTGGCTGTATTAGGCAAACTTGTAGGGGCAAAGACCAAAATTAGCAGTGAAACAATATATTGTATTTTAAATGGTGGAGTCGATTGTTTGATTTGTTCAACTTTTAATACAAATTAGAAGATTTTTGTATCTAACCAGTTAGTGTATGTTATTGATCAATATTATAAGTTTGCATACATACAAACATAGAACAAACAAAATGAAAAGATCTTTCATGTACCATGATTGTAAAACAAACATTTTCTTATAACGAGAGGATTTAGAATAAGCTCTATATTGGTGTTAAAAAAAAGAGAACAAACTCTATTTTTTCATTTTGTTTTCTGACAGTAATTCCGTAAATAAAAGAGAACAAACTATATTGTTGTTAAAAAAACGCGGCTTGTAGTGGGGGAATGGTAGACTCTCTCTCCTCTCTCTCTGAGAGATAGAGAGTCGCGGTGGTTCCCTTCCGAACAGTGGGTATCGCTTCTGTTTTGGTCTCGGAGACACCTAATCTACGGTGGTGTTCGTCCGCTTTGTCTCTGGGAAGGGGAGGCTTCCAGCTTCTACTTCGCCGGCTTACGTTTCCGGGAAGCGGTGGTTTTTTCAGTCCCGCTATCGTCGGCTTTGTCCTTGGGTTAATCCTGATTTCGTCGATCTACGAATTTGTGCTTCATCCGATACTCTGTCTCTCGATCTGATATTGATGTCGCATGTTGTATGTCGGTCATAGAGGATTGATGGTAGACGTTTTAGTCTCTGGTGATTTCGTAGATCTGTGTGGTTCTGCCTTAGATCGGGTTTGCATGGCGTTATACGGCCCGCAAGGTTCGGTCGAGGAGATGAGTCGATTTGTGGGTGGTTTGGTGGCTTGCAGTCTTGAGATAAGATCTCGATTGTCCGATGATGCTCTCCCAAGACGTTGAATGAAGCGAGGAAGATGATGGAGTTTGGTTGAAACCTTGTGGTTTCATTGATCGTGGTGAAGATGCGTCGGTTCCGGTGAACGTCCGGCGGGTTCCGGCGGGTTGTCCCAAGCGGTGAAGGCGATGGGAGGCTCCGACACGTGTCCTCGGTGTCACAGTGGTTTCGACACGTAGCAGGGCTGTCGAGTCTTGTTTCGGTTTGGGTTGGATGGGCCATTGTTTGGGCCTCTTTTAGTTTTAAAGTTGGGTTTGTTTGTTTTCGGTTTGGGTGCCCTTTAGTTTGTTGGTTCTTATGTTTGCGAACCTTTTGATAAATAATATTATAGATGGCAAAAAAAAAAAATATTGTTGTTAAAAAAAAAGAGAACAGAAAAAGAGAACAAGCTCTATAGTTTTTTTTTTTTTTTTCCTTCAAAGATAATTATATTTATAAAGGATAACAGAGAGCTATCCGAAACCAAATTACATCCGAAGAACTAACAACAAACAGCACTAAATCCTTAACAGGATTACTACTATACCACATCAAAATGAAACAAAACAAACTACACAAATATGTTAAACCTTCTCAAAAGCTACTAGACTTGAGATCCAAAAAGGAGCTCCTCTAGCCACATAAGATTGAAACCACCTTGATTTCGAAGCACTATCAGCAATGAGATAGGCACATCTGTTGGAGCTTCTTGTTTCGACTTTACTTTTCCAACACCCAAACCTACACAAAAAATTCTCCAACTTATGGACGACAGAAGTATAAGAAGGCCAAGCTCTTGGTCTTTCAATGACCTTCAAAAGAACTGCATCCTCTCCAGCAATTATTAAGTTGTCTAAACGATGCTCAGCCATACATTCTAAAGTCCAGACCAGAGCTTTTTCTTTCGCTTCCTCAAGCGTTTTAACTCTCACAAAAGACTTCCTACTATGCAAAAGGGATTCACCTTCACTGTCCCTAACAATCCAAGCAACTCCCGCCACCTCAGATTTCTGTAACCACTTCACACCGAAATTACATTTAACCCAATTTTGTGGAGGTTTAGTCCACTTTCTTTCCACGAATCTCCGTGACTCCTCATCTCTTTGCTCACCCTCATTATCTAATTGCTGAGCCAAAACCCATGCAGAAACTTCCTCATGAATCTTATCAACTAATTCTACGGCCTTCAGTTCCTTTGCCTCGAAGATAAATTTGTTCCTGTTCTTCCAAATTAACCATAAAACCCAAGGGAAGCATCTCCTCGTCTCTACTGGAACTCGAATATTCTTACTCATTTGAAAGAGATAGCTGAAGTTCACAAACATCGAGTCTTGATGGAAACCATTTTGAGGAGTCGGAAAGTCAGATAATGCCCATACTTGTCTAGCCACATCACAAGTAAACAAGACATGGTTAGGAGATTCATCATGAATACCACAATACTGACAGAGCATATCAGCCTTCACTCCTCTGGTTATCAAATTGCTCGCCACAGGAATTGCATTTGATAATGTTCTCCACATGAAAGCTTGAATTTTTGGAGCAGTTAAGGAGTTCCAGATTTCTTCCTTCAAACTATTCAAAGACGGTTGCATCTCAGCCTCTTGAAACTCATTCCTGAGAACCCATCTAGTGGCTAACCAGTTTCCTGATCTAACAGAAAAGTCACCACTTCTGTTATGCTTCCAACACCAAAAGTCTTCACAATGGACTGCTGTTTTCTTTTTAGCAATTATCTCCACATCTGCAGGGAAAAAATTTTCCTCTAAAGCCTTCATGTTCCATTCACCTGTCTCTTGAATTATAAGGTCACCCACCAATAAATCAAGATTGACTAATGGATTCTTCATCCAAGGATTCCAGCGTCCACCAAAATCACACCACGGGTCAATCCAGACTCTGAGCGACTTACCATTTCCTATCTCTTTTCTTAAACCTTTTTTTAGTAAAGATCTTCCATGTAGAAGGCTCCTCCATCCATATGAAGGTCTACTTCCAAGTTCAGCATCAAGGAAATCTTTATTATCAAAATATCTGCTCTTCAGAACTTGAGCAATGAGGGAATTTGGACTCTGAAGAACTTTCCACGCTTGTTTTGCAAGTAGAGCTTGATTGAAACTTTCCAAATCCTTAAAACCCAAACCACCAAGCTTTTTAGGAAGACAGAGTGTTTCCCATTTAACCCAATGGATTTTGTTTTTATGGTCAACCGAATTCCACCAGAAATTTGACATAGCACTTGTAAGATTTGCTATAGTCGTTTTCGGGAGCTTAAAACATCCCATTGCATACACAGGAAACGCCAAAGCAACCGCTTTGAGAAGTACTTCTTTTCCACCTAAAGACAGAGATCTTGCAAACCATCCAGATAATCTCTTCTTCAGCTTATCCTTTATAAAATTGAAAAGCTCCACCTT
>NC_027749.1:2169327-2177480 GCF_000695525.1 Brassica oleracea var. oleracea | reverse complement strand
TCATGAAAAGTATGCACACCTTTTTCTAAGACTTCCACCAGATCATGTTCATTATCGAAGATAAACTGAAATCTTTCCTGAGAAAGAGCAATACCTCTAACACGGCCTTGTTTCTGCCATTTACGAGGCATCTGAAAGATAAACTCCCCCATTTTCTGGTAGTCTAAATTGAGCAGACGCCCAATTAAACTTCTTTTATTCCTTTCAGTCGAACTAAACTCAGGAAGATTTGGCATAATAAAGGGCACATCATCATCATCTTCAAGAGACATGGCCATCAAGGCCTTATCCATCGCCGCCGACATCAGATCTTCTTCAAACTCTTATCCAAAACCTCCAATCGAACCAAGCAGAGACAATCAAAACAGAATCGAAAGATTACAGAACTTTTTAACTCTAAAACTGTGCTTCTCTCCTAAAAGTTTCAACACCACCTTTTGGAGCAGAAGGAACTGGATCACCTTCTTAGGGAAACAAGGTCAGATCTTAAGAAACCGTAGCTTCAAAACAGATTCACGAAGCCGGTAACTTCAAAGCTTCACTCAAAATTTTATCGCTTTTGTTATCGCTCTTTTTCCACTCTTTCTCACTAAACGACAAAACTCACCGCTCCTAATTGCTATTTGGATCTCGTTCGAACAAGCTCTATAGTTATCTTCTACATTATGGAAAAATAAACAATATATTTTCTGACAGTAACTCCCGTGTTTGAAGGGTAATTTACCCACTTGGGGGTAATGATGCTTGCACTTTGCACCCTTTTAAAATTTCTTATTATGTGTACCATAGAATGGCGAGTAAATGTTGGTACAATCGCTAATTAAAGTATTAATATACTAATAGATAGATGTTAAAGAACAATGAATAGTTTAATAGATTAGTTAATAGTGACAAAACCTGATAAATTTATTTGATTAGTTACTTTCTTTTACAGCAAAGATCACGACGAGAATGTATGAATCGTTCCATTAGTCAAATAAAGCAGCCGTGAAAGCTTAGACTAACGCGATTTTGCTAGCTGTAGATTGATGATCAAGAGTGTTCATATTTCTTGTAATAGTGAAAGAAAAGTCATTTACACGTTTACTACACATCATAAAAGTAGAACTATAAAGTTAAATCCAGAAGCTTAAGCAACATTGTTGTAACTTATAAAAAAGATTATATAATTTTATTAACAACAATGCATGATTAATTAAAACTATGTATACAACAATGCATGATATAATTTATTAACAACAATTCATGATAGAACTTAACATTTTTTTAATTAACAACAATGCATGATAGAATTTAACATTTTACCCCAAAGAAACAACAATGCATGATAGAAAGATATAAAGTATTTAGCAAAAAAAGAGAAAAGATATAAAGTAGGATTTATTAGTCGGAAAATACTCGTCCTTGCATTCTATGTCCCAGGTACACACACTCAGCTGGACCTTTGTTAGATCATATCTCATGAACCTGTTCACTTCTGATCCATGACTAATATGGTTGTTGCAGGTAGTGCACCACACATGTACAAGTACATGCTTGGTCAGCGTAAGAGATCTCTCTCCAAATCCAAAAGGGAATTAAAAAAAAAGCTTATAGAGAGGAAACGAAAGCTCTGTATCTTACTCTCATTCACATAGCAATAAGTCTTTACTTTCATAAACAGTGAACTGCTTTCTCAAGAGTTTAAATGAAGGTAAAGTCTAGATGAAGAAGCAAATAACATGATTTGTACAATGAACACTACCACTTAAACGCAGACAATACATATGAAGGGAACGCATTGTGTTTAGCAGTAAGGGTCTTAACCGAGTCTAAACTCGCAGTTTCATCAAAAGAAGTGAGACCAAGCTCACTACCATGAATCCCACCAGTGATAAACACCGATTCAATCCCCGCAACATTAGCTCCCTTTATATCATGGTGAAGCGAGTCTCCCACTGCAATAGCCTCCTCCGGATTATCAACTCCCGCAATCGCCATAGCAGACTCATAGATCATCTTGTGAGGCTTCCCCATCCATTTCACTTCTCCTCCAAGTTCTTCATACTTGGCAGCTAGTGTACCCGGCATGATGTGGAAAACGTTTGCTTCCACGGTCACGTAATCTGGATTGGCAACGATCATGGGGAGTCTTCGAGCTGCGGATTTCTCCAAGATCTTCTCAAGCTCGTCGAGAGGCGTGGGAGATACACCTCCTGAAGAAAGTCCTATGGCTTCAGTGCCGTGCGCTAGAACAAACTCAGCTTCTTCCACATTGTCCACAACGTTTAGATCTAGACCCTGAAACAGAAAACTACATCAAATAACCTTCATCGATACATCAACCAGCAAAAAAAAAAAGAAGGAAAACGAGGTGATAAAGTAACCTCTAAAGAGATTGCTCCCCGATCTTTCCAAGTAATGTGAATACAACGCCTTCCTAGTGCAGCGAACCAAGGATCATCTCTCCTGTTAACAGACATTTATCAATATGTTAAAAAAAAAAAAACAATTAGTATAGATATAGGCCCCCCAAATTTATTAAAAAATAAAAGATTTATTGAAATTTTTACTAAATCGTCTACATCTTCTAAAAATCCCAGAGCCGGCTATATATCGAAAAAGAAGACTAAGAAGGTGTTGGTGATATGACCTTTGTAAAGATTGATGGGTTAGTTCACCACTGGTTATAGCTCCAGTGAAGAAAGAAGGATCAAAGCCAAGGCCTTTGAGCTTTTCCATTGTGGTTGAAGCACGTCTGGAGGAGTTGCTTATGATCACGATCTTGGCACCTACCGTTGCTAGATTCTTTACTGCAATCGCCAATAAAAAAAACAAAATTTAAATGAGTAATGATGCAGAGAACTACTCCTAGACTTAACAAATCTGAAAGAAGAAATCAAATCATATCTGTCTATATCATATAAATCCAACACTGAAGCCAAAGTCCAATCTAAATATTGCACAAATGTTACATTATAATGGAATCACCCTACTCATAATAGCTACAAGCTAAAGGTAAGAACTAAGTAAGAGATGATATAACGTACAAGTTGAGATTGCGCCGGGGTAAGGTTGTTTGCCATCGTGAAGGACTCCATACTGATCTAAGAGCCATGCCTGTAACACACTTTAGTATCAGAAATATTCACTAGTTGTTTGATATTAAACACAGTGGAAATGTTACGCTACACGCATCCATAATGATGTAGCTTAAGTACTTCACCAAATGTTAGAACATATGAACTCTGCTGATCTATTGGCAAAAAGATGCAATCTTTTTTTTATTTCAATTTGCGTATACAAGTAATCAAGATCCTGTTTAAAGTTGAATGCTTTTACAGATTACAAGAAGCATATTATGCAATTAAAGAAACCCATTTGCTAACAAGCTGAATCGAATCGAAAGCGTGATTGTTTTTTTTTTACAACCGGATCATTAGACTAACATCCATATAGTTGATGAGTAGGCTAATCTCAAGAGCAGAAAGTCAACGAAGACATTAGAAAAACAGAGACAGATGAGGTATAACCTTAAAGTTTCGTGTCTCCACGATGTCTTTGAGTCCATTCATTGGCTGGGAGAGATGCGGAGAAGAGAGCATTTTTTTCTTCCTGCAAATCCCAGAAGATAGTCCACAAGAACGAGAACACCTTTTAGGACCAGAACCAATCGAACCACCCAAAAGTGGTTGTCGTCTTTACCATTGTTTACTTACTCTCAGTTATTGTTGTTCTTCATTTCTTTCAAAACGTCGCTTTGGCCGAGTGGTTAAGGCGTGTGCCTGCTAAGTACATGGGGTTTCCCCGCGAGAGTTCGAATCTCTCAGGCGACGAAATTTTATATTTTTGATAAATAATTTCCCATTTTGATATACTCAAATGTGTATCATCATACTAGTGAGGCCTAATAGTATTAAGCTTACTCAGTGGATGCGAGCCTAGTAGTATTAAGCTTGAAAAGGCCCGTATAAGGCCTACAAAAGGCCCATCATATATTCAAACTAGTGACAGCAAGCTGACTCACTAATAAACCATCGTTATCATCCATTCACTCGCTCTTATCACATTACCAAACCCTCCCCCACACTCCACGCTCCTACACACTCCACGCTCCTCACTTTACCAAAGCTTCTAAACAAAACGACGCCGTTATACTCCAAACTAAACCCACGCGCGCGTCTGAAACATACATTTTCAATAGCCCACTTGACTCTTTTCTCCTTTATTCCTCCCTCTTTTCTCATTTCCTCACCAAAAAAAAAAAAAAAAATCAATCTCTCTCTCTCTCTCACTTTCTCTCTCCAATGGCGGCGACACTAGGCAGAGACCAGTACGTCTACATGGCCAAGCTCGCCGAGCAGGCCGAGCGCTACGAGGAGATGGTCAACTTCATGGAGAAGCTCGTCACAGGCGCCACACCATCCTCCGAGCTCACCGTCGAAGAGCGTAACCTCCTCTCCGTGGCCTACAAGAACGTGATCGGATCCCTACGCGCCGCGTGGCGCATCGTGTCCTCGATCGAGCAGAAGGAGGAGAGCCGCAAGAACGAGGAGCACGTGGCGCTCGTGAAAGACTACAGATCCAAGGTGGAGACGGAGCTCTCCTCCGTCTGCGAAGGGATACTAAAGCTTCTCGAGGAGAATCTGATTCCCTCTGCGGCGGCGAGCGAGTCGAAGGTGTTTTATCTGAAGATGAAAGGGGATTACCATAGGTACATGGCGGAGTTTAAGGCCGGCGAGGAGAGGAAAGCCGCGGCTGAGGATACCATGGTTGCTTACAAGGCTGCTCAGGTTATATATTAGTAAAAATTATTATTTATTTTATTTTTTAATTAATTAATTAATCTCGGGGTTTTATTACAAGACTGATTGGTTTTGTTTTGTGAAATGTTTTGGGTGATTAGGATATTGCAGCTGCTGATATGGCGCCTACTCATCCGATTAGGCTTGGTTTGGCGTTGAATTTCTCCGTGTTTTACTATGAGATTCTTAATTCTTCCGACAAGGCTTGTGACATGGCCAAACAGGTTCTGTAATAAAATCAAATATAAGTTACTGTCCTGAGTTTGTCTTTGGAAGAGTTTTTTTTGTTTGTTTGATAGATGTGTGTTTTTACTTGTTATCTGTTGGTATCTTATTTTCGTGGTGGGTTTGCGTGTAGGCTTTTGAAGAAGCCATAGCTGAGCTTGACACTCTGGGAGAAGAGTCGTACAAAGACAGCACTCTCATTATGCAGTTGCTCAGGGACAATCTCACCCTCTGGACCTCCGATATGCAGGTTATACTCCTCTCCGCACCTTCCATTTTACACTCTAAGTTCAACGTAGTCTCTTAGAGTTTTTCAACCGTGCTTGATCAGATTCATCAGGTCTTAAAATCTGAAATAAAGAAACTGTGTGTGTGCTGAGTTGTTGATATTATTTGTTCAGGAGCAGATGGACGAGGCGTGAGGATCTTGAGGAAGGGAGAGTGTTATGAGCCATCATCCCCCATAACCTTTGCTCAAAACTGTTGAACCAAGAAGTATTTTTTAAGTGTTTATGAAGATTTATGTGCACAGCTTGATGATGATTGATGATCTACTCTATTTAATATTGTCTTAAACTATGTTCTCTAAGGATTTGTCATCTCTTGACTTTTTGCTTAAGCCTTAAAACCTTCTTTTTCGTCATACTCGAATCTTGATTCAGGGGAAACCAAAATTCTTGGGGGTTGTGTTTTCTGGTGAATGAAATTTTACTTCAACATAGAGCAACCATAAACGTGCTCACACGTATACAAGAATCGAAAAAGTGGAATCTCTCGTTGCACAAGGACAAGGAGATGCAAAACATCGAGATTGTAGTTGGACCACTAGGCTGCATTGTATGCATGGTGGAACGATACGAAGCCCATTTTTTGTATCATCGTAATGGCTGGGCATACAGCTGAGCCCATTTTAATTATTGTTTTTAACTTCTAATCTTCCTTTTGAAGTTGATCAGTCGAAATCCATCGTAATGGAATTTCAGTTTAACCCATTTCGATTGCATGAGTCGAGACAAGTGGATCAGTAGTTGGCCCTATTAGTCAAAGATAAAAATAATGAATGTTTAGGACCTTAGGTTCGTTCATCGCAACTGGCAATACATTGCCAACTATGAATGATTCACTAATATACATTCAATCGAAAAAAAACATTAAAATGGACATCTTACCTTCTGAATCACTGTCGAGATAGGCTTTACAGGCTATTACCAGACGACGTATCTTTTTATACGTTTATTTCCTTCTGTTTATATACCTTTATGTCTATCAACATGATTTTATATACAGTGACAGCAATTTCCAACGGGTTTATTAGCAATGTCCAACAACGGTAACAACACCAATAATATTCACAAAACTTAATCAAATTATCAGGTCAGCCACATGGGATTAATCATCGTTACTACTGTTTATAATATTTATTTCCTATATAATAAGATAACTTATACTATGCCAAAGTTATATAAAAAGGTCGTTGTTGTATATATAAAAAATTAAAATAACAAGTGGATTGTTTGACAAAAAAAAAAATAACAAGTGGATTAAGTAGACAGGAAGACATGCAAATTTGCAATCCTTGATTCTTGAACTAGACATGTTAGCTGTTCACACATTTGTCACGATATAACATTAATGAGCTTTGAAATCATATTATTACAAAATTGGATTCTCTCTCCAATTATATTTATTCACCATCCAATCACAGCTCTAATTAACTAATCAAGGTTAACTTTGTCTAATTTAACGTTACATCATGGTCTGTGGATTGTCTACTAAGCAAAGTCAACATAACAAAGATGTTAAGTCTTCATCCGACTAATCTTTATGATATTTATCTTCCATATGTGTAAATCGATTTACCTTCTAAAAGATGTCAAATTGTCATTATCGGTACATAATACAATCATAGACTCGATTTGTATTTTTTTTTGGTTATTAATGCTTCGGCCTCGGAGAGTACAGATAGGCAACCCCATGTTCCAATTATGCGTTTGCATGTTAGTCTGCATATATTACTATAATATATTAAAAGATATTAGAAATCTTCTTTAATTAATACTTCATATTCTCTCCTTTTATAAGTCCTCTTCCATTTTTCTCAACTTCAGAACTCTCGCTCTCTCTCTCTCTAATCTCATAACCTCTCTCACTATCAAGAAGAAACATCTTCTAAAGAGAAATGGGTTCCAAAAGTGTCCAAGTTTTCTTGATAATGGCTCTCTTCGCCACAGTTGCACTTGCTCAAGCCCCAGCTCCCACTCCCACAGCTACTCCTCCTCCTCCCGTTGCTACTCCTCCTCCGGTCGCTACTCCTCCTCCAGTGGCCACCCCACCCCCCGCCGCAACTCCAGCTCCAACCACCACTCCACCACCTGCCGCGACTCCAGCCCCCGCCACTACTCCACCAGCAGCTGCTCCTTCTCCATCTGATGCTCCTAGCGCCTCTCCACCAGCACCAGAAGGTCCCGCCTCGAGCCCTAGCGGACTTGCTCCAGGGCCTTCAGAGGATGCGCCTGCTCCTAGTGCCGCTTTCTCCAGCAAGGCTTTCATCGCCGGAACCGTCTTCGCTGCTGTTATGTACACCGCCGTTTTAGCTTAACATCTTTTTATTTTTTACATTTGTTCCAAATTTCAGATTTTCTTTTTTTTTCTTTATTTCTTCCCTCAATTATTTCAAATCTTTGGTGTTATGTGAGTATTTCTTTTATTTTCGTATTTCGCTATTTGATCATTTAAATTTGTATTATACTTTACGTGTATTGTCCGGTCGGGGTAAGTGATTCATGGTGAGAACTAATGGAACGTTGACACGTGTAGTTTATAATGGGAAGTGTGTGTGTAGAGCACTACAAGAAAACAGCGGCATACTGAGGGAAAAAATCGTCGGTATGTCGTCGGAATAACGCTATTCCGATGATATACCGACGAAAAAAATCCTCGGAAATTCATCTTTCCTCGGAAATCCCTCGGAAATTTCCGAAGGAATTCCGAGGAAACCATATTTCCTCGGAATTTACGAGGACCACAAGTTCGTCGGAAATTCCTCGGAATATTCCGAGGAAGATGTCGTCGGAATATTCCGAGGGATAAACTTCCTCGGAATATTTCCAAAATTAAAAAAAAAAATTATAAATTTATTTTTTT
>NC_027749.1:2153721-2166474 GCF_000695525.1 Brassica oleracea var. oleracea | reverse complement strand
GTAATCTGTTTATGTAAATCCAAATCATAGATTAATAAAATAATTCCATAATCTTTCGTTTAGTTTAAACGAATTCTTAAACTTGAAATTGGGTGGAAAAGAAAAGTTCCATATATAATTGAGGATACGCTAGATTCGAGTTTAAGTCCATCGAGTTTATTACGGGATTACTTAGGATTTCTTTCAACTTCTGATGTAGGATCTTTGTTTCTAATACGTCTATGTTGGTTCTTTGATCGTTAATTTTAGAATGTTCAGGTAAGAACTGATGGACTAACTTTGGGCAAGATCGATTGATGTAAATTAGGTTAGATTGTTTGGATCGGACTCTGATACTTTGTTAAACTATACGTATTTCCAACCTAAAACCAGGTGATAAGTGGAGTGACTTATCTATCTTGTATATTATTAAAGATTTTTTCAAACGACGTGAAACACTTTGCGTCTAATAATATAAACCATGATAGTATAATTAAAACGGTTAAAATAATGTTAAAGATATAATGGTACAATAAGAAAATATTTTTTACCAAAAAAATAATTATGGTGTTACCTCTTCAGGCCACATCTCATTACCTCAACAAATGGTTAGACAAAAAGCTTACAGTGTTACCAGAACAAAAATGTTGGGCCATATCAGTTCAGACAACGAGTCCACCAGTTTAAACTTTTAAAACTTTATTTACAACCTCATCACTACTCAGCCTTCGGAGGCCATTTCTCGGCTATCGTGAACTCCAAGCCATTTCAAGTATCAACAACGTCACACTAGGCTTCAACTTCATAAAGCACTTTCGGGCTTAGATTAATATAACGAGTAGCCTATAAGAAAATATTACAAGTCTATTAGAGATTACAAATTGGGAATGTTTATGCAGCGATATTGGATCATTTTGCTTCTTATATATACATACATATATATAGGCTACACTAATTCCTAAATTTACAGGCCAACATGTTTGCAACTTTGCATCACCGTATTAATTATTTAGTCAGATGACTAAAACTCAACAGAGATGACTTTTCCCACCGGAGTTTGGCGCTATGTATCTGTTTCTATTACACGTTTAAGCTTTTTTGAACTAAAATAGATATAAAATTATTCCAGTTAAAAAATTTAATACTTCCTCGTGGATTCAATTTTCTAATACTATATCTTTCCAAAAATGAATATATTGTCTAGTATTTGTTTGTTATCTTTCACCTATATAGTTTATATAACATATATGTCATTGCATGCAGGCACGTAGTGTGCAACTCTGCGCATAAAAACGGTGGGATGCACGAAACAGAAGAATGTGTTTCCACCCGCAAATTATTAAATACATCGTAAGATTGATCAATTGAAATCTGGAAAGCCAGTAAATCGATGTATATAGTTATCCAGTTATGCAAACCAAAACCTAAGCAATGCCATGTTTGGTGAGAAATAAGCATACTAACATCTTCTCTGGTTTTGCAACCATTAGTTTATGAGTGTGAAGGGACTCGGCTCTATATAGATGAATAAATTCTTAATTACAATATGGATAAAATCAAATGAAAGTTAAGTCCATGACAACAGCCAGTGTGGACGTAGTTAGCGTATTGAGGGAAGTCAAAGATTTGGTATATCATGATTAAGTAACTGACTCATGGTGCGTTAATAGTAAAATAAATCATCTTGAAAGCGAGGGTTTCTTGCTAGTTGCTACTGCTTTTTTATTTAATCATCATATGAGACTATATATGGTAACCATTGATGTTTAACAAAACAAAAAATGTTTGGTTTTCCATAAAATATCGACGATAAGTAGACAAGTAACACGGGTTCAGTTTCTATAATCTCCCGATTATCATTTTTTTGAATATATTGTGCGTGTCAACACGTATCTGCTATCGTAGTACTCGTTTATTTGATCATTTTATAATTTTCCAGAAGCTCGGGGATGGGAGAGAGATACGACGAATCAGACGGTGTAGAGAAGGCGACGATTCCTCTGTTAAGGGGTCAACATGAAGCTGAGGACGACGGAGATATATTGGTTGAGACTAAGAAATTATGGCGTATCGTTGGACCAGCTATATTCACCAGAATCTCGACCAACTTGATCCTCGTCATCACGCAGGCCTTTGCCGGCCACCTCGGCGAGCTAGAACTCGCCGCCATCTCCATCGTCAGCAACGTCATCATCGGCTTCAACGTCGGCCTCCTGGTATACACACACGCATATAAAAATCTTTATTTGGCTTACCTTACAATGTTTGTATATCAAGAAACTATAAATTCTCTTATATGCAGCTTGGAATGGCGAGTGCGTTGCAAACGTTGTGCGGTCAAGCTTTTGGAGCGAAAAGATATGACATGTTAGGAGTATATTTGCAGCGATCTTGGATTGTTCTCTTCTTATTCTCCATCTTGCTACTCCCTATGTACTTCTTTGCAACTCCCATTCTTAAGTACTTTGGCCAGCCTGACGACATCGCCGAGCTCTCCGGTTCCATCGCAGTTTGGGTCATTCCTATCCATTTTGCATTTGCCTTCGTTTTCCCTCTCAGCCGATTCCTCAATTGCCAGCTCAAGAATAGGGTATATATGTCACATTTTATAAGTTTAATTCATTAGATAATATCACTCACAATCACAATTATGAATACTCTGAAATCTAATGAATGCATATGTTCTTTGGTTAATGGTGTTTGGTTTGGTTGATACTCTTTTGCTTTACCACCAGGTGATTGCAATATCATCTGGAATAGCACTTGTAGTTCACATATTTGTGTGCTGGCTTTTTGTATACGGTCTTAAACTTGGAGTCATAGGGACAGTGGCTACTGTTAACGTGTCATGGTGGCTAAATCTCGTCATCTTATTTACTTACACCACCTGCGGCGGCTGTCCGCTCACTTGGACCGGTTTCTCCATGGAAGCTTTCACAGGACTTTGGGAGTTCGCTCATCTCTCTGCCTCCTCCGGAGTCATGCTTTGGTATTACTAGTTAAACACCACTTTTCTCGCATTTTTTTTTCCATTTAATTTAGTTTACGATAGGAACACAAAATCTTATGGTAGACTTTTATCGAGACAGCTTGGAGAGTTGGTACTATAAGATTCTAATTCTAATGACTGGAAATCTGGAAGATACAAAAATTGCTGTCGACTCCCTGTCTATATGGTACGTCAAATGTATATATTTTGAAAACTAATATAATAAATATGGAAATTATCATATCCTATTTTTCTTAACTATTTTTAAGAAATTACAATGTTCATTGGCAGCATGATGATAAATGGACTGGAGATGATGATTCCAATTGCTTTCCTCACCGGGACAAGGTATAACCTTATACCAATCTCTCGTTTTTATTACTATCGTGTGGATACTTTAATTTTTGTTTAGTTTGGTTTATATTATTTTTGTAGCGTACGAGTGGCCAATGAATTAGGAGCAGGCAATGGAAAAGGAGCAAGATTTGCAATGATCATATCAGTGACACAATCGTTAATCATCGGAATAATACTTTCGGTGCTTGTTGTATTCCTTCATGATCAAATTGGTTGGATTTTCTCTTCAAGTGAAACTGTCATTAACGCAGTCAAGAATCTTTCTATTCTTTTAGCTTTCACGATTCTTCTCAACAGTGTTCAACCGGTTCTTTCTGGTACGCCACAAAGACAAAATCAGTTTGTGCGCTATTCCAAAAATAAACCAGGTCAACAGCGTTGAAGTGTGTCTTATATTTTTTGATTAGGTGTCGCCGTTGGTTCAGGTTGGCAATCATTTGTGGCGTATATAAACTTGGGATGCTATTATTTCATCGGACTTCCACTTGGATTTTTCATGGGCTGGATTTACAAGTTTGGTGTTAAGGTAAACGCCAATTTTATATAATAAATTTCAATATTTAAAGGTTAATTTATTAATCTATACATGTATGTCTATTGTAATGTTATTGTTATAGGGCATTTGGGCCGGTATGATATTCGGAGGAACCGCGATTCAAACACTGATATTGATTTTTATTGTTATGAGATGTGACTGGGAAAAAGAGGTAACTAAAAAATGTTTTTAGTTTTTCTGGTTCAGGTATATGATTAATTCCATGCATGTCTTCTAATGCAATTATTTCGACTTTTATTTGATATATATGTATAGGCACAAAAAGCAAGTGTGCGCATTAACAAATGGTCTATCTCGGACTCAGAAGCAAGAAACTAAAGTAAATGGTATACAGTTGTAAAATAAAATACACTTTGAGCATGCATTCCATAAAGCTATGCCGTTGTAGAGAGTAAAGCACATGCGTTATCATTACAACCTCACATGATTAATCGATTGATCTAACTGGCAACTGGTAGATCGGGGTAGTATACATATGGTTTGGTTTTGTCAATCGCAAATGGAGCAATGACTGACTTGTGTTCCTTTCCGAATATGAAACTAAGCCATTTTCACTTCGCAATTTTTCTTAGTTAGAAAACTATTTGCATATGGTATCACTCCTGTTTCGATCAGGTTTGATGATCCAAAGTTTTGAGAGCATAACCATAAGGGGAATTTAATTTAGAAGTCTAAGAAAGATGGGTACATGGCAGTTTTGTGGACTACAACAGACCGATGTGTACTTTACCAATTGTAGGTGTTAGATTTTTATGGTAAATTTTGATAAAGCAAAATATATTCTAGAGAAGTTTGAACGGACATTTTGACGAAAAAGTTTGAACGGACATGAACGATAACGTGTCAATTCTATAACAGCTTTGTGAAAGTAGTAGATCCACAAGGAACACGACATTCTTTTGAAATAATTCTTTCAATAGTTTATGAGAATAAAGTGGCACAGCCTTATATAGAAGAGAGAACTTTTAGACAGTATAGAATCATATCAGGGTAGAAAAGGGAGTTGTTGGATCTATGACATCGAACAATGTGGACGTAATTAGCATAAAAAACGTGGAAATTAAGTTGTTGATCAAACAAAGATGATTATGAAAAAGGTACGCAATACAACAGTTTGAATAATATACATTCTATTACTTTATCGTCAAAATTATACCAGCAGGTAGAGAATGTTAAATAGACCATATAGAATGTGTGATTAGCGTATAACAGAATTTAAAGAAAAATATAATGGAACAAACAGAATCAGAATAGAATGTTGACTATGGGTCTATGACTGTAATAAATAAATCGCATAGTAGTATAAGGCACTATTTCATATTATTTGGATTGGTGATTTATGCCTTAGATGCAATATTATCAGCCGAGGCTGAAAATTCTAGATAGAAAGCCCAAAATTATACAATTTTAAAAAGAAAATATATACACATTATAATCTTTGAATCGTTTTTCTAATATTAAGAGATGTTGAAACGAGAAAGTAAAATGGTACTGATCTATAACATTAAGTCAGATTGAAACGTTGTTTCTGGTTTTCTGCTTTAGATCTAGCTTTTTCGTTTTGTAATCTAGAGCTTGTTGTTTTCTCCGGTGTATCGGAGTTTTGCTATGTTATTATACCCAAATTTGGTTTGAATGTTAATTAATATAAATTATTTTTTATAAAAACATTAAGTCGCGTAGTTCTATCTTTTAAGAATTTCTAAGATCTGTTTTCAGAAAAAGTTAATAATAAAAAAAATAGAAAACCAAATTTAAACACAAAAAAAAATAGAAAACCAAAAGGATAAACTGCATGTGGTATCAACTATAGTAGGCTGTATAAATAAAATTCTTCATGAATTTGTTTTAAAAATGCTATAATTTAATTTACTATTACTTTATTCGTCTTATTGAAAACAAACATACGTGCTAAATTATTGGTTGCATCGGGACAGAAAAAATAGTAAAAACAAAAAAAGGCCTGACCGCGCGCATGGTGGAGTGTCCACTCAAAATGCTTTACTCTCATATATACTCCTCAGTCCTCACTCCCATATCTAGTCTTCACTCTCTTCCACGTTCTTTACTTCCGAGAAGATGGTAGAAAGAGACGACACAGCAAAAGGTATAGAGAAGTCGAGGATTCCTCTGTTAAGGGATCATGCGGGGGAGGAGGAAGATGGAGAAATAAAGAGAAAGATATGGATAGAGACCAAGAAGCTATGGCGTATAGTTGGACCGGCCATATTCTCCAGAGTCTCGACCTACTCAATCCTGGTCATCACTCAGGCCTTCGCCGGCCACCTTGGCGAGCTCGAACTAGCCGCCATCTCCATCGTCAACAACGTCATCATCGGCTTCAATCTAGGCCTCCTTGTATTCACTCATACAAAAACATTTTTCTACTTATATTATAATGTTTAGTTTTAAAAATAAACTATATATATGTATGAATATATGCAGCTTGGAATGGCGAGTGCGTTGGAAACGCTGTGCGGTCAAGCGTTTGGAGCTAAGAAATATGATATGTTGGGAGTGTATATGCAGCGTTCTTGGATTGTTCTCTTCTTATTCGCCACCTTGCTCCTTCCTATGTACTTATTTGCGTCTCCAATTCTTAAGTTCTTCGGTCAGCCTGAAGACATCGCCGAGCTCTCCGGTGTCATCGCCGTTTGGGCCATTCCTACACATTTCGCGTTTGCCTTCTATTTCCCTCTCAGCCGATTCTTCCAATGCCAGCTCAAGAATAGGGTATGTAACTAAATTAAGAGGTCGCAACATAAGTGGCTATTAGTCCCCTGGCGGTTAATTCTAAATGTGTTTGGTTGATATATCTCTTACAATACCAGGTGGTTGCAGTTGTGTCTGGAGTGGCACTTGTAGTTCACATATTTGTGTGCTGGCTTTTTGTATACGGTCTTAAACTTGGAGTCAAAGGGACCATGGCTACTATTAATGTGTCGTGGTGGCTCACTGTCTTAATGTTATTTACTTACGCAACTTGCGGCGGTTGCCCACTCACTTGGATGAGTTTCTCCATGGAAGCTTTCACCAGACTATGGGAATTCGCAAAGCTCTCCACGTCCTCTGGAATCATGCTTTGGTAATAATTCGCTAGACGCCACAGCGCCACTTGTGTGGCAAATTTTTTTTATAAAGTTTTGTTTACGTATGGGACCACAACTTCTTACGGTAGATTTTTATCAAGATACAGCTTGGAGTATTGGTACTATAGGATTCTAATCGTGATGACTGGAAATCTAAAAGATACAAAAATCGCTGTCGACTCTTTGTCTATATGGTACGTCATAGTTTTGGATTGATATGTATATTAGATATGATTTTCACAGATTTTATAACATTTTTCATTGGCAGCATGTCGATAAATGGCTTGGAAATGATGATTCCACTTGCTTTCTTTGCCGGGACCGGGTAATTGATTTTATATATATACTTTAATTTTCGTTTAGATCTCTGGTTAGGCTAGTTCGCGGCTTAAGCAGTCCTTAAGTATAATCACGTGCTCTTGTAGCGTACGAGTGGCGAATGAGTTAGGAGCTGGCAGTGGAAAAAGAGCAAGATTTGCAATGATCACATCAGTAACACAATCGTTAATCATCGGAATAATATTTTTGGTGCTTGTAGTATTTTTTCATGATCAAATAGGCTGGATTTTTTCTTCAAGTGAAACTGTCATAGAAGCAGTCAATGATCTCTCTATTCTTTTAGCCTTCACGATTCTTCTCAACAGTATTCAACCGGTTCTTTCCGGTACGCTACAAAAAACAATTTGTAAATTCTTTTTGCTATCCTAAAATAACCTGGTTGGTGATGTGAGTTTTTATTAGGTGTTGCGGTTGGTTCGGGTTGGCAATCATTTGTGGCATATATAAACCTGGGATGCTATTATTTCATTGGACTTCCACTAGGATATATCATGGGCTGGGTTTTCAAGTCTGGTGTCAAGGTAATCCAGTTTTGCTATCATTACTTGATATCAATATTGCAACGTTATTCTCCTTATATCTAATTCTATTGCCATTATGCTATAGGGCATTTGGGCTGGTATGATATTTGGAGGAACCGCCATTCAAACATTGATTTTAATTTTTATTGTTATGAGATGTGACTGGGAGAAAGAGGTAACTCAATTTTTTTGTTTGTTGCTTTTGGTTCGCTTGTATGGTTTATTTCATCTTCGTCTATGTGTGTTCTAACACAATTGTTCATCATTTCTTTAAAATTTGTAGGCACGAAAAGCAAGTATGCGCATTAAAAATTGGTCTGTCTCGGATGCAAACAAAGAAAATGAAGAGGTCCCGAGACAGAAGGACTAGACATTGCGTAGGGGAAACCAGTAAACGACATACGTTTTAACTTGCATTTCTCTGTTTTTCGGTTTGACATATGCATATTGTCCCACTCTCCTAAGGTTTCTTTGAACAATACTATTCCTTGGTTTTATTGAATGAAATTCAGCGTCAAAACAATCATTTCAATCACATTTTAAATGACAAAAATGGCCAACAATTTGACTGGTGTTATATCTGGTTCGGTTTGTTTTCTATATGAATGTTGAATAGTAGAATAAATAGACTGAGCACACTCTTCACAAATTTCTTTAGAAGTTATTTACATAGGGAAATCACAAAAACAGAATTTGAGCATAGATTTGTAAAAAACAAAACAAAAATGTCAATTCCAAGAAAGAAACCAAAATAAAACCGTTGTACGTATGTACCAGTCTCGGCCTTCAATATTTGAACTAGACACCAAAAATATTTTCTCAACTGCAACACCAAAAATTTATATCAAACTCTCTTTGCACTCTTCAAGCCCTGTCTAACCGACCTCAAATCGTTCAAACTAGAACCACCAACAAACTGATTTCAAAGGTGCTAAATGCATGTTCTCTAAAGCCATCAAACTGAAACTATGAGTTAGTTTGGCTTTGACAATCTTGAAGATGTATAGTCAAGACGGAGCTGTAGTAGTTCATGAAGCACGACATGAACTACGACATCAGATGAGGATACAAGAAGCTGGTCGGGTGAGTTAATGAGCATTCAAAGAAGAATTACTGAAGGAGTCAGTTTAAAGGAAGAATTGGAGAAGAAGTAATCTAACTCAAAAGAAAGGAAGATTGGCTTATTCGCTGAAGAAGTAGATATCGAAAGTTTCCATTAAATAGATTTTATGTCTAGGGTTTCTCCTCTGAAGAATATAAAGAGGAGGCTTGGCACGGTGTGACGTTTTAACACACAGAGAGAGCTTTTAGCAATAGGAGGTTTTGCAAGTCCGAATAAGGAGAAGCAAAGCCACTAGGGATTAAGGGTTTGAGTGGTTCATAAACTACGTGAAGTCTGTGAACGAGGAAGACTAGTCAACAAGTCAAAGTTTGTCTTGAACTTGTTTGAAGGATTGCTTTTAAGAAGAACTTGTATGTGCTTTTAAAAAGATTAATCTAGTCGAATTCATTGAAAAGAAATATCCATGTGTTACTGTGTGTTCTAGTTAGTGTAGCTTGATTATCTTACATCAACAAATCTCTTAGTAAAATAATAGAAAAAGAAACAAGTATGATTTGTTTGGCTAACTATGTGAGTTTTTGATTCTTATAGACATAAAGGTTTGATTCATTTTTCTATTTTCTTATATTATGTATTTTTATTTAAGGAGAGTGTGGTTAACATATGTAAATTTTCTTTGTTAATAACCACAATTGATTCGTTATTTTGTCCACTATTGTGCATTTTTTTTTTGTTTCCAATCGTTTCAATTTTGATTTATATTTAACATTTAAAGTTCATATATAGTAATCATCACCTATCAGACCAATTATAATATTATTTTCATATATAATCTAAATGGATAAGTTTGCTAATATTTGTTTACTATAAAAGATAGATATTTATATACATGTCCTAATGTAACAAATCAATACATAAACCATAAAAGGTAGAAGACATGTAAGAGTTTTTCGGCTGAGTCCTGGATAATTCCCACTATGATTTTATAAATTTAAAATAATTAAATATGGAATACATCCGAATGTGGTTCAATCATATAAACAAAATAATAATGTTGTCCTGGAGTATTTTGGACATTAAATTGAAATTTATTTTCGTTGAAAAATGAGATTTGTTTTTGATTCATACAATGTCTTGAAACTAAAATGCTCAAGTCAAATTTACATACATATCTATCTATAAGAATAAGTCAAATAAGGCATGGTCACATTGAAGACTATATCATGCATAACCGTAACTAGAATTATGTGTCATTTTGTTATTCGGCATTGACCATAGTTTTGAACTCATGTGATTTCCCTTGGGGTGGAGTTATAAGTATACATCGACCCAATGTAATTCATAATACTAAATTTATGATTAGGTCTTCAAATGACTATGGTAAAGAAAAACTTTATATCCAAAGTTGAAATGAGAAATGACTAAAATTAGGGTACATGTCCATCATTCCTCACGACTAAGCGTCTAAGCCATATGTGTGCTCTTAGAACATCATTAACATCATTAGTACAAGGTTCTTAGCAGAATATAAGAACCCGACTCTTAATTTTTAACTGAAAATGTTAAAAGTCGGCTCTTAAATATCTTATTTAAGAGCCGACTTTTAACATTTTCAGTTAAAAATTAAGAGTCGGGTTCTTATATTCTGCTAAGAACTTTGTACTAAGAACTTTGCGTTAACGATGCTCTTAGATATTTCTAAAATTGATAAAAAAGGTACTTCTGAAGATTTGCAACTGCAAACACATGTTTAATACATATTTATTATCCTGATTTTTTTAAAGTAGAAAACATTCATAGAAAGCATGATATAACCTAAATTTAGCAACAAAGGAATGATTGATCGTTCAGATTATAGCGATAATGGATCACAGTTCGCAACAAAGAAAAAGTGTATAACAAATAGAATGTTTGGGTTTTTGGGTTTGAGGCTCTGTCTTTTGGTCTTTGGGTTTTTTATTTTGTCTGGTTGTTAACATTACAAGAGTGATTCAATTTCAGAGTTAAAAAAAAGAAAGAATGTTTTACTTATTTAGAAGAGAAGCCCTCCTCCATACTTTAGTTTGAAAACGCGCCTTGTAATTGAAAGAGAGTAGGAGTCATAATCCGTGGAAATAAATCGGAAGAAACAATAATAACTCATTCTGATTGGCTGGTTGACAAACGACGCGGATAGCAAAGTAAACAACTCATCCTGATTGGCTAAACAAGCAACGACGCGGATCGCATAGTTATAACCAATATCGACCGTCAATAAGCCAAAAGATCTAACGGATGAGAATAAATAACTCATTTATAAAACACACATCACAGCCATCACTCTCCTCACCAATCACATCCTCTCACTAAGCAAAAAAGAGTAAACCTTTTCGAATCTCAAATGGCTCGTACCAAGCAAACCGCGAGAAAATCCACCGGAGGAAAAGCCCCGAGGAAGCAGCTCGCAACCAAGGCGGCGAGGAAGTCGGCTCCGGCCACCGGAGGAGTGAAGAAGCCGCACAGGTTCCGTCCCGGAACCGTGGCGCTGAGGGAGATCAGGAAGTACCAGAAGAGCACCGAGCTTCTGATCCGCAAGCTCCCCTTCCAGCGTCTTGTCCGCGAGATCGCTCAGGATTTCAAAACCGATCTGAGGTTCCAGAGCAGCGCCGTCGCGGCTCTGCAGGAGGCGGCGGAGGCGTACCTTGTGGGTTTGTTTGAGGATACGAATCTTTGCGCGATTCATGCTAAGAGGGTTACGATCATGCCCAAGGATATCCAGCTCGCGAGGAGGATCCGTGGTGAAAGAGCTTGAAGAAAGACTCTAGCTTTGTGTAGCTTCGTTGATGGGCAGTCTGTTTCTGGGATTTTAGTTTGTGGATTAGAGCTTGGCTCGTGTTTAATTATGCGTTTGTTTAGGTTTAGTCTATGTTAACATAGTCGTGAAGGTGTTCGGCGAAATGTCCCAAAGAAAAATCTCTCTTGTTTAATATAAAACTATTTGCCCAACTCTCTTGCTATACTTTTTTTTACTGGGTCTTTTTGTGTTAAATCATTTATCTGTGTTGATCATGATCATAATCTTATGAATTTTGAAATAGTCGCTTTATTTCATGTAAGGTGTATAACAACACATCACACTAGACACTACATTACCTAAGCATAGTTTGTAGTCAACAGTTATCCGGTCTAACCAGACACATAAACCATTCGGTTTGAGAGAGAATACACTGTGCATTGCTGGTTATGAGTTATGTATGACGAATGAAACGTACGTGGGATAAATATTGAATATTGGAACTTGGATCTCTCCTTATTACAGCAGCAAACGGAAACGCTAAAGTGGGAGAGCTTAAAAAAAATCTATACTATACTAAAAGTTGAATATCCTCAAAAGAGAAGCCCTCCACGTAGACAGATAAATTCAACCAATGGGGTGTGTTTGTTTGTCTACCTCAATTACGTTTTGGGCTTTTGAGTTCTGAGATTAGCCGGGCCTTAAGCTGTCGTTTTGATATTAGGTTTGAGCTTGCTTTCATCTCCCACGGAACCTGAGTTCTGAGAACGTGTTTCATCTTCTTCCTTAGAATTCTAAAACCTACCAGTTACATATTCATCTTCTTAAAGTCTTTATTAAATCCATCACCCACGATCTACGATTTTCCCTCGTGCAAGGAGGTGGAACTGCGACTGTAAAATTGTAAGCTTTCCTAATATGAGAACCATCTCCTGAATTTTGAGTTGATTTGGTTTCATTTTAGATGTGGATATGTTTATTCACGATTCGCGTTTTTGATTTCTTTTTTGTTCACAGTGACAACGATTGCGGCTGTATCAACATCGATGAAGGAGTTCCCGTGATCGGAATGGGTATGTTGATTTGA
>NC_027749.1:2139603-2153372 GCF_000695525.1 Brassica oleracea var. oleracea | reverse complement strand
TAAAAATATTTTTCTTAAATGTAAGTATTATTACAATTGGTTCAAATAATTAGTTGTTAATACCTTTTTGTTTATTTAACACGTGGAAAACGAAAACACTCTTACATGTTTTTGTGTAGTTCCAAGAATATGGTTAGAGGCTTATATAGCTCTGGCTTCTTCGTTAATGATTTGTTTTCTTTATGTTTATATAGATCTAATGTAAACAATCAATTCGTAAATAATAGTATAAATATATATTTTAAATTTACACATTACAAAATATTAAATATAATAAATATATTCATATGATTAATTCATATTAATTAAAACAAAGAGGGTCAAAATCAACATGATATACTATATTTACTATTAAAAATAATTTAGGCTGGAAAAGAGCAAATTATTATTAAAAAGTTAAACACATGATAAAATAAAACAAAACAATAAAACTTTAAGATCGACATATTTTAAAAAATATGGCTAAACTAAATAGAAAATAAGACGTACGAATTTACAAACAAAAAATATATTATTTCAATATATATATATATGAAAATGTTCAGATTAACCATTTCTGGAAAAAAATGACAAAAGTAAGAATTCGTACACTTGAGAACAAGTAACTTTGATCAGTATACCCCACTCCGCGTAACTCTTGACTAACTAATACTAGGTGTTTGCCCGCGATTTTGCGGATGATAATATTATAAGAGAAATACATGATATGTTTATAATGTTATAATTTTTGAATAATAATTATAAATACTAAAAATTTAACATTTAATAGTTTGATATTCAAAAATTTCAGCACCTATTTTTAGAAGAGCTGTGAAATTTAAAATAATTACATAAATATAAGTCGCTAAAAATATTTTTCTTAAATGTAAGTATTATTACAATTGGTTCAAATAATTAGTTGTTAATATTTTTTTGTTTATTTTAACACGTGGAAAACGAAAAACACTCTTACCATAAAAATGTATTTTTATGTAGATCCAAGAATATGGTTAGAGGCTTCTATAGCTCTGTCATCTTCGTTGATGATTTGTTTTATTTAAATTTCTTTCATTTGTTTGATTGTTTCCAATTTATTTTAAATTTGACAAAAAACTAAATTGTTTTTATGTATTTTTTTTCAAAACAAAAGTTTCGGGTATGGCTAAAAACTCAATTTTATTTTTATATGTGAATAAGGTATTAAACAATCTTAACATTTATAAACCATTCACGCCCAAACATACTTTAAGACCATCAAAGTTGTTATATACACCTCTTACAAATCAACATAAAACACATACAGTGAAAATATACAATAATATGGTTATATATATCACAATAATACAGTGAAAATATGGATATTGGGTGTTTTGGTCAAAACCAAATTAAGTTGTAGTTTAAAGATTAATTTTATCCCATACATATTTTAGATAGTAGAAGACAACAAATTGTGAGTTTTACTCATTTTAATTCAATTTATTATTTATATTTTATAACATAGATGTAATATATTGTAATATACATATAAAATATATGTTATTTGTAAAAAATTGGGGTGCCAAGGGCAACGGTGGTCATAGGTAGCTTTGATCCAGAAAGCCTATTAATAAGCAAATGATACTAAGCGCTAGACGCCTAGAAGAAACATTAGGCGGGCCTGCATGATAGAAATACGTGGGCCTTAAGGCCCATTATAATTAATTTTGGGCCTATTGTAATGATATCTATCTGTTGTTCTAGTATAAGTGGGCCATTTTGCTCAACCATAACAACCCTAGTCTCACTGCCGTTTTGCGCCGCGAGATATATATCTTTCATCTTCTCACGCAGGCAGCTGTAGTGCCCAGTTTCAATCGGAGACGATGAAGGTTGTTAGCTCATCTTCCCCTTCGATGTCCTGCTTGAGTTATATGTGTTATTATATTTCATTTGATTTTGTTTTGTATCGCAGTTCAACGTCGCGAATCCGACCACTGGATGCCAGAAGAAGCTCGAGATCGATGACGACCAAAAGCTGTAAGACCTTACTATAGACTTGTGTTTGGATTAGCTTTAGTTTAGTTTAAGTTAATTGAGTGTACAATGTGGAACATCACCTGCTGTAATATTGAAATTGGACCGACATGAACTGTCGTGACAAATGATTTGAGTTTTCGGTTGTTATGTTGCAGCCGTGCTTTTTACGACAAGAGGCTTTCTCAGGAAGTTAGCGGAGATGCTTTGGGCGAGGTAAAAAAAAAATATCTACTTTTAGTTGTCTTTAAAATGGTTTATTTAATTTGTGTTTTAATCTATAAGCAGGAGTTCAAGGGGTACGTGTTCAAGATCATGGGAGGATGCGACAAGCAAGGCTTCCCGATGAAACAGGGAGTTCTAACCCCTGGTCGTGTCCGTCTCTTGCTTCACCGAGGCACTCCTTGCTTCAGAGGACACGGAAGGAGGACCGGAGAGAGGAGGAGAAAGTCTGTCCGTGGTTGCATTGTCAGCCAAGATCTCTCCGTTCTTAACTTGGTTATTGTCAAGAAGGGTGAGAAGGATCTTCCGGGGCTTACCGATACCGAGAAGCCGAGGATGAGGGGACCTAAGAGAGCTTCTAAGATCCGTAAACTGTTCAACCTCGGGAAGGATGATGATGTCAGGAAGTATGTCAACACTTACCGCCGCAAATTCACTAACAAGAAAGGTAAGGAAGTGAGCAAAGCCCCCAAGATCCAGAGGCTTGTGACTCCTTTGACACTTCAGAGGAAGAGAGCTAGAATTGCCGACAAGAAGAAGAGGATTGCTAAGGCTAACGCTGATGCTGCCGAGTACCAGAAGCTTCTCGCCTCCAGGCTTAAGGAGCAGCGTGATCGCCGTAGTGAGAGTTTGGCCAAGAAGAGGTCTAGACTCTCTTCTGCTGCCGCTAAGCCTGTTGCTGCTTAAATTAAGAGATTTCTTTCTCTCTAGTTTGTTTCTCCAAAGACATGAAAACACCATTGTGAACGTCTCTTTGTTTTTGGGTTTCTGCTCTGTGTTACGTTGCTGCCTAAACCTCTTTGAAAGATTGAGATGTTTCTTTCTGTCGGAGTTCGTTTCTGTTCGTATTTTAGGTTTCCCCAGTTGCATGAAAACGCCATTTTGAACAGTCTCTTTATGGAACTTTCAAACTTTCATTGGTTCAGTATTATGCTATATTTCATCTTGATTTCTATACGTGTTTATTTAAAAACTTTACAAGTTAATTATGTTGGAATGATGATAAAAGGAAAACCCAGTGCTATGTGTCAGTAAATAGATACTTACCGGTGGAATGTTGTGTTATTAGACTCTTTTGAAACAGTTGAAAGTTTCACTCAACATTTAAATAAGCTGTTCATTGTTATTGGGAAAAAGCTAGCATTAGTAATGAAGGATGAAACAATTAATGAGTCTAAAGATCTTGGTATTTACTATTTAGAATATTAATTCGACATTCAACGCATATACTACTTATATATGAATGTGATTCGTTTAAGCAACTGTTCTATTTGGCTAAACATTGCTCATCTGTTGACCAAATTTTTACCACAAGGATTTTAACTCATTGAACCCGGTTTAGTACTGATATGTTCAAACCAAAATCTGAAGGCATCGTCAATCAATCAATAAACTAATAGTGCATGTTTCGTTGATTTGTTCCATTATGAGATGTGAAATTTTGGTCAAAACTCAAAGCTAAAAGCCTAAAATGAACAATGCAAAGGAGATAACAAGTACTATATAATAAAATGAACAAAATAAAATGAAATGAAAGAAATGAGAGGAAAGATTGAAGTGACACATAGAAAGAAAGGCTAGTTTCTGAGCCTCTCCTCTGCTATGTATCCTCCTATTCTGTCTTCCTCACTCTGTCTTGTTCCTTTCACATTCCTCTCAATTTACCATTATAGCCCTCATTTACCTCTCTCTCTCTCCCTTTCTCTAACCATAAATGCTTCTTCTTCTAATTGTCTCTGTGTTTCTCATCAATTATCATAGTCTTGTTATTTCCCTAGACCCAGCCTCTCTCTTTTGATTTCAAAGTCTTCAAACTCTCACTAGACTCACATGAAAGTTTCTACTGTATGGTGATAACTCCCGAGTTCCAAAACCAGCATGTTCACTATTTACAATCCCACCCTCCTTCTCCTTCTCCTTGTTTTCATCTCTCCACAAGTCGCATCATCTCTTCAACCTGTCCAGCTTCCGAGTTCTTCTCAAGTAATCAACACATCCTTATCTTTCTCTCAAATAATTTGTCCTCATTTTTCCACTTTGATTGATCCAAAGTAAATGGTTTGCTTTCTGATTCAGGTAGCTTTGGTAGAAGTTAAAGCAAGACTAGGTTCTAGACCACCGAGCTGCCACAACAGATGCATTAGCTGCCATCCTTGCATGCCCACTCAAGTTCCCACTCTCCCTGGTCGCTCCCGAGTTGACCCGTTTTCCGGCGGTTTCGTACGGCCTCCTTCCTCCCTAACCAGTGTACTTGGTAAGTATTCTAACTACAAGCCCATGGACTGGAAATGCCACTGCAATGGCCATTTTTATAACCCTTAAATCTTCAACATCCTCTGGTTTGATTAGTTTTTTAGTTACTTAAAATTTATTTTGAATTATTGAGAGTAGAAGTGTACTTTGGATTCTTTGTAAATCTAAGGCTCAGTTTGTATATTATCAAAAGTTCTTGATAATTGCATTTGCGGAGAGATGTAACTACTTATATTGCGGCATTCATATCTTTCAACATTTTTTGGTTTTTTTTTTTTTCAATTGAATTACTAATAGAAAGTCTGTCTTCTTGATTCCTTAACGTTTGCATGTTCACAATTTATTTCATCAGCTTTTAAGTTTTGTACTGACAAAATCCTTTTGAGCTAAAAATGATAATTAACCCATCACTTTACGGTTTGTTTTAAATATAAATACATATTCAACGAATTCTATAATTTAAATTATGGAAATAATTGAATAAGATTTAATTTGAATGGTACTACTTATAACTAAAATTTTGGAAAAGAATGAATGCGATTTGATGTGAATGGAACAAGACACTGTCAAAATTGATTAAGTCTCTTCTCGTGAATCTGTAGACCCATATCCGAGCAAGGCAAGCCTCAGTACAATTATTAGCATCGCTTTTAACTTTTTTTTTTCTTTGTTTTATAGCTTCAAAATAATAAAGCAACCGATTAACAACAAAACATGTGCATTAAGTTTTGTTTTTACTGTTAATCGACTATGAAACCAAAAAATGTAATTATTTCCTCTTGAGGGTGAAATTATTTTTTTGCCAACATGACAACATCACCATGCAGCTTCATGTTTATAAGTTTGCTTCACAAAAAAAGTTCGAAGAGATGGTACGATTGTAATTGTGTGTCGAGTATAGCTATGCATGTTTTTATTTAATCATCAGACGACAATTCGTTTATGAATCCTTTAGTACATTACTTACTTGTACTGGCCGGCTGGCGATAGCAGAGAGACACTCGAGGAATTGTTGGAGCTCCAGACTTCATGATAAGCTCTGTGAACTACAGTAAAGTGCTGTTTTCTCTCCATAAGTCTGAATCGACGATTGTTTGTTGGTTGTTGCGTGTTGGGAAAATATGAGGTTATGACGTTATTTAACTGGATATAGTTCACACGGTGCGTTACGTTTGTAGCAATAACTTATGTTATGACATGTCGACTCTGTTGAGATAGAATCGTAAAAATATATTAGTCTTACATATCTAGACAACTGTTTATGAGGCTGTACTTTATGCGTTTCAGGAATGTGAAAATTGTTTAAAAATGTATTCAATATTTACATTTTTTTTTGTCGGCCATTCAATATTTACATAAATCTTTAGAGCATTTGAGGTAGAATGTGAATTCATGTTGGTCCAATCTAATAACGGACAAACAAATGTAGATAATTTGATATTCGCGATTTGATGGACGTGAATAAAAGCTAAAACATAGCAAAAACGTGCGTATTTTGATCTAGTCTGGTTTTAGTTAACCAAAGTTATATGATCTTGTCTGATCTGGGGTTAACCCCAGCAACCTATTTAAATTCATTTTATCCAAAACTAACACATTTTAATTTGGTTTACTTTCTTGACGGTTATAAAATGAAACTAGACTTATGTTTGCATGCGAACGAACATACACACGTAAGTTTGTTACACATACATAAGTGATGATGATGTCCGGCAGAATTGTAAACATCGAAAAACAGATATAAACAGCTAATACAAGTATCGTAATTATTACTCATTCTGTTTTAAAAATAGTTTCATGCGTATTTAAAAATATTTTTTAATTTTTAATTACAAATATATTATTTTTTATGATTAACTATTTTTATAATTTATAATTAATTAAACTTTAGTAAGTAAGTTCACAATAGCAGTTACTCCTTCCGTTTCAGTTTAAAATATCGTTGTATAGTAAAATTTTTGTTTCAAAATAAGTATCGGTTTATGATTTCAATACAAAATTTATTGGTTTTTTTATTCAAGTTTATTTTTCTACTGGTCGAAATGTGATTAGATGTATTGGTAATGATGTTTTTACTTAGGAAATATGTAAAATTAAATGTTTTGTTAATCTATGTGTCTAAGTACAAAACGACAATTAAAATGAAACGGAGAGAATATAACCTAATAAAAATACATAAAAAAATATATTTAATGTGATCATTTTCAAATGAAAAGAGTACGTAGCAATACATAGTTTATAGTATTAATCACACTGGAAACATCATTATCAAAGTTAACAAATTGATTTTTTAAATATAATTACAAGCAGCAAGGGTGGACCAGCATCGGACTTTTCCCGCAGACATCGCCATTAGCGAGAGAGTGATAATTGCCGATTTACCAAACAAAAGTCTATACAGAACACAAAATCGAAAAGACAAAAGCTTTTATCCTTTTCTGGTTTGTTCTCTTTGGTTCTGTTCCAATCTTTCGAGCTGCCAAGTCTTCCTTTCCTTTTCTTTTTGGGATTGTCTTCTCCGGTACGAGGTTCGTGGATCCATCTTCTTTCCCTTTCACCGTTGTCTGAATCTCACTTCTTCATGGTGGGTTTGAGCTAATTAGTCATTAAATCGTTCTCAGAAACTGAGCAGCTTCGTGTTCTAGTTAACGAATAGTGAAAGCTCTAAACTTTTTTAGCTACTTCTATTGAATTTAAATTTAGAAACTCTTTTTGATTCATAGTCAACGAGAAATTGCTATTAAGCATCAGATCCATTTAAAGTAAGAAACTTTTTGATTTATTTTGTAGATGGAACAAACCCAGTTCATGAGATAACATGTTCACCTTCCAGAAGATGGCTATGTCTTTAACCGTCTTGATTCTCGCCTGCTTATTGTCATTAGTCTCACCAGACGCTCAAGGTGATGATTGGTTACTTGTCTTTATCTCATTGAGATAGATCTTGTATTTAACTGAAGTATGTGTTTACAGGGGATGCGTTATTTGCGCTGAGGATGTCCTTACGCGCATTGCCTAATCAGCTCAGTGACTGGAACCAGAACCAAGTGAACCCTTGCACTTGGTCTCAAGTCATTTGCGATGACAAAAACTTTGTCACTTCTCTGTAAGTTGAATTCTATAGTGTCACTCACTCTCCAAGCAAGTTATTTATTTATTTATTTATTTATTTGCAGTACCTTGTCAGACATGAACTTCTCTGGAACTTTATCTTCAAGAATAGGAATCCTCGGAACACTCAAGACTCTGTAAGCTTTCCCTAAGCGTAATTTATTATTACAACAGACTCTGTCCTAAGCATTTTTTGTTGTTATTTCTTTTAGTACGTTGAAGGGGAATGGAATAGCGGGTGGAATACCGGAAGAGTTTGGGAATCTGACTAGCTTGACTAGTTTGGATTTGGAGGATAATGAGCTGAGTGGTTTTATACCGTCCACTCTTGGTAATCTCAAGAAGCTTCAGTTCTTGTAAGTAAGCTTTTTGCCTTCCAGTGCTGCACGTGTTATATAGAGAGGGAGCATGTGTCGTTATTCACTGTGTATTTGGCTAAGCAGGACGTTGAGTAGGAATAAACTTAATGGGACTATCCCTGTGTCATTCACAGGTCTTCCGAACCTGATTAATCTGTAAGTTACTGTTCTGTCTGTTTCTGTTCTTCCCATCTTCTTAAAAGCTTTCTTGTCTTAATCACATTGTTTTGCAGTCTGCTTGATTCCAATCATCTCAGTGGCCAGATTCCTCAAAGTCTATTTGAGATCCCAAAATACAAGTACGTTCACTACTTTAAGTTGAATCTGTTTCTTTTATTTTTTCAATTTCTTTTAGCTAGGCCTGCAGTTACTTCGGTTCGGATTTTGGTTAGTTTGAGTACTTCGGTTCGGAATTTGGTTAAGATTGGTACTGTTTGATAAAAAACTACTTTTAGAAAACCGAACTAACCGATTACTGAACCAAATTTCTTTTTAGATTTCGACCAACGAACTAACCGAATTTCGAACTAACCAAAGAAACCAAACCCGCATGCCTATTTTTAGCAGTAATCTGATATGGTTTTTATCAACTATAGTTTCACAGGAAACAACTTGAATTGTGGTGTTGGTCAACCTCACCCTTGTGTATCTGAGGTTGCTCGTTCAGGTAGCTACATTACTTTGGCGATTACTTGAACCATATATTTATTTAATTTCTGCTGATGAAGTCTAGTCATGTGGTGATAGGTGATTCAAGCAAGCCAAAAACTGGCATTATTGCAGGAGTTGTTGCCGGAGTTACAGTCATCCTCTTTGGAATCTTGGTGTTCTTGTTCTGCAGGGATAGGCATAAAGGATACAAACGTGACGTGTTCGTTGATGTTGCAGGTGTGTCATATACTTAATGTTCAAAAAATAGCTAGACGGTAACTAGTTGAGACTAGCTAGGCAAATTATTCGGAGCTATTAACAAATTATTGATGTATTTTATATATATATATATATAAAATATTTTAGTTTTTGGGTTTAATTGTAAAATTATTTTGATGAATTATCAAAATTAGGTATACAAAACAAAATAATTAGGTAAATATGTGGATTTATACTAACATTATTATTTGCCAAAAAAACTAACTAACATTATTACTTAATTCAACAATTTAAACTGATTTAGAACAGTTTAAACCGCTTTAGAATGGTTTAAACCGATTTGAGTAGGTTTTATAATAATCATTTTGTCTAGGATTGATTCGTGGCCTAGACCGATTTTTTTAGAACCATGCATATACACCATGTGATGATAAATAGTGTGAAATAAAGAGGCTAAAATCTTCAAACTTTATCTCTTAGGTGAAGTGGACAGGAGAATCGCATTTGGACAGCTAAAAAGATTTGCATGGAGAGAGCTCCAACTAGCCACAGACAACTTCAGCGAAAAGAATGTGCTCGGTCAAGGCGGCTTCGGAAAAGTCTACAAAGGAGTGCTTCCAGACAACACCAAAGTCGCTGTCAAAAGACTCACAGACTTCGAATCTCCCGGCGGAGACGCTGCTTTCCAGAGAGAAGTCGAGATGATAAGCGTAGCCGTCCACAAGAATCTCCTCCGCCTTATAGGTTTCTGCACCACTCAAACGGAACGACTCTTGGTTTACCCCTTCATGCAGAACCTCAGCCTCGCGCACCGTCTCAGAGAGATCAAGGCGGGCGACCCGGTTCTTGACTGGGAGACGAGGAAACGGATTGCATTGGGAGCGGCGCGTGGGTTTGAGTATCTTCACGAGCATTGCAACCCTAAGATCATACATAGAGACGTGAAGGCTGCTAACGTGTTGCTGGATGAAGATTTTGAGGCCGTGGTTGGTGATTTCGGTTTGGCTAAGTTGGTTGATGTTAGGAGGACTAATGTGACTACTCAGGTTAGAGGAACGATGGGTCACATTGCACCTGAGTATTTATCTACAGGGAAGTCGTCTGAGAGGACCGATGTTTTCGGGTATGGGATCATGCTTCTTGAGCTTGTTACAGGACAAAGAGCTATAGATTTTTCGCGTTTGGAGGAAGAAGATGATGTCTTGTTGCTTGACCACGTATGTAATTTTATTTTATTTATTTAATTTATTTTTTTGTAACACAATTAACCTTTTATTTACTATTGTAATCTTTTTGTTTTTTTGTTTTGGTTTGGACAGGTGAAGAAGCTGGAAAGGGAGAAGAGGTTGGGAGCTATTGTGGATAAGAATTTGGATGGAGATTATGTTAAAGAAGAAGTGGAGATGATGATACAAGTGGCTTTGCTTTGTACGCAAGGCTCACCTGAAGACAGACCGGTGATGTCTGAAGTTGTGCGGATGCTGGAAGGAGAAGGGCTTGCGGAGAGATGGGAAGAATGGCAGAACGTGGAGGTCACGAGACGTCATGAGTTCGAGAGGATGCAGAGGAGGTTTGATTGGGGTGAGGATTCTATGAATAACCAAGATGCTATTGAACTATCAGGTGGGAGATGACCAAACATCAAAGGGATCTTGATTTTACTGTAAAGTTTTTGTTTCAAACATTTCAGTAATGTCAAGTGTGTACATGTTTTGTTTTCATGGGCTATCTTTGACTTGGATACTGTGTAAGAGAATTGGGCACAATGTTTGATTGTTACCTCTTTTGAATAGTTTTATTTGACTTTTCTCGTTGACTCCAACCTTGGAGTAGTCGTGCATAATAATGTCACTAGAGATTTGTCGCACTAGTCTTGTATGCGATTTCTCTTTCCGTTATAGGTGTGGGTTTGAATATCTAATCTATTTAGATATTAAAACTGAAGTATAAATATGAATTAACCTTTAAAATAACTTTTTAATTACACCTAATGCCATTTCCATTTTTCATTTTAACAATAATTAATTTTAATAAATAAACTTACAAAAAAACCATAATAAATATCAGTTTCCTTCAAAATTGTATTTGTTACACTAAATTCCCTAATATTATGCTAACGTCAATTTTTCATTTCCTAAAATAAAATATTGTAATCTTTTTCAAAAAAAATTAATGGTGTCAAACATTAAGCCATTTAATATCCTTTGGATTTCATTTCTCCATGTTGTCAAGCGAAAAATTAAATCAAAATGTAGATATATCTTATTTATTTAGACATCATTGTTCAGTTGAGACCTTGAAATCATTTGAAACGTGTTTAACATTTAGCCATCTTTTCCACTTAGCATAAATGTTTTAATATAAATCTTAACATATATACTGATAATTTTGGTTATATCTTATTGTTATTTATAGATTTATACATCATACATCTATTATTATTTATATAGTTGATGGGTTCATACGTAAATTTGAGGTAACTGGAAATGTTTCAAAAAAAACCATCCATCTTTTTTTAGTTAAATACATGTATATATAATTATATAGCTATCAACCACTGTTATTTCTTGGTTTATATATCATACATGTATCAGTTTTTATACATCATACAAGTGTCAGTATTGATATTTATATACTATTGTTCACTACAAAAAAACACGCCGAATTCCGACGGAGGTTCCGAAGAACATCAATGTCGTCGGACGTTTGTGACGGATTACCGACCAATTTCCGACGAAATCCAAAAATTTGAAGTCGTCGGAATTCCGTCGGCCATTTCCGACGGAATTCCGACGAAATATGGGTCGTCAGAATTTTTCGACGACTTTTCGACGCCATTCCGATAAAAATGTAACCGTTGTAGTCGTCGGAAATTCGTCGGAATATACCGACGAACTTCCGACGACATTCCGATTAACAGTACGGTTGTCGGTATTCCGTCGGAATTTTCCGACGAATTTCCGACGAACCATGCGACCGTTGCCGACAAATATATATGACCGTTGTATAGCCGTTTGAGATTGGACAATACCGACGGAATTCCGACGGACTGCTTTACATCCGTCGGAATTTCGTCGGAAAGTCGTCGGAGGTCCGTAAGCAATTTCCTATAAATATAACCCCTCTTCATTCATCTCATTCACACTTCATTCTCTCTTCATTCTCTTTAGTCATAACAATTCCTTGAAAATCATGTCTTCAGAAGTTTATTATCGTTCGTGGATGGATAAACCTCATTTGGATCCGAACACCAATTTGCTTACGGAAGAATACGTTCAAGGGATTGGAGAATTCATGAGGCTTGTTCAACAGCAACCGGATGCAAAAAATGGTATGTTAAGATGTCCCTACTCTACTTGCAATAATAATAATGTTATAAAAGAATTTGATGTTTGGACTCATTTGTATATGAAAGGGTTTTCACGTAATTATAAAGTTTGGTACCTTCATGGGGAAACTGGTTATGAATATGGTAGTACTAGCGAACCTCGGCCTGATATTAGGTTAGAATAATCTAGAACTGATATAGATTATGGTGTAGATACTGAGCAGATGGTACATGATCATTATAGAGGGAAAGAACCAAACCCCGAATCTAGGAGATTTTTTGACATGTTGGATGCAGGAAAACAACATTTGTATCAAAATTGTAGAGATGGTCATTCAGTCTTATCATCTGCAACTAGATAAATGGGTATTAAGACAGACTATAATTTGGCTGAAGAATGTATGGATGCGATTACTGATTTTGTCAAAGGTATTCTACCTGAGGATAACCTTGCACCGGGTTCATAATACGAGGTTCAGAAACTTGTTGCAGGTCTTCAACTACCGTATGAAGTGATAGATGTATGTATTGACAACTGCATGATCTACTGGAGAGCGGATGAGACACGGAATGTATGCAAATTTTGTGGGAAACCTCGTTATCAGGAGACGAGGGGAAGAGTTCCGATCCCATTCAAAAGAATGTGGTATTTGCCTTTGACGGAAAGATTGAAGAGGTTGTATCAGTGTGAGCGCACAGCAAAAGCAATGAGATGGCATGCAGAGCATTCCACAAATGGTGAGATTAGACATCCTTCAGATGCAAAGGCTTGGAAACATTTCCAGTCAACATATCCAGAATTTGCGGAAGAGAGAAGAAATGTTTATCTTGGATTATCTACTGATGGTTTCAGCCCATTTGGAAAGCATGGAAGGCAGTATTCTCTATGGCCAGTTATTGTGACACCGTACAACTTACGGCCGAGCTTGTGCATGCGACGAGAGTTTTTGTTTCTCTCAATTCTAGTCCCCGGGCCAGATCATCCTAAAAGATCACTAGATGTGTTTCTTCAACCACTAATATATGAGTTGCAACAACTATGGGCGCATGGTTTTGAGACATACGATGTTTCGCGCAAAGAAAACTTTCAGATGCGGGCAGTACTTATGTGGACAATAAGTGACTTTCCAGCATATGGTATGTTATCTGGATGGACAACACATGGGAAGCTATCATGTCCATATTGTCAAGATGACACAGATGCTTTCCAACTAAAGAACGGAAGGAAAACGTGTTGGTTTGACTGTCACAGACGATTTCTACCACCTGATCATCCATACCGCAGGAGTAAGACTTCGTTTACGAAGAACAAGCAGGTGTTTGATGGTCCACCTGAGGAAGTTAGTGGGAAAGATTTGTTGAAGCAGTTTAGGTATTTTGATGCAGAAAGGACGCCAGATGTAGGTGGACATGAAAACATTCGAGTCAATGCGGTTGGAGAGCTACATAACTGGCACAAAAAGAGTATTTTCTGGGATCTACCATATTGGGAGAGTCATCTATTGCGGCATAATTTAGATGTCATGCATATTGAGAAGAACTTCTTCGATAATCTGATGAACACAGTCCTTAACATCCAAGGTAAAACGAAGGATAATTTGAAGTCAAGGTTGGATTTAGTCGATATCTGTGAT
>NC_027749.1:2137211-2138867 GCF_000695525.1 Brassica oleracea var. oleracea | reverse complement strand
ATTCCGTCGGAATATACTGACGGACACATTCCGTCGGAAATCCAATTTGCCCGGGAGAACCAAACCGCGTGAAAATTTTCGCGAATCGCCAATTGGTATATTTTTAACTATACCGACAGAATACTGACGAACCCTTGTCCGTCGGAAACTTTAGATATAATAACCCTTCTTCTTCCTTCTTCGTTATTTCCGCCTCTCTCTCACGGCGATTTCTCCCCCTATACCGGCGATTCCGACCCTTATCCACCGCCCTTCACCGGCGAATCCTCTTCTCATCCTCATATCTCTTCCCCAAACCCCAAATCATGTAAGAATCATCCCAAACCTTCTTTAATCTCAATTGTTTAGGGTTTTGGAAGTTAGATCTCGGATTTTAGGTTGTTTGATTGAAAATTTTAGGATTGAATGGATAGTTTAGGATATATAAGTTAGGATTGTTGTTTGGATCGTTGTTTTAGTTTTTTTTTGGAATTAAGAAAACGTTTTTAAAACGTTTTTTGATTTTTAAAAACGTTTTTCAAGTTTTAAAAACGTTTTTTGATTTTTAAAAACGTTTTTTGATTTTTAAAAACGTTTTTTGATTTTTAAAAACGTTTTTTGATTTTTAAAAACGTTTTTTGATTTTTAAAAACGTTTTTCAAGTTTCAAATAATAAAATATGTATAATAAAACGTTTTTAAAATTTTTAAAAAATATTTAACAACATTTTTCTATATTTATAATTTTTTTTATAATTTTGTATACATATATATATATATAATTCATGTATAATAAAAATTTTAATATTTTTTATAATTTTTTATAAGTTTCCAATAATAAACTATGTATAATAAAACGTTTTTATAAATTTTTAATAATATTTAACAACATTTTTCTACATTTATAATTTTTTTATAATTGTGTATACATATATATATATATATATATATATATATAAATCATGTATAATAATAAAATTTAAAAAATTTATTATTTTTTATAAGTTTCCAGTAATAAACTATGTATAATAAAAATTTTTAAATTTTTTAGTTTTTTTAAAACGTTTATATAACATTTTGTAAATATATAAATGAAAAAATTAAAAATAGAAATGATTTGAAAAGATTTTTGATGTATTAATTTTTTTTAGGGCCAAGGATGAATCCCGCCTCGCAGCCCGTCTTCGACATAGTTCGGTGAGCAGTTCCCGTGCATCGGGATCGTCTCATGAACAAAACTCGGTTCCCGCATATATTCCCGCTCCAGCTCCCGCTGCCCCTCGAGCTGCTGCTCAACAGGATCCGGGGGTCATGCCAGTTGAACTATTGGTTCAACAACCAGGTTGAGAGCATCTCCCGGTTCAACCCACGACGAGGACATTGCACTTGGTTAGTATTTTTTTTATTTGTAGCATTATGTTTTTTTCCTTTGATTAACTTGCTAACTTGTATTTTTTTTAAAGGTTCACCAAGTCGAAAAATGGCATTAGCAGGAGCATCAACCAGATGATGTACTCCATGCTCCGTTTTGGATATTCAAAGTGGAGTGTGATCCCTTCCGACGAACGAGAGTTGTGGTTTCGTCACTTTGCGGTATAGTAACTCTTCATTTTTTTAAAGTTTTTACATTTTTTAATATATTTACTTATTAAATTGTGTTTGTTTTGTAGCAAGAGTT
>NC_027749.1:2106037-2136562 GCF_000695525.1 Brassica oleracea var. oleracea | reverse complement strand
TTCTATTTCGGTTTGTATGAATTTTAAACTTTATGAATGTTTTTTTCCTATTTCGGTTTTTATGAATTTAAATTTTATAATATTATTAGTTTTAAATTTCCAATTTTTTAAATTTATTAATATCAAAAAATATATAAAAATGCAAAATTAATTCATTTTTAAAATTGGTATATTCCGACGAATTCTGGGCGTTGGAATATACAGACGGTCACGGTTCCTTGGACAAAACCGATTGATATTGGTTCGTCGGAATATACCGACGTACCAATGTCCGTCGGAATATACCGACGTACCAATGTCCGTCGGAATATACCGACAAACCAATATCCGTCGGAATATACTGAGGAATCCACTCCTTCGGAATTGTCCGAGGAACGTTCTCCGTCGGTATATAGTTTTTCCAATGAACTCTCGTCTCGTGTGTCCGCATCGTAATATCGTCGGAAGTTCGTCAGAATGACGTTTCTCGGTATTCGTCAGAAAGTCGTCGGAAGCTCTGACAAAATTTCGACGAATTTTTTTTTCCGACAAAACGATACCGACGGATAGGTTCGTCAGAAATTCGTCGGAGTCCGTCTATTCCGACGAATTTCTGACGATTTCGGCCATCAGAATCCCCCTGTTTTCTTGTAGTGGCTTATACAAAAATATATATTATCTTGTTGCAAATGGACATGTATAAAATTATACTGTCAAGTATATTAGTGTAAAAATACTAAAAATTCATTTATGATGCACTAATTAAATATTTTAAATTGAAATATAAATAATATCACATTTACACTAGAGTTAATGGCAAATTTGGCTAGAAATAATCACTAACTAGATCTCGATCATTTTTGTTTTCATTTATGTTTATATAAATATTTTTTTTTTCAATTATAAATTGATATATATTATAATATATGTGCTATCAATTTTTAAAACATAATAAGTGTACAATATATTTTTTCATTGAATAGATTGTTTTAAATTTTCACATGTATTTGTATCTTCTTCTATATATATATTCGGATTATTATTTCATTATTAAATTAGTAACTATATATATAAAGATTAGTAAAATATTGTTTTATTGTCATATTCAAAGATATTGTAATATTTCACAAATTTAGAAAGTTTTTAAAAAATTAAAATTTTCGCTTCATAGATTTATATTATCGAGTAAATAATTAAACATTTAGTTTTTTGTCTAATTTTTAAAATAAACTATATAGTTTAAAATTTGTTTTCATTGTTTTAAGGTAGTAAAAATTAATCATTGTAAAATGATTTTTTTTTAATTTTTTTTATAATTTTAAAAGTTAACATCTACAAATATTTAAATATTTAACATATGGAGGTATATTATTACAATATTAAATTATATCTATTTAATTTATATAATCTATAAATCCAATGGATCATCTATTCTTTAAATATAATTATTGATAGCCCAATGAAAATTTCTGGTAGACCCAAAATTTAAATGATAAGATTAGAGAATAAATATAACATAACTTTCTAGAAATAGATCCATTTTTTAAATATATAAGATCTTGGATTCGTGATCAACGGTTAATGAACAACCAAAATCTAAATTATTCCACCAAATTAGCATATCCAATATATAAGTGAATAAAACATAAAATGTCTCAATAATAATTTTGAAAAAAACATATAATATAAGAGATTTTGTTTAATTATTTTAGGCGATAATTAAAGGTTTCATATTTAAGTAAACACAATCTTCATATCTTATCATTTTTATTGTTACTCATAAATTTCCTTTATTTTAAGACTTTAAACTAATTATGTTTTGTGTAAATGTTGCAAATGTTATAAGCTTATATTGGGTATATAAAACAAATTTCATCCATATAAAAGTGAATAATATATTATATTACTTTTGTATAAAATCTGTATATTTTTAAAATATAATTTTGCTTACTTGAATATCCAAAAGACATAAAAACAACCAATACTACTTATGTAGAAACATTTAAAACTGTAATCAATCATAAATTTTGATTATAAAAAATGGGTCCGCACGGGTCGAACTCTAGTTATAATTAAATATCTTGACTCATCGAGAATATACTTGACTACGTAATACGTATCCTATCATGGCTAATAAAAATAAAATCTGATTAAAATATCCAAAATGTTTAGATAAAACATAGATGCAAACCAGTTGACAAAGAAAATGGATAATGACATGTATTTTTCGGGTCACTCGATCTTTGGCGAAAGAAGTCAAATTATATACTCAATGAGTGAGTGAATACATTTCTTTAACCTAACGAGAGAGATCCTTTGATCTGACATCACATATCTGTTATTTTATTAAATAACTACTTGCCCTTTTATATTTATCGTTAGCCAGACGATCACATGGTTCTTTCAATTCTTCCATTATTTGTTCTTGGCCAAGCAAAAAGTTATGTACATGATCATGCATATAACTTCATCAATGATTATGCAACAATGAAACTCTAAATTGTGCCAGCTCGAAAGTTGAATACATGTTCTTCACATGTGACGTATAAGAGCATGATTAACCCGTAGTTCTTAGGATGAGGTTTTTACCGGAAGTTAAGAACCCCATATTAAGAACCCCATGTTAATCATGGTTTAAGCTTCTCTCTAAGACTATAACTTCATTTTGTTTGATCCCTGCTTTGTAAGAAAGATAAAGATTTTTTTGTAGCACCGATACATCTATACTCATACATGATTCGAATGTATTTAATCAGGAAGAGTAAACACAAAAGATAAAAAAACCCTAATTACAACTAGAAGTGACCTCCACTTCACAAAAGTTATCTCTCTATATAAAAACACGGCGATAAGGTACAAACATATGCTAAAGAGTAAAGACATTGATAACAGCACACATATGAGTTATGAAACCTGTACAATACTGTACATGCTACAACATGAACACCCATACATATTATGTTTCTACAATATATATTAATATATATGCAAATAAATGATCCAACAAAGCACAGTACTCCCAAGCGTAAATTCGATTTCAAGTTCCTCCAAAACATACCAGAAAAGGCTAGGGAATAATATCGGAAAAGATGGAATCATCCAATAGATGATCAGGCCATGCAGCTGAAGCTGAAGCTCCTGACTCTTGACTTGAAGAGGTGATATTGCTATTGACATGATCAATAACGTATTGGTTTCTAATCATATCATCACTCACAGCAGATGAAGGAGCAAGAGAAGGTAACATGTTCTGGTTTGAGTTGGAAGGATCCGAGAGCCAGACTGGAGATACTGGTAAGTTCTCCCTTTCATTACAGAACTTGAAGTGATTGTCTTCAGGAATTTGGGGAAATACAGATGATGGTCCAATGTTGGAGTTTAGGGTTTTTAAGGATGGTAAGTTGTTGAAGTCCTGAAGATAGGAAACAAGGTCTAGATTGTTGCTGGTGGTGTCTTGGAAGGAGGCAATGGTGTTAAGGAGACTGAGAATGTCAAAGTCATTAGGGTTGTTAATGTTGTTGTTCATGGTAGGTGGTTGAAGGAGGTATTGGAACAACTGGAGTTTGGCCATCTCGGTTTGGAGTTTCAGTATACTTTGGTCTTGACCATTTGGAAACTGTTGCTGCATATCAACAAAACCTCTTAAGTTAGAGGACAGAGACATGAGCTGAGATAAGCTGGAGAAGATATCAGTTCTAGGCCGGTGAGTCATTGGGTCTATTCCCATTTGGATCAGCTTTTTCTTCAGATGAGTGTTCCAGAAGTTCTTGATCTCGTTGTCTGTTCTCCCCGGTAAGTGGTTTGCAATCGTTGACCACCTTATAACATCATCATCATCATCATAGGTAATCAGTACAAGAACACAAAACGTTGACTATAAAAATAAAAATTAAAATCAGAAAATTAATTACTTGTTTCCAAGAACTGCATGAAGGTTCAAGATAGTTTGTTCCTCGTCTGGAGAAAATTTCCCTCTCTTGATGTCAGGTCTCAAGTAGTTCGTCCATCTTAGCCTACAACTCTTCCCACACCTGTTAAGACCTGCAGAGAGAGAAGCTTAGACTCGATAAAACTTAAAATAAGCTTATAACAAAATATAAAAGGTATAGTACCAGCAAGCTTAGGAAGAGCTCTCCAGCTACTATGGCCATGTTTTTGGACATAGTTCACAAGTTTCTCATCTTCTTCAGGAGTCCAAGGACCTTTCTTGAGACCAGAGTCATCACTGGAAGGAGATCTTCCCATGTTCGCTGATCTCCTGTATCTAATTAACAACGGTCTTGTTTCTCTTTTCTTCCTCTAATACTGTTATTTCTCTGAGGTTTGGTCGCTTGCTTCCTCTCTTCACAACCACTAACTGCTTCTTACTTCTATTTATATTAAACCTAGCACCCTTTTCTCTTCATGTCCATTTCATCACGTGGTTCCTTCCTATTCGTTTACCAAAACAACCATGTCATTTTCAGCTTTCAATTCCATTTTTCTTATAAACAAATTTCTATTAATCTCTCACGTACGCATCCCCTTACCAGTGTGAAAAAATCATTCAATGTTTAAATTCTTCTTCTTGTCTTAAGCAATATCAGTATCATCTCGGGAATAGCCGTCTTCAATGGACAAACGGTCAAACACATATCAATTGATCTCTTACTTGTCTTTAATTAAGAAGCAGTTCATAAGTAGCCATCACTATGCCCTAATACCAAACCCTGCATTTGTCAAGCATAATAACAACACATAGTTATTGCTCGGTCTCTTCATGACAGTCCCAATAAACAGTTTAAAAAAAAAAAAAAAAAATGAGGCCATCATACATGGTATTGGAAGTTCCTGGTACTATAAGATTCTACACACACACACACAGAAATACAGATAAACTATAAGCTAGAAGGTTTCATCATCTTTTTTATGAAATCCATAAATGATGGAGGAGAAGGGCAACAAAAGGAACTTGACAGGAGGAAGAAGCTGTTAGCTATATTTTATAATCAATCCAGACAAATTAAAAGAGAAAGGATTTGAAATATAAGTCAGCGCCAATAACACATGGCAACAAAAGGGTGGCCAAAGAGAGACATCTCCTCTGGCACGCAAGATAGGTTTCCACGCATCATCCACTTTCATGGCTAATTAGTTAGTTTATTGATACCTAGCTATATTATTATTGTATATTCTTCATATCAACTAAAGCTATACGACCAACCAACCAAACAAAATTCAAGGAATGAACCCTAGGAGCTATTGTCTCTGAAAATGAGAATGTTTTAAGAATATTAACTAAAATAAGTCCAAAGCTATAATGTAGCAGAGTGAGTATGATATGACAGTGTAATTTTTGTTTGACACATAATGAGAAAGTCCTGGTATAACAAAATTTAGGTAATACTTACAGAGATTTCCAACCCGTAATATGCCTTTTCTAGGAAAAAAGGTACCAAATGAATAAATCTGCAACAGTGAAAGCGTATCATAACTACAATACAACTTATCAGCATATGTTTCGTATCATCTTGTGGTAATATAGCAAGATATTGTCTTAACAGAAGAAGATATGCCAATAACAACAGCAGCATGGGAATGTTAGAAAAAGTTAATAGTAACACTAGAAGGAGTTACCCATTGCTAGCCAAACATCTTATTCTAACTCCATTCAATGAGAATCCAATTGATAAAAATCAAGACATCAATAGTAATGGAGAGACAATTATGGAGGACAAGGTAACAGTGGTAAGTTTTGGCAAAATCAGAAGAGTAACTTACTATCAATGATGGTGACAGGCTTGATGTGATGGATTTTGACCATAAGGGAGGAGCTGGTTAGAGGAGAGGTGGGTGCAGAAAATGATCTAAATCTCCACCATCTTCAAAACCTAAAAGACTTTCTCCCTCGGCCTAAAAAAAATCAGCCAATGGCATATCTTGAGTTTGTCTTTTTCTTCTGTGTCTTCTATATAATTAAGATCACAGGTTTCGTGCAGAGTTTGAAACTGAAAGAAATCATATCAAGAAACAAAATCTAATTACGAAACATAGAAAAACAAACAAGAAAATGTTTTACCAAATGAGGGCATCAGAATCTGTCAGCTTCCAGAAGATATTTTAGTGTATATAGGCAGTAACTACTGTAGGTGAAAATGAAGCTTTTTTATGGTTTCTCAATACCATATTGTCATTTCACTCATTATACATTCACTGCAAGTATAAACATATGAATACGCATGAACCTTGACCAATTAACATTGCCTATAGATTACTCAACAAAGACAAATTTCCTGAGCGCACGTTTCCAACAATATACCAACATGCAAGTAACTATAGTATTTGTAATATTTTCATGTAGAGCCATATCAGAAGCCTATTAATTAAGCCATTTTGTCAACTTCATTATAATACAAAAAACTCCAGGGAAGCATCCGGATGTTAACGTGTAGGGTTTCGTTTCATCGTATCCAAGTGAAATAACCCCAAGACCATGTAACCTAGAATTTGTATGAGTTAAGCTAACGAGTATCATTAATACATTATACCTTGGAGATATACAAGCCTAGAATTTTCAAAAAGGGGTTTAAAAGAGAACTCTTACAAAATTATTAATTAAATTTAGGGAAAGGGGGATTTGAATTGCTTGCTGAATTAGGGTTCCTCGCAGAGTGGACCACAGTGTCGAATAGAAGAAGCAGGTACAGAAAATACTAAAGAATTAAGGAAGGCACTAGGTTCTTACAAAAGTATTAATTATGAAATATGTGATGTCACTTATACCCGTTCTCTTCATCTTATTAAAAAAAAAACAACTTGGTTGTAAATGTCAGCTAAACAACTAAATTGCGTCTTCTCCTAAGTTTCTAACCAATGCGTCTAAATTCTCGGACTTTCTATGCCACCAATGAACATAGTTAACCCTTTAATTACCTATTTTACATAAACGTGAGCATACCTTTAATAAGGTGCGTAGGGCTTATCTGTAGTTTTAATACTTAAATCTTGGTACTTACACAAGTCAGAGGAACCAGAATGCGCGTGTTTCGGATATGATTAGCATCATTGAGGTTCTTGAAAGAAATTCCAACAAGTTACGAAAGTTGTGACTGTAAAACCAAGAAGAAAAAATGTCAGACACACGTGTATCATCACGCAAGTATGCACACGTATATATACGTATAATTTTCAACATCCTCTTTTCAACTGTTCACATTCTAGCACTAGCATGGAATACAGCGATGGGTACAGGAAATCTGTTTGGTAATTTCTAATTTGTCTGTAGTAATCAAATTAACGGTGGTTACGTATAGAAGTTATTAGTTTTATATGATAGTGGTCTAAAAGGCATTAGTCTTTGTAACTCAAAATATTATTCAAATCCAGAAAGTGAAACAAGAAATCACCATTCAAAATCTTATTGCTTACTCAATTCATTTGGAATACTAAATTAGCACATAGTTTTCTCAACCGTTACGCCCAACATTGCTGGAGCATCTGGTACGTAGAAAAAGCATCGTCACAAGAAACCTCAAGAACATGACAAAATGAAAAGGAAGAACAAGAATGTCTACCACTAATTTTATAAAGTCAGTCAAATACTCTATGAACTAAAACGTGTGGTCTTACGTGTTGTTTTTAGTTAACTATTAACCACTAAACGTCATTTTAGGTGGCTGAACTTCTTTTGTGGTGGACGTCGTTTTACAGCTAGAGACAGACATGGATCCTAACAGTGGAAGAATATGCCATCCAAGAGCTCTAAAATGTATTGTTTTGGATGCAACAGTGATATCTATCATTTAGCATATAATACCCGCAGCAACAAAGAAAACAGATGAAAGTATAACAAAGTAAAGTTTCTGTAAATGCAAAAAGAATAAATTATTGAGGAATGTGTATCTCCTACAAACTAAGTTGCTCAAGGACTAGAGTCAATCTAGATCTTAGTTAGTTAAGGTGCATGTAACTGCAGAGTGTTTGCCCAAAGTCTGGCTAGAGGCAATCTAGGGAATATAGGGAATGCAGGAAATAAAATCATCATAAAAAAACTTATCAGATTAGGAACATCACTTAACGAAAATGAAAGCAAATGTGATTTCACGATGTCATAATTTTCTCTATTTTTATCAAAATTAAGCTGTGCCTTGGAAATATATACTATATATATATTTTACCAGGAATTTCAAGAAGGATTACGTCTCTTTTTCCATTTCTGTTCAAAAGTTTTTATGTGTCTCCACCTCCTTTGAGTTATTAATATCATTTTCTTTCTGTGATTATACCTGCCACAGAAAATAGGTTCAAACAGTTTATATTGAGCTCACTGCAAATCTTAGAAGAGAATTACACCACGCAAAAGCATGTTTAGGATTGTCTAACCTCAGTTTTGTTAAACCCAATATAGCAAAGCCCAAACTGAAATCCCCATATACATAGCCCATGAGCTTAGAGGCCACTAGCAATTAACAAATAAGATTTGATTAGTTAAACAAGGTTAATTAGGCATCATAGAGCAAGCCAGCTAGGTGTTTTATTGGTATTCTATATACATGAACACCTTAATCATCAAACTGGAAATAAAAAGTATCTATATATCTATATATTATATACTAATAATAAACCAACTACTCCTTATATTAGTAAAAACACATCATCTTTGCTACATATATTGCAAATAGGTAGAATAAAAAAGTTTAGAATCCAAAAAGGATTTGTAGTGGCTATCTCAACTCGGTTCCTGGTTGAGTTTACCATGTTAGTGGTGCCTTCTCACTAAAGGCTCTTATAGGGGGTTCCAAAGGTCCAAACCTTCACCATATCGTAACTATGATAAAATTAATGTATATGTTTAGTATTTCACAAATCTTCGCCAACATCTAGACAACATATAGAATACTTTTTTGGAAATGTGAGCTTTACTATGAAAAGGAGATGAAGTCAGTACAACTACAAAGTATTACCAAGCAAACGAGATTTGTTCAGTAAACAATCTTAAAATAAGCATATAGAGTCCAGCTTTCACCTTGACAAATGAGGGACAAATGACGCAGCTGAAAAAAGTTAATTAACTTTACCAGTCATGTGATAAAAGGTGGAGCGGTATATTTGTGTAATCTTTTTCTTGAATTATGTGCTTGAAAAATGATATCCCCTAGATAGTTCCTTTAAAATCACCAATCAACATAGCTCAAAACCAGCGGAAAAACCATCAAATTTTGAAAGACTTTTACTATAGTAAGCTCGTCTGTGCTCGGAGCAACCACATTTGCTTCATTAAAGATTGTAATTGAGTATACTAGTGACTAAACAAAAAGATGGAAAGAGGCATTTACTAACCTAAGAAATTTCCATGCCCCTCGCTATGTTCTTTGAGTTTATCGTTCTGCCTCACCATCAAGCATCAAACAGAAGACAAGAAAATTTGAAAGGCTGTCAAAACAACATTGTTGCTTTTAAGAAGGTGGTAGCTAAAACAAACTGGCTAAAGTGTTGGATCTTTTCACGAAAGTATAAGAGTTTAAAGACAAAAGACTGGGGAAGCTTTTTGCATGAAAAGTAAGTCACATGGCCTGACCCGAAAAGTACGAAGATCTCTGCATGAATATATACGTAAGAATAGGATCCACAATAGAATAGTCATAACAAAAGCATCATAAAAAGCTGTGCATAACTCTAAAACACATGGTTGGGGTTGGTACGTCAGGTCTTTAAAAGGAGTTCCAATAAAAAACATAAAAGCTATCCATAGACAAACGCCTTTAGATCTGCTATTTGTCTTCTGAGAACATCTTTATCTCATATACTCTAATGGATCTCTTAATTTATTTTTAATATTTTAGGAGTTAATTTTGGTAAGAGACATGTTTAAAAACTTTGTAATATTTTCTCTTCCATTGCAAATTTCTTATTTAGGGTTTCTTAAAAAATTATTAAATTTTTTTTATTAAATTAATTTTTTATTACATAAAAAATAACATTTTAAACATAGATTTTAAAATTAAAACATGAAAACAAAGATTAGTAAACTAACCAAGAATTATTTGAAAGAAGCATCCGAGCTCAATTGTTGTCTTCATCACGTCCAAATTTATGTCATATATGTTGAACCAAATCATATTTCAGTTGTTGATGCATTTGTCTATTACGAATTCTTATCCGAACACCCATCTGGTTGCGATATTTATAGGGATATCTGTAGAATACGTGAGATCGACATGTGAACTTCTGTTTTCTTCTCCTTGCTGGAATTCTGGAACATCATATTGAGTGTATCCATCTCGTTCGTTTTCTACTGTCATATTATGGAGTATGATACATGCTCTCATAATCTTGCCAATTTTGACTTTATCCCAAAACAACGCTGAATTTTTAACAATGGCAAAACGAGCTTGCAAGACTCCAAAAGCACGCTCGACATCTTTTCGGACAGCTTCTTGACGTTGAAAAAATATTACTGCTTGCGGCCCTTGTGGTAGAGGAATAGATTGGATAAAAGTTGTCCATTTCGGATAAATACCGTCAGTGAGATAGTAAGCCATATGATACTCTCTTCAATTGACAGAGAAAGTGACATTCAGAGCTTCACTTTTTATTATGTCATCAAAAACAGGTGAACGATCAAGAACATTGATATCATTTAATGTACCTGGAGGTCCAAAAAATGCATGCCATATCCAGAGATCGTATGAAGCAACCGCCTCTAAAACGATTGTTGGTTTACCCGAACCACGAGAATATTGCCCTTTCCAAGCGGTTGGACAATTCTTCCACTCCCAATGCATACAATAGATGCTTCCTATCATCCCGGGAAATCCACGATATTCTCCAACATCAATTAGACGTTGAAGATCAGCCCGTGTTGGTCTTCTTAAGTACTCATCGCCGAACAAATATATTATTCCTTCTACAAAATTTTCTACACATAACCGAGTTGTTATTTCACCGAGCCGGAGGTATTCGTCGACCGCATCAGCTGCAGAACCATACGCCAAGACACGAATGGCTGCGGTACACTTTTGAAGAGGAGATAGACTAATCCTTCCGAGACCATCTTTCTTTTCCCGAAAATATAGAACTTCGTTGGAGAGTCGATCAACAATGTGCATGAACAATGGTTTGTTCATTCGAAAACGTCGTCGGAATAAATTATCAGGATTCGTTGGAGTATCACTGAAATAATCATTCCATAAACGAATATGCCCTTCTTCACGATTTCTTTCGATATAAGCTCGTAGTTTTTTTTTTTAGCACCACCAATAGTAAAATTCTCAAACGCTTGATCAATGAATTCATCAATTTTTTTCATCAAATTTTTGATCAAACATGTCATCAAATGTATCATCAGATGATTCATCGAAAATGTTTTGAGAAGAAGAAGCCATAGAAGTGATTAAAGAGTTTTATAAACTTGTGATCAAAGAGAGAAAAAAAAGAGAGAAGATGAGTTTGCTTGTTAGAAATAGAGAGAATAGAGAGAAGATGAGTTTGGTCTTGTTAGAAATAGAGAGAAGATAGAGAGTAGATGAGTTTGTGTGATGTTAAAAGTAGAGAGAAATATATAAAAGATGAGGCTGCGTTGATGCACATGAGTACAAAATTGAGAGAAGATGAGTTTGCATGATGCATATGAAAATACAAAGTGCAAGAAACAAAATAAAAGTGATTCACTATACGACTTGAGTACCAAACATAACAAGAGTACAAAATAAAAGTGATTCACTACACGACTTGAGTACCGTGACACACTGAACAACCCGTGACACACTGAATAACCCGACAAACTGATACAAAACATCAAATTGATACCAAAAGATGAAACCCGTGACACACTGATACAAAAGATGAAACTGATACAAACTGATACAACCTATGACACACTGAAATGATAGAATGGCCCGTGATGCTTGAATCTTCAACCGCAATATGGTAGCGGGAACACTCATTGTCATTCATGCCACTGGTTTTCTCTCTTGTGGCTGCCTCATACGCCCCAGAAAATTTGCAAACTGCTTCATTCAGCTTGTGCCAACGTTGCTTGCATTGATTCCCGTCGCGTTTTTCATAGCCAGCAAGTTTTAGACTAGCCGAGAAGTATGCTGCAACCCTTGTCCAGAACGTTGCTGACTTCTGCTCATTCCCTACAACGGGGTCTTTGCTCGTTTTCAGCCAGCTGCTAATAAACACTATATCCTCTGTGACTGTCCACGTCCTTCTTTCCTTACGCTCTGCTGGAAGCTCCACAGCTTCACTGCCAAAGGACGGCACTTGCGATGAAGAGAGTGGAACACGTCCTTGACTGCCAAAGACAACATTTTGTTGACTATGGAGTAGTTCAACAAAATTTGCCGAGTCCTGAAATGGATTGAAATCCATTTTCGAAGTCAAGGAGAGAGGAGACATAAGAGAAATAGGAGACATGGGAGAAAGAGGAGACACATGAGACAGAGGAGAAAGAGGAGACACAGGCGAAAGAGGAGAAACAGAGGAAAGAGGAGAAGGAACGAGAAGACGCATTCATCTGTTGGAGAAGGAACTAGAAGACACAACTTATAAAATTTTCAAGAAAATGAAGAAGAGAGGTTTCACATTCAACACACAACCAACACGTCTATGTAACTTAATCATCTTTAAAACAAAGCTGGAAAGAACACTTCAATTGTTATGACTTAACATATATCTAACTACGAACAACTAACAACAAACAATGCTTTATTTTCAATTTCAAATAACTCAAACCACACCATCAATTTTTTTTATTACGGTGAGACAACCATAACCGAACACTAAAGCAACCATTAATTACCCTAACTACCATTCAGACAGAAGCTAGACCATTTCATTACAGACCAGAAGCCACACCAGCACATTTCCGACCAGATGAAAGAGAGAAAGACTAACCTGTGATGCTGCGTATTCCTCTGTCAAATGACCCTTGCTTAAGCACACTTGATCCAGCCATCTAACACACAAAGACCGAACATATCAAGATGCATTTTATCTAAGACATAAGAGGATTAAAAAACAAAGACTGAGACTTTAATTCTTTTCTTTTCAGGTACACATTACAAAAGCTATTTTATCTAAGACAGAAGAGGATTAAGAAACAAACACAAACCTCAGCTTCTATAGAACATATCAAACGCATATTGATCCCTTCATCTCAGCACGCAAAAGACAGAAACAAAAAAAAAATTAATCACCACAGAGAAGCCAAATCAAAAGCTTCAAACAAAACGAGATTGAAAGAAAATGTTTGAACCTACGACAGGTATGATTGAAGAACATGGAACATAAGCTTTACCTGAGAGATTCGCAGAGAGCCACCGAGAGACAGAGAGCTCCGTCAGCCGTCGAGGAGAGCTACCGCGAGACAGAATTGAACCTACAAACAAATAAAACTCGCGATCAGAACAAGAAGAAGTCTAATCTAAGCATGCATGATTGAAAAACACAACAATACATTTACCTTCCGATTCCAGTAGATGCACGGCAAGAGAGGGAGAATCACCTTCTCGGACGAGTCACAGAGACAGAGGATTCCGTTAGGAGGTGTGGAGAGAGGGAGTATCGCCGGTATGTCGACGATCCACGGCGAGAGTAGGAGAATCGCCTTCTCCAAGCTCCGATACGAAATGGAGACGATTCGGTTTCGAGAGAGAGAAATGACGAAACAAAGACATGCTCCCCCTCTCTCCTCTCATTTTGCCTACACGTGTTCCCTAAACACGTCTCTTGTTAACCCCAAATAAGATACGTGTTTACCTTTTAATTGTCTTTTTGATTTTCTTTTAATCATAAGAGACCACCTAAATACGCCCGATAATCATGCTCTAAGCCTTTTGTACTTATTCTAAATTGATAGCACTTAACATTGAGGAAACACTGACTTATCCCTTAGAGCTTCAAAAATTTCCCTATCTTTTTCAGAGAAACAAAAACACACAAAAGCGCTCCCAAAACTATTTAACAACACAGAAAGATAAACTGTAGACTCAGACTGATGGATGTGCACATCACACAGATTACAGATGCCTACCCCCAAAACTTAAGATAATAGTGAAAAGTAATAACAATTATTAAACTCTGCATAAAAGTCTAAAAGTTTGACGATTTCACCTATATAATATTGTGGCAGATAGATCTTAGAGAATATCTTTGACTTAACCTTCAGATAAACTAAATTAGGTGAATCAGCATGAACAAGATCATTGCTATTTCAACTATCTAGTTATTCCAACAACAGGAAATCTGCAGAACCCTTTTTGGACATGAACCAGGAAACATGTGAATCAAAACACAGTTATAAACAAGCAGGACTCCGCAACAACAAAACTCTTTCAGCTACCCAACATGATGAGATACCTGTATTGAACTGAAGCGACCTTCCTTCCCTAGCAAACTCCATATGGCTTGAAAGTGAAACATGGTAACAGAGAGTTTCTCTCATTGCCAATGTGGGTTTGAATATGACTTATTATGTATCATTTATGGTGCAGAAAGTGGGATTGTTATATGTATTGGACATATATAAGTCCCAAATGGCTGACAAGTCCCTTGAATTAAGAAACTCAAGAATAAAATATCGGTGAAATGACCAAAGTAGTAGGAGATGGTAGAACAACTCCACTACGTTGTCATTCATCACACGAGAGTGGCTTGGAAGAGGAATATATTGATTAGCTTGAAAACTGCATCAGCAGACAGAATGTCAGTTAGTGTGAATATGAACCAAATCTGCAAGTCAAGATCTTGTATAGAAAGTGGAATGGATGAGAGAACATTGTTTATAGCCTTTCTAGATTATTATTATTTATCATCGGTTCATATACAATCAGATTCCCTATATAGTATTAGACGAAGAAGGAGAGGCCTATAAACAGTAACTAATATCTTTAATGGCATTGTAGACAAACAAATGTTAACAGAATCAAAGACATAAACAATAAACTTCATAGAACATTAATGTACATCATCCTTAAGAAAACTATCTAATCTTTCCCATCACCCAAGTCAGTATGTATTACCAGGAACAGTTACAGAAAACCTAGCCAAACTATAAGCTAATTCCACTTCATTTAGATATATGAAGAGGTAAATGAAATATCTCATCTATAATGTATAGAGATAAATCAAATATCTCATATAATTAACTGAACTGGTGATATATATTGGAATTTTTACAAATATTTTTAATCATTGTGAACAAGTCTTTTTATTGAGCAAGTCAGAACAGAGCATAAGATTCTTGTTGGATTTTCAAAGGTAAGAATATGTTCTCATAAGCCGTTGCTTAGTGATCTTTTATAAGAAGCTTAACCATTGCTTAGTGATTTTTGAAATTACACACGTTACTTTATATCGTTAAATCGTTAATGCATGTTGTTATTTGAGTTAGAACGTTGATTATAACAATAAAATTTGCAAATAATCAAATGACTCTGTGGCCCAATGGATAAGGCGCTGGTCTACGAAACCAGAGATTCTGGGTTCGATCCCCAGCAGAGTCGTAATTTTTTGTTTTATTTTGTTTTTACCTCCATCAACCTCTCTATAGTATTTATATACAAAACATATAAGGATGTCTCTCTCCAAAAATATAATGAAGCCATTTCTTAACACAAGGGAGAGTGTAATTTATACATATTGCAACACATTCTCTTAAATAACTCTTTAGTTACATACACACCATAAATAAAACCACAGGAAAATAACAAAACCATTGTTCCTTTCATCTTTACTCCTTCAAAATGAATAAGAACTTTACCACGAATTCTACAAACACTCAAAACTAAATAAGGACACGGGAAGTCAAAACAGCTCAAGGAAGATGAAAGAAGCGAGAGATCGAGAGAACGAGGGAAACAAGAGTAAAGGAAATAACTCCAAACTACTGACGCGACTTAATCCCTTCTCTACAACATTTGGAGGCAGCGAAACTCAGCCGTGCATCTTTCACGATTCACTCCTTCTCACACGACCTTCAACAGCATAGACAGGGACATCCGCAACTCAATCAGTGCGAGAAGACATAGGAGGAAGTTCATTCCTCTTATGCAACTTTGGATTAGATAAACTTGTTTCTCTAATCTAACTCTCTATGCATACCTTGTTTTTTCTTTTTTTTTGCCAAGGTATCACCTATTAGGTTTTTGTAACCATAAACTTTTCATTATATGAATATTAACAGTTTAGCAAAAAAAAAAAAAAAAAACATGGGGTGTTCCAAGCAAACGGTTCTGTTGGATCCGGTTTAGTCCGGTTCGATATTACTCATCCAATGTTTTTACCAAATTATACGAACCGAATGTCATTCTGATCAACACTTCACTTCTCAACAATATTCAAGAAATTGTTAGGTTGTTAAGCACTTAATTATTCATTACCAAGTTTCTGAATGCCTGACCATTTTTTTTTTTAAAATCGTTCAAGAAATATTGTTTCATTTAGATCCTATTTACCTTGTACGCAGAAACCTAATCGTTTTTAGAATACTGTTTCTCAATATATTTCCTATCACACTGTTCTTGTAAATGTTATCTACCATTCTATTGCACTTACGTGCTGTTCTTTTACAAAAAAAAACATAATTATAACTTGGTCTTTCTATAATCAACTCAAATGATCATCTGACACTCTCACTCTGCTCCTGCTTCAGCAGATAAGTCTCATCATGTTCCTCATCTCCAAAACACTTGACTTCAATCCCAAACTTGTCATCTTCTTCTTCGTTAAGTTGATGCATCTCTGACTCTATCAAAGCCTGCATTTTCGCTCTATCTCGGTCCCTAGGGTAGGTGCAATACAGGAACGAGTAGATCGTGCAACATATCACCATAGGGATCCCTATAGCTGAGTAGAGTGCTTTAGCTAGCGATGCTGCGTTCTCTCTGTCTGTTTCAATCTTGATCACGCTTGAGGATCCTTCAGGGATCGGTTTATATCCATACACGTTCTGAGCAAGCATCCCTACTATAGGAGGAGCAAATGAAGCTAATATCGACTCGAATGATCTGTCTAACGCGTAGATGCTTGTCCTAGCTCTCTCTGGAACTATCTCTGCAAATATAGGACTGTATAAAACCATTTCAAGTAAATTCTTGAGGGATTAAAGAAATAATTTAAATAGCACAAAAAAACATTACTACAAAACTAGCACACAAAAACAAAATGACTAAATTATAAATTAAACTAAAAATATTATGATTAAATTACTCCGAACCATCCTAACCCTAATCACTATATCTAAATCCAATATAAAGTAAAAATGTATTTTTCACTTTTGGTTAATACTATTATTTTAGTTTTTTTGAACACATACTATTATTTTAGTTATTTTCTCTGTGCTAATTTTGAAATAATAAGGTGTTTTAGTGTGATTATGAGGTATTTTTCTAAAGAAAAATATAATTGAAATACATATGCATTTACTTACCCATTTGTAGCTGAACCGTTCCATGAGATGAATAATCCCATGGTGACAAGAGCCACACCGTGGCTAAAGGCAGTGGAGGGATCATCAGGCAGTCCAAGAAGCAAAATCGCAGCTAAAGGAATGGCCGAGCCAGAGCTTATCTGAGAGAGTATAATCCTACCAGCGTTTGGGAACTTCTTGGCAAGAGTATCACCCATGTATCCTCCAAACAAATGTCCAACGGAGCAAGAGACAGTGAATAGCGTTACTAGAACCGCTGTTGTTTTGTGCGAGAAACCAATAAGCTCTAACCACAACGGTGCAAAAGCTAAAGCTGACCAAGGGAAAGACCCTGAGACTCCCTGAGCGACAAAAATTTGGAAAGAGGGGATTTTAATAACCATCTTGGCTTCTTGTAATAGATCTCGTACGTCTGACCAGAACGGTTTGTCTTTGTCATGTTTTGTGATTTGCTTGTTATTGTAATGAGGGTCGCTTGCGAAGAGACGGACAAGTACACCGACTATCACGCTTACGAATCCTACTAATAGGAAAGCAACTCTCCATCCAGCGAGGCCATTGAAAGACTTGGATGCAAAGAGGATAGCGCAGAGATTGCCAAGTATTGAACCTATGTTTGAAGTCACTCCTAACCATCCGAAAGCCATGCCACGGTTACTATCTTCGGTTGAGTCAGCGACTAGAGACTGTATCGCGGGTGTTACAATGGCGAGTCCTATCCCATTCAAGCCTCTTGATACTGCCACCTGGTTTAAAATACAATCTCAACATAAAATAAAACTAAATCAACGGCCTATAGCAACTATGTAATAACCCAAGAAGAGATTATCATGACCAGACATTTAAACCAATGTTAAAGAAATCGCTACAAGCTAAAAGTGAGCGCCTAGACCGAAGGCGTAAACCGATTTTTTAAAAAAGTTGTTCTACAAAAATTGTTACGTTTAAATCATATTTGTTGCCTAAGCGTAAGCCTAGACGTTGCCGTCTAGACCAATTTTTTAAAAGGTCGTTCTACAATTGTTAGGTTTAGATCCTATTTGCTAAGCGGAAGCCTAGACGTTGCCGTCTAGACCGATTTTTAAAAAAGTGGTTCTACAAAAATTGTTATGTTTAGATCCTATTTTCTGCCTAAGCGGAAGCCTAGAAGTTGCCGTCTAGACCGATTTTTTAAAAAATGGTTCTACAAAAATTGTTATGTTTAGATCCTATTTTCTGCCTAAGCGGAAGCCTAGAAGTTGCCGTCTAGACCGATTTTTTAAAAAATGGTTCTACAAAAATTGTTATGTTTAGATCCTATTTTCTGCCTAAGCGGAAGCCTAGAAGTTGCCGTCTAGACCGATTTTTTAAAAAATGGTTCTACAAAAATTGTTATGTTTAGATCCTATTTTCTGCCTAAGCGGAAGCCTAGAAGTTGCCGTCTAGACCGATTTTTTAAAAAATGGTTCTACAAAAATTGTTATGTTTAGATCCTATTTTCTGCCTAAGCGGAAGCCTAGAAGTTGCCGTCTAGACCGATTTTTTAAAAAATGGTTCTACAAAAATTGTTATGTTTAGATCCTATTTGCTGCCTAAGCCTAAAGCCTAGAACTTGCTGCCTTGACCGATTTTTAGAACACTGATTCAAACTGTTGTAACAGTTGTCTACTCATCCTAATCGAAACATGTTCCACATCAAACTCCATAAATCTCAAGACTGATCTGTTCTGTTCTATTCTATTCAGATCTGATTTGAGTTTGACTACAACTAAAACAAGAGAATGATCGGTTACGAAGTCAAGACCTGGAAGAAAGTGGTGGAGATGGCGACGAGGAAAGTGGCGGTGGCCCAAAGGAAAGCGCCGAGAGCGATGACGTGTGCTCGGTTATGTCGGGAAGATAAGTAAGCGGCCAAAGGGTAACAACAAGTCTGAACAATGGAACGAAACAGAGTCAACGTTCCAAGAGCCGTTGGGTCAACGTGCAGGGCCTCTCCTACCTCCTTGTAAACTCCTGGGAGAAGAGACTCGTCGGCTCTCTCCATGATTCCGGCGAAATACACCAGAACTAACGTTAGAGTCTCCCGTTTCATTTCTTTACGGATCTTGGCCGGATCAGAGTTTCCGGTGGGATCTTCGATGGATTAGAATATTCGGTGGAATATTCTCCGGATTGAGATCGGTGGTCTGATGCGTCAGGATCGGGCAATGGTATCCCACTTGCGTCAATCGGTGAAGAGATATCTGAAGTCTTGAAAGGTTGACGAATGTAATACTAGAAAAATTGAAGAATGGAGACCAGAGCAGAGTACGGTCCAGATGGGAACTGTGACACGTGGACGTATGCGATTTCATGGGAACACAGAACGTGGGACCCTATATTTTGTGGTCGGATGAAATTGATCTTGTCTTTATGATCTAGTCTTCCAAGACTTAAGGGGAATCTTGTTTGTTTCCTATTTTAATTTTGGTAATATATCTTGCATAATTCTTGTCTTCCAATCTATTTATCGTAAGAATATATGTTTTCCTTTTTGTGTTTATTGTGCTTTTTAATAGTTATCTACTTATCTTGGTTTACCCTAGTTTTGACGTGTCATTTATCTATTTTATGAAGATTAATAATATGATTAATTTCTTTGTTTTATTTTATCTAATGTAAGTGTAGAATTTGTATTTTTTTTAACTGAAGATGTTACTGAAACGGATCAAGTTCACTTTTTTTTGGTGTTGGCCCTGGCCGTTGTAGAATTTGTATTTAGTAAATGAATCTGTAGATGTCAGAAAAAAAAATCTGTTAAAAAATAGCAAATGAATTTGACGATAATTCTTATTGGATATTATAGTTTTATTATGTATAGAAGTCAAGTAATCTTCACTTTTTTACCTCTTTTACTTAGTTCAAGTTTTCAATTAAAATATATTTTAATGAAAAAATAATTAAATGTCTATTTTCTATTAGAAGAATCTAACATCAAACCCATAGCTGAAATATACTGGATTTTGGATTTTACTTTAATGGTTAATAAAATTAGAGAGATCTTTAATCTTTTATTAATTGACAGAATAAAGAAATGGTTTCTTTTTTTGGGTAAAAAAAGAATTAGTTTCCTAAAAGCAGTATTGGTGAGAAATGGCAATATAATTACACCAAATTATGGTAAGTGTTGAATTACACCAAAGAAATGGGCTAGCTTCGGACTAGATGCCCATTAGCCGGTCTAGACCGCACCGCAAATGACCCAAATTATAATATGGGCTTTAAGAAGTCCACAGCACTTTGAAGTTTGAACTAACACTTGACACTTATTGGACTAGTAAAACTATTAGTTTCAGCTATATTTTTTGGGGTTTTAGTCACATAGCTCATTGGGTTTCAGTTCAGTTTCTCTATCTTTATGAAACAGTATCAGTAGTAAACTAGTAATGATCATAAACTACTACGTATAAGAAAATGTGAATATCCATATACGTCCTTTCAGAATCATCGCCATTATAGTAGCTGAAAGCATTGGTCGAAATTGGTCAACATCAATCTTTAAAGATTCTTGTCAACCATGTGCAGTACCCGTAACTCTGGTTTGCTACACGGAGTTAGTGATGGGTTAAGTTGTTTCTAGATTCAATTTATACTTAAACAAACTATAAACCAGAGCCACACTTGTTGTAAAAATGTTTTTTTTTTAGTTGAATAAATTTAACATTTTTTCAAAAAAAAAAAGAGTTTCATAAAGCCTCTGAACTGTAAATTTTATGCAAGACGTCTACTAACTATACATATGTAAAGAGAGTCATAACTGAATCTTAGATCCATAACATCCATATTAGTTAATATAAATACACACATATATTGACAGGATAAGTAAATAAATATGCACCGGACCAGAAACGCAACTTGAAGTATTAGTTAGTGGTTTTTGTTTTTAGAATTGTTAATTAGTGATTCAGATCATATACTACTAGTCTACTACTATACTAGTTAACACTTTACTAGTTTTAAATAGACAGGGACGAGGAAACATGGACCTTGGCAAATCTTAATCAGATTCAGTGAACCTAGACGCATATAGTTGAAGCCGTGAGGAATCAGGAGAAGATCGTGATTAAAACAGTAGCTCCCATTAACTCCAATAATTAAAACTCAAAAAGTGCATTAGACTTTTAAATTGGGGAACATCATTAGCCATCCCAATATAAACGTCTCCTCTCTTGAATTTTCCAAGTGACATCAATACTTACCCTATAAAGTCCCTCCACTAATTACTTCTTGTTCAACGGATTGAGATACATTGAACTTAGACATGTGTGTTTTGTATTCATATCCGTTTCTAGATATAATACGAAATTTCTTCGAAACATTAGTGACGGATCAAGACTTTGCATACACAAAATTAGACATATTTAACACGACAACATTAGTACATTACAACTACCAATATATATTTCTCGAAATCACACTTACATATTTATACATTGTTTCCAAATCGCATCACATGCATTGTTACACACACCCATGCATCGATCGTCATACTACAGATTGCATGACTTTTATTTAATCACGACCGAGCTTACGTACCAAGGCACTCTACATTACACATACGTACTTAATAATTATACATCATCATGCACACGTCGCATTTAAGTTACTAAATTAAACTCACATAACACTCACATGCAACACTCCGTAAAACATGCATGTTGATTAGATCTCAGACTTTTAATCCAAAGCAAGCATCGAGAGCTTCTCCGATTGTCAAATAGACTTTGCCACCGATTTTGTTGATGAACTTTGTTTGATTCAGCTTGTGGATCACTGTCCATTTAGGGTTAACGATCACCAGCTGCAACACAAACAAAATGATATTTACTTTTGTCTTTATTTTTCTATATAGTACATGGGATTATTATAACTTTGTAAGAACAAATTACCTCAACACCATTTTGGATTAGATTGTTATGGAGCTCCACCAAGGCAGTAATCCCCGATGTATCGACGTTTATTAAATCTATAAATGAATAAATAGGAGAAATGTTAGAACAAAAAAACAAAATTTCCCTATTGTCATTATTTTCGATAATCAGTAAAACAAGTAAATTGTATTATATCGATCATTGTTTAAAAGATGTGGTAAGTTATAGTATAATATAACTTTACATTATTGTATGTAAGTCAACTTACTTGACATATCAAGGACTACAAAGAGGATATTTCTCTTAGCGTCGCTCTTTGTGTTTTCATCACCTTCTTCTTCCTGCCTTATCCATCCCATAATCCTACAAGCAAGCATAAATGCATGGTTGAATACATGTACTCCTAAAATTTTTAACTTTGAAACTAAAAGATTTGTATTCAAAGATTTGAAAAGATTTGTATTCAAAGATTTGTATATTAATACCTTTCCTCAATGGAACTAGCATTAGCAAAGCACAACAATGCAGACTTGACACGAAAAATCAACACTCCGGGAGTCTTAACCGACATAGGATATTGATCAGTATCTGCAAAAGTGTCGGTCCCTGGCATTCTCCCGAGGGTTTCAATCCCTGGTCGAATAGATATGAGTATGATCTTCGCGAACGAAATAACCACCTACACAATCAAATTAATAAACTCTTTATAACAAATATAATAAGAACTACTATAACTTTATGAACATATTTTGTATATAGCTTGCTTTAAACTTCATGTTTATTAGTACCGCAACGAGGAGTCCGATCTCGACAGAGCCGAATAAAACGCCAAAGAAAGCTCCAATGAGAGCAAGAAAGTCTAGTTTATCGATTTTCCATATGTGAATAGCTTCATCAATGTCAATTAATCCTGGAAGTGCTGAGAGGATTATGGACGCGAGGATCGCTATCGGAGTATAGTAGAGAAGTCTCGTTAAGCACTCGAGTGCTATAAAAACTGTAACCGCCATTACAATGTTCGACATTGCTGTCTCACACCCGGCAGCGAAGTTCACCGCCGTCCGAGAGAAAGAACCTAATTAAAGCAAAATTATGAAAAGGAAAAGGGTCGTTATAATTATGTCATGCATATGAAAAACGTCAAACTTGAATAGAGAAATTCATTACATGTATCTATAATTTATATACGTTTTAAAAAAAAATGTTATTTTCTAATAAAACTTAGATTTTAATTAATAAGTTTTAGGGAGTCTAGAAATCAATACGTATGCAAATTATATTCATCCACCAAAAATGACTTTTATGAGTAGTACCTCACGTTCCACTCAAAAAGTGGTCCATAAGTCAATTGTATATAGTATTTCTATGTTTAGAAAAGATTAGTTAATTAATTAATTACCAGTAGCAGCATAACAAGATGTGAAGGAACCAATAACATTCATAAATCCAATGGCCACCATTTCTTTGTTTCCATCAAGTCTATACCCTTTAATTCCGGCGAAGGACCTTCCCACCGCAATGGCCTCCTGATAAAAATATAAACAAAATTAATTAGTTCATCAAAGTTGTATTAGAAAATAAGTAATTGTTACTGAAAGGTTAATGACTTACGGTTAAAGCAACAATAGCAACGATTAATCCGATTTTAGCGATATGTCCAAGATGAGGAGTATTAAACTCAAGATCGTTAATTGATATGGGATTAAGACCTCCTTTGATGTGCTTTACCGTCTTCACGCCATGCTCGTCGGCTTTAGTGAGAAACACCATCAAAGTTGACACAACGACAGAAATCAACGGAGCTATTGCTGGTAGCCAAAACAGCTTTTTGTTCTTCTTCCCCTGATATATAAATATAAATTGTTTGCTAAATTCACTTATAATCGCTATCTATTTCTCGAAATCTCCGCAAAATATTTTTTTGAAAGAAGCCACCTTAAAATGAACTCAAATTTAACTCTATATTTACATGTGTGCTTCTTTGAAATGAACCTAAATTTTTATATAATAATAACAATAAATACAAGAGTTTGGTAAAAGATAACGAAAATGTTATATTTCCAAAACGTGAAAAGTAATATTTGAATATAGTTGATTACCAAAAATATATATTTGAATATAGTATATATATATTAATGGTGGTACCACACTTGTATATATCTATAAATGTGTAACGGTCCATATATCATAAAATTGTCTATGTCATCATACTTGTTATGAACTCAATAAACAACAATACCTATTGTTATTGCGCTAATTGGTTAAAACCAAAACCCATGAACTTAAAGTAAGATTTAGTGCTATATATAACGTAACTTGAAATTTACTTACGATGAAGCGAGTGATAAGGATAAAACTGAGGAAAGAACATCCGAGGATGAAAGTGTGAGGACTCCATTGTTGATGACAAGATCGCCAGACAGCTCGAAGAACAGATACAATGTCAGTGTTCGTAGTGAAGTTAGTGATACCAAGCAAACCCTTAAGCTGTTGGAGTCCTATTACAATGGCTGCACCACCCATGAACCCTACTATAGCTGCGTGCGACAGAAAATCCACCAGAAACCCTAATCTGAATATCCCGAAAGAAGCTTGGAAGATTCCAGCGAAGAAAGTTGTGGTCAGGACGAGTTTCTTGTAGCCTAAGGGATCTGTTTCTGGATCGATTAGTTTCTGCAACATTGAGGATACAAGGAGAGATACTACAGCCACTGGTCCGATTGCTATCTCTCTTGATGTCCCCATCAGTGCGTATATCAATGGTGGTACCACACTTGTATCTATAAATGTGTAACGGTCCATATATAAGTATAGTTATTTGTTTTTGTGAAAAAAAAAGAGAGTATAGTTCAAGCATATTAACACACACACACACAATATAGTTCAGGAGATTTTTTTTTTGTTATTTGTAATATAAACTTACATAGGCCATATTGAGGATCAAGCTTTGCAAGAGTGGCATAACCAATGCTCTATACAAAAATAAAAAGAATTTTAAAAGGGTTAATTAAGATCTCCAAGAGGATAAAAAAAATATTCTATGGTTTATGTTATATATAGATATATATACCTGAGGAATGCAGAGGCTAGCGAGAGTTAAGCCAGCCATGAGGTCGTTCTTGAACATGGTGAGTTTATAGTTTCTGCACCAACCAAAGATTGGGAAAACGGCTTGGAGGATAAAGAGGATTCGTTTTGGGAGAGGCTGTTTTCGAAGTGATTTGAACTTTTTGGCTTTGGTTAGGTAAGATTCTTTGACTTGAGTCTTAAGCTCATGCCACGGGCTTGGTGGTTCAGGGCCGTCAAGCAGCCACTTTGACCGGTCAAGGTGGTCTTGACCGGCAGGTGCGGGTGCAGCTGAACCTGAGTTGGCCATGGACATCTGGATCATGCGTGCCGAATTTGAAGTGTTTGGGAGAACTTGAGAGAGAGATTCAAAACTCTCTGAATCTCTTTCTTTCATCTTCTTAATTTCTGCGGTTGCGTGGAAGTTTACCTATGAAGAGAAGCTGTGATTGAGCATTCAAAGTGTGTTGATGCTGGGACGGACTCGCTAATGCTTATATACACATGAGTTAGTGGAATCTCATGGTGTCCATTTTTTGTTAATTAAACCAAAAGCACAAAAAAAAAACTTGTTAAAGGTTAAAGGCTAAATATATTAAATTGAAAAGAAGGCTTTACAACAAATACAATACTTTCCTGTACATGAAATGAAATATCTTAGGTTATTATTATCATAAGGAAGCAGATTGAATATGAATATCTTGATTTTTCAGAATATCCAACAAGCAAAAAATGCCTATAAAACATATGGATAATTTTTTTTTTGAAACACAACTTCCACTAATGCATAGAGCAAAATTAGGTATCAGCCATAAAGACATCACCCTCAACCAAACATTGTTTTGCTAGCTTATCAGCAGCATTGTTTTGGCCTCTTGATATCCAAGAGAACGAGATTTGGTCAAAAGACCTACAAATAGATTCAATATCAGAGATAATTCCATACAGCTCCGGTGGGGTTTCTTCTGAGTTGATCGCTTTTATCAGCGTGGCCGAATCAGAGCAGCAGTGCAGGCGTGTCAGTTCCATCTCTTTGCACTTAGGAGCGCTTCTCTCACCGCGAGTCCCTCTGCCGACAAAGCCGATCCAACACATTGATTATACGAGATGAATTCATACTCTCTTTGCTGCGTCTTTATGGTCCATCCTAGTCCAGCGCCTTGGGTAGTAGCTCTCCATGCTGCATCTGTATTCACCACTGTGCAGTTCTCTCCGATCCGGGTTCGAGGCGGGCTCTTGGTCGTAGATGGTTTCTCCTTGTTAGTTACTTGGCTGTTTGTCCATTCTCGAGCCATGCTAACCGCTTTTGTCATCGTCTCTTCCGCTGACGTTGTTTTCCCTTCAAAAATAAGTTGGTTTCTAGCACACCAAATCTGCCACAATATCTAGGGTGCAAGCTGGCATGATACAATTCCAGTTGGTGGCAAGCATTTCCTTCCACACAAATTTAGCCATACAACTCTTCAAATCTATCAATCCGCTAGCCTCAACAGTCATTGCAAACGGAGCGGTTCTCCATATCTCCTCTGCGTACAGACAGTGTAAGAAAAGATGATCTATAGATTCCAATGTACCACATCTCTTGCATAAGCCATCTGTTGGGATACCTCTCCTGATTAGGATCTCTCCCACTGGCATAGCTTGTTGAAACAGCTTCCAGAGAAACATTTTTATTTTTAGTGAAGTATGTAGATTCCAAACACCTTTGAACCATTCCAGTTCTCCTTCTTCCGCATTCTGCTCTGGTTCCTCTGTTTTCCTAGCAATGGCAGTGTGATAGCCAGACTTTGTCGTGTACTCTCCAGATGGTGTACTCAACCATACTTGTTTATCTGGGGCTCCCGTGGTGCTACGCTTGATGGTCATGATGGTCTTTGTCCATTGTGGGAGCAGCCGTTAGATTTTTTCCTTGTCCCAAGTTCTTGAGTTCTCATGAAACAGGTCAACCACTGTTAGGTTCATCGAGTCCTCTGTCGCCGGTCCTGTTGGTCTCAGCTGCGCAGAGAGGCTGAGCCATGGGTCATACCACACACTAATTGATGAGCCGTCTCCAACAACCCATCCCATGTTCTCTTTTAGTAGATCCCTACGTACTAGAATCCCGCGCCATCCGTGTGAAATTGCCGATTTTTCAGTGAATTCCATGAAGCTTTCTGAATGACAGTATTTGCCCATCAGTATTCTCGACAGTAGCAGGCTCGGGTTGTTAAGGATCCTCCATCCTAGTTTGCCTAAGAAGGCATCATTGAAAGCTTGGAAATCCCGAAATCCTAGCCCTCCTATAGCTTTAGGTTTAGTCATCTTTTCCCAAGAGGTCCATGCCATTTTATGTTGTCCCTCTCGATCATCCCACCAAAACCTTGTGACTGCAGATTGAATCCTCTTGCACAGGGAGACATGCAGTTTGAAACATTGCATGGAGTGTGATGGTATCGGTGAAAGGACACTCTTGATCATCGTCATCTTCCCTGCTTTGGACAGAAACCAGTTTGACCAGGAGCTCCCTTTTTGTTTTATTTTGTCCACAATGGAAGTAAAGAGATCCCTCTTTTTTCCTTCCAAACTGCTCCGGTAACCCGAGATACTTCCCCACACCACCTTCTTTTTGGATTCCTAGTTCTTCTTTGACCATGTTCTTAATCACTAGAGGAGTTCGTCGCGAGAAGGTTATAGAAGATTTTTCTTCATTGATGGTTTGGCCGGAAGCTTCCTTATATATATCGTTGGAGGATAGTTCTTAGGCAGTGGCTGTTCTTCTTGTTTGCTTGGATGAAGAACATAGTGTCATCGGCGAAGAGTAAGTGATTGACTTGGGGGCATGCCCTTGCTACACTGATTCCGGTTAAAGAACCCTCTTCGCTTGCTCTGTTACAAAGGCCCGAGAGTACTTCACCACACAAAATAAATAGGTATGGTGAGAGAGGATCTCCTTGACGGATACCTCGGCTCGGTTGAATCCTTCCTCTAGGCGAGCCGTTGATGAGAAAGGAGTATGTAACAGTGGATACACATTCCACGATCCAAGTGATCCAAATATCATGAAATCCTAGCCGCTTCAGTACAATCTCGATGAATTCCCACTCAAGTCGGTCATAAGCCTTGCTCATATCCGTTTTAACCGCCATGGAACATCTTTTTTCCGCATCCGAGGTCTTTAAGAAGTGGAGAACCTCGTGAGTTATTAGCACATTATCTGAGATGGATCGGCCGGGGACAAAGGCGAACTGATTCTCCGAAATGATGAACGATAGGAGCGGTTGCAGTCTTTTGGTGAGAATTTTGGAGATTATTTTGTAGTACATGTTGCACAATGCAATGGGTCGGTAGTCTGCTACAGCTTGTGGATTTTTTATCTTCGGGATGAACCTGATGTTTGTTTTGTTTATCCTTGGCGGGAGAATTCCAGATTCGAAGAAGCCTTGTACCTCTTTGACTATATCTGTTCCAATTGTGTCCCAGTTGGAGTGGTAAAAGCTGGCAGAGAATCCGTCGGGGCCGGTTGCCTTGTCTGCGTGGATGGAGAAGACCGCCTCACGGATTTCCAGAGCTGATGGCTGGCGTATAAGTTTCTCATTCTCCTCATCCGAGACTCTTATCTCTAGAGCTCGTGTCACGGTATCTGCTATGTCTCCTTCTAGCGAGGTAAATAAGGACTGGTAATATTTAACAATGACCTTCGCTATATCCTCTTCCTTATATACCATATTGCCTTCTCCATCTTCTAGGACTGAGAACGAGTTTGCTCTTCTGCGTTTCTTCGCAGTGGCATGAAAGTAGCCAGTGTTGTGATCCCCTAGACGTAGCCATAAGAAACGGCTGCGCTGTCGCCAATATTCCTCCTCTGCTCGGTATGCTGCCTCAAGCTCTGTAGAGATTTGTTGGATGAGCTCGCCATCGTTTATTGGGTCAACGAGTGCTAACTCTAAATCATGTTTTTTCTGTTCGATAACTAGACAGCTGTTGCGGTAGTGCTTTTTGGTCCAATCAACTATAGCTGCCCGCGTTAAGGATATCTTTTCCCTGATCGGACACTCTGTTGCTCCTTCCCATACGTTCTTCACAAGCTCTTTCACTTCAACATTGTCCTTTAGTCTGTGGTCGTATTGAAACATCCCTCTTCGCTTCTTATAGTCTAGTTCCAAGACTGAGACTAAGGGCCTATGATACCTGAGAATGACGTGGTAGGTGAAAATGAAATGGAGCCTCAAACACCGGTGCTTTTATCAACACGTTTTATGATCGATAGGTGAAAACATATTTTATGAGGTTTGATAGATAAATCTGATCATAAATTGTTTCGACCTTGTGGTTATTCAACAAGTTAAAAAAGAATCGTTAGAGAAGGAAATCAAAGTAACTTCTCTCCCAGACGACCTTTTCGAGAGCAGTCTTTATCCAATAGACCCAAGCACATTCCTGTCCAGCAACCTGCTTTAGTCCAAAAGTCAACAGAGTTTCTTTTCGAATTTCTTTCTTCTTTTGGAAAAAACCATTGGATATCTCCACGCTCTGGTCTATTACACATCGGGTTCTTCCCCCGACCATGGTCGGAGGGACCGCCGGAGCCGCCTTCACGCCGCTTAACTTGCCTGCTGGAGTTTCCCAACCGGTCGTTTCAACCCAAAGCCACGCCTTTCCCCGCAGCGGAACCTGTTTCCTCTTCAGGGCCCAACTTCGCTGAAGATCTCCACTACACCGAGGGTTTCCTCAGAACAGAGACGTGAACACAGAACCCTTTCAAGGAGCTCACAAATATGCTTAAGGGTTTCCTTATATATTTTTCTATCACAAACTAGAAGAAGATCTGTCACTTAAATCTCAACCACCAAGAAGTTATTGCTCACAAATTGACTCCACCAGCAACTACTTAAAGCCTTCAAAGCGGCTTCTCTAAGGAACTAACTGACACAGGGGTTCCTGTTACTACAATAGTTTCTTCGTGCTTTACACCTCACAACAAAAGATGTCTGGAAGACTTAGGAGAGCGGATAAAGGTAAAGAAATAGCTACTGACCCCTCTCAAGCCCCAAGAACTGCTCGCATCAGAATCCAAGACCCGGATAATGCTGAGCTCATGCAACGCCACTCTCTAACACTCATAGGCCGTGTTACCAACAGAACGGCGCAGCGAGTCTGGTCTCTCATCCCCTTTTTCACCGATCTCTGGAAGGCAAAATC
>NC_027749.1:2099156-2104653 GCF_000695525.1 Brassica oleracea var. oleracea | reverse complement strand
TTTTTCGCTTCCTTTGTCTACGGCGACACTAACAGACCTCAACGAAAAGAACTATGGGATCAGTTGATTGATCTGAACACGGCCCGAGAAGCTCCCTGGTTTTTAACCGGCGATTTCAACGATCTACTTAGAAACGCAGAGAAAGATGGTGGGGCAATTCGCCATGAAGGATCCTTCACAGATTTGAGAACCTTCTTTTCCGAAGGTGATTTATTTGACCTCCAATACTCGGGAGATTTCTTGTCATGGAGAGGGAAGCGTGGTGATGATCTGGTTCGCTGTAGGCTAGATCGTGCAGTTGCGAATAGTGACTGGGCTGAGTTGTTTCCGACTGCAAGTTCCCAATACCTTGCCTTTGAAGGATCTGACCACAAACCCTTATTATCCTTTTTTGAGCCAGAAAAGAAGAAGAAACGTGGAATGTTCCGCTATGATCGACGGCTTAAGAACAATCCAGAAGTTAAAGAACTAGTGGCCAAGACGTGGAAGAATAGATCATTTAGAACTGTCAATGACAGGATCTTTGCTATACGATCAGTCCTAATCGAATGGAGCAGACAGCAAACTCTAAACAGTAGAGCCCGTATAGAGGAAAAGAAGCACCAGCTGGAACAAGCTCTAACGGACCCTGTAAACGACACAGAGCTGATAGCGAAAGTATCGAAGGAACTCGACGAAGCCTATGCAGCAGAGGAGAGTTACTGGCAACAAAGGAGTAGGCAGCTGTGGCTCAGCCTAGGAGACAGAAACACCGGATACTTTCACGCTGTGTCAAAGAACCGGAAACGAGTTAATGCCCTCTCGGTCATTGAGAAGGCAGAAGGGGAAGCAGTCTACCAGGAGGACCAAATTGGGAGGGTTATTGTCGAGTACTTCCAGCGACTATTTACCTCTATGGGTGGAGACAGAGAAGATACAGTGCACTACGCCCTCTCCCCAATGATCTCGGCAGAGACAAATGAAGAGCTAATCCGCATACCATCTGCATTGGAGATTAAAGAGGCAGCATTCTCTGTTCACGCAGACAAAGCATCGGGGCCTGACGGTTTCTCGGCCAGCTTCTTCCACACAAACTGGGAAAATATAGGAGCAGATATAGTCAAGGAAATCCAGGAGTTCTTTGTGTCAGATAAGCTGCCTGACAAGATCAACGAAACCCATATCCGGCTCATCCCGAAGATTCAAAGCCCGAAGACAGTTGCGGAATACAGGCCCATCGCTCTCTGCAATGTCTACTACAAGATCATCTCCAAGATCTTGACCAAGAGACTGCAGCCACTGTTATCGAACATCATCTCGGAGAACCAGTCCGCCTTTGTCCCGGGCCGGGCAATATCGGACAATGTCTTCATCACTCATGAAGTCCTTCACTATCTCAAGACGTCCAAGGCTGAGAAGAGAGTATCTATGGCGGTTAAAACCGACATGAGCAAAGCCTACGATAGGCTCGAATGGGACTTCATCAGATTGGTATTTCAACGCCTCGGTTTCCACCCGAAGTGGATCAAATGGATTATGCAGTGTGTCTCTACTGTTACTTACTCCTTCCTCATTAACGGCTCGCCTAGAGGAAGAGTCACACCGAGTAGAGGTATCCGTCAAGGAGACCCTCTCTCACCATACATCTTTATCTTGTGTAGTGAGGTCCTCTCGGGTCTATGTAACAAAGCGCAAGAGGAAGGAACCCTTAAAGGGGTCCGTGTAGCACGAGGGTGTCCTCGCCTCAACCATCTCCTCTTCGCCGACGACACAATGTTTTTCCTTAGAGCAAGCAAGGAAAATGGCGAGGCTTTATGCCGATTACTGAAACGATATGAGGAGGCTTCCGGGCAGTCAATCAACACAGAAAAATCTTCGATTAACTTCTCTCGGCACGCACCGACAGCTCTTAAATCAGCTATCAAGGATGCTCTTTCTATCCAGAAAGAGGGAGGTACCGGCAAATACCTCGGACTCCCAGAGCTATTTGGAAGGAAGAAGCGAGATCTTTTCTCATCTATTGTGGATCGGATAAAGCAAAAAGCATGTGGCTGGTCAAACAGGTTCTTATCTACTGCGGGAAAGATGACTATGCTCACCAGTGTATTATCTCCCATTCCATCGCACGCCATGTCCTGTTTCCAGTTACCGATATCTCTGTGCAAGAGAATTCAATCAACGTTGACTCGATTCTGGTGGGACACAAACATAGGAGATAAGAAGATGGCTTGGATTGCTTGGTCTAAGCTGGTGCAACCGAAAGATAGTGGAGGTTTAAACTTCAGAGATATACAGAGCTTTAATGAAGCTTTCCTCGCAAAGCTGAGCTGGAGAATCATCAACCATCCCGACAGCCTACTTGGAAGAGTTATACTTGGAAAATATTGCAGTGAGGAGAGCTTCTTAGAATGCTCAGGAAAAACTGCTGTCTCGCATGGCTAGCGTGGAGTTTTGATTGGACGCGATATCATTGTCAACTCCGCAGGATGGGAAGTAGGCAATGGCTCCAGCATCAACATCTGGGAAAAACCATGGCTCAGTTGCTCCACACAGCTGAGACCCATGGGACCACCACCAAGAGAATTCTCACATCTCACTGTGTCTGACCTCATGCTCCCGGACCGAAATGAATGGGATATTGGGATGATCCAGCGTGTGCTCCCATTTGAGGAACAGAGAATTTTAGCCATTAAGCCAAGCTTAACCGGGGCTCCGGACAAACTCTCATGGCTGAGCACTGAAACAGGAGATTACTCTACCAAAACCGGCTATGCTGCAGTCCTCTCTTCTCGAACCGCAGAGGATACAGTAAGCACGGAGGATGCATCCTACGACTGGAAGAAGAATGTTTGGAAAATCCAAACAGCACCAAAGATCAAGCTGTTCATCTGGAAAGCGCTTCATGGGGCGCTACCTGTGGGCGAAGCTCTCAAAGCCCGGGGAATCAACACCAATGGACAGTGCAAACGATGTAATCTACCTGAATCTATTGATCATCTGCTTTTTCATTGCGACTTTGCTAGACAGGTTTGGGAATCAGCCCCTGTCTCCCCAAGCATTGAATACAGTGGATCCATAGATTTAAGGAGCAACTGGAGCAGCTTCTGCTCAAGGAAAAACTTGCCACCGACTGGAATTTCTACAGGGCCCTTGCCCCTTGGATCATTTGGCAACTATGGCTAGTTCGTAACAAGTTAGTTTTTGAAGGAAAGATCATCACGGTGGAGGAAACAATATCCAGAGCAACCGCTTGCGCCCGAGAATGGATATCTAGCCAAATTCAGCTGTCTGCAACAAAACAAGCACTACCACCCAGACCCCCGCTTCATGACTGCGTTTTGGTGAGAACCGATGCTGTCTGGAACGAGAATTTAAAAATTGCAGGGCTAGGATGGACAACTAATCGAGAGGAGAGTCTCCCAATCCTCGACCACTGCGCAGCATGTTGAGTCCCCTCTTGCAGCAGAAGGACTGGCGATGAGGGAAGCCCTCCTAAAGTGCAGAGAAATTGGCCTCCCCAAGCTTAGATGTGAGTCGGATTCGGCGATCCTGATCAAAGCTATTAACTTGCGCTCCCCACTAGTTGGTTTGTATGGCATTTTAGCTGACATTTATTCTATTGCCTCTTCTTTTGAATCCATCTCGTTCACCTGGATCTCGCGTGAGAGAAACAGTGTAGCGGATGGACTGGCGAAGAATGTTTTATCTTCGGAGCTGGCCATTATGGCAGCAACAAACCCTGTTTCGAACGTTTGAATTAATATAAGTAGTGTTTCAAAAAAAAAAAAATTGTTTCGACCTTGAATACTTGAAATGGCTTATATATTTACATTATTCGGACTTGTGGATAGGCCAATGATGGAACGTGTGATGGGTTTTAAAAGTGAAGTGGTTATGCCACAGCCAATAGATGAAATGTCTTTGTCTTGGTCGGAGCAAGTGGAGAAGACACTATATGTGTGCCTCGAACTTCATGGGTCTCAATCCAGACCAAAGTCAAAGCCCTCGAGATCTTTGTTGCGCATGTATTTATGTTTTCCTTTTAGCGAATTTTAAATTTTTTTTATCTTTTGAAACTCCGAAAATGTAATTATTCTTCAATTAGATATTAAAATTAGGCATCTATCCAGCGTATAACCGTTCAACTAAGCAATTTTGAGTAGGCCAGATCAACAATATTTGATGTTCCCTTTGTAACAATAACACTGTGAACACAAACATTTTAAACTTCTTTTTCACTCTATCATTCTTATCTTCTTAATCATAGAAACGTTTTGAAATTAAAATATAGTTTGTGAAGAGAAACACATCAGATGGAAGACAACTGCATGATGTTTTGCATATGGAGTAAGCGGGCATACGGATCACTTTCCTACTAAATAATATTAGTACTAAATAAATGTCATTTTGTTTGTCATTTACAGCAGATGTAAGAAGTAAGAATCTGATGCGAATATCATCGGGGTCCATATATGAAATTATATGTGACATCATGGTTTCGATTTGGACAAGTCTAAGTTTTGTTCCTTGACAATTGTTAGGTTCTTTTCCAACTCTTTTAAGGTGTGACTGGTAACCATCATGAATAAGAAAAAGAATCTATATCTATCTATCTATATATATAAAGTACAGTTTATTCTCTTCTCCTTGCGCCATGTCAGCATCCACATAGATAAGTCGAGCTCTCTCGCTTCGACACGTGCAGTCTGTTTTTTCTCTTTTGTTTGTTCGATGGTCTTCGTTTGTGGGGTTTTAGTATTTTACTAATGAGCAAGGCCTCAGACAATTGATAAGGTGGGCTTCAGTTACACATAACCGAGTCCAATAGGTATTTGGCTTCATCTCAAACACTTGACCGGAGAACTGATTTTTGGAGTACCGTCGGAGCTTCAGATTCGTTTAGCCAGCCGTCGAGAAATGATTATTTCCAGCGCCCTTCTGGTGGAAGCCGGCGTCTTTGTCGAATTGCTTGAAGGTCTTCTCAATGGGTATCAAAAATTGCAACATTACGGAACTTGATTGCATTCAATTATTTTCATTTATACTTTAATTAACTCCATTTTCCCACTCCTCACACGATCTGTCATTCAATACATTCTCTCCTTTCTTCCATTATCAGAATCTGCAGCTATAAATATGTAAGTTTCTTCCCGTAAAATTCATCATTTCATTCTTCTCGATCTTTAATTTGGTTATGTTCCTAAAGAGAGTCTTCAACAACCAGGTGTGTGTCTATTTTTTTTTTTTTTGTATCAGATATTAAAGATTGTAACTTTTGAGCTCACCTTACTTTGTGTCGTTACTTGTTACTTATATGCAGAGGATCTATATCTACTTTACCGGATTTGGGTTGAATGGAATCACTTAAAGTATATGCACAAGTAGAATCTGTGTGGGTTTGAGAGATACGAGATTCTTATTGTTCTATCATGATCAAATCTTCCTTTTTTTAATTCTAATTTGTAGAAGTTATACACTGTTTTGGCTCTGAAGATTTAGATTTCCGTATTAAAAAAAA
>NC_027749.1:2053923-2099029 GCF_000695525.1 Brassica oleracea var. oleracea | reverse complement strand
TTAATATACAAGAATTTCAAATAATACCAAAATATCTAATGGTTACAAAATAAAACTTTTTTCTTTTCAGCTATAAATGATTATAATAAATTATTTTAAATATATAACAAGTTAGTAACATATATATACATCTAACATTAATAAAACCAAATACAAAAGTTAATAGAACAAAATAAACTATTGTCTAAAAGTTAATCAATAGCATTTATTCTGAAAATTCTAATTGGTTATTAGATTACATAGATTACTTGATCATAAAATAAGAAAACATAAAATAAAAAAATAAATACTAAATATTAACGAACAATACTTTCATACGTATATCTAATTAAGATATTCATTTATTTTATTACATCTATATAAATAATGTATTATAATAACATTGGTCATAACCACCTAACATAAAACAACATTGTTGTACATTAGATAAATTTTAAATTTTAAAGTTAAAATTATTAAAAATTATTCAATCCAAATTGCAATAAAAATCTACTTTCTGATATTTCATGTACAAAATAATTTCTAATAATACCCAAATATCTCATAATTACAAAATAAAACTTTCTTTTCAACTATAAATGATTATAGTTACAGATATAATACATCTAATGTTAAAAAAAATCAAATATAAAATTTAATAGAACAAATTAAAAATCATTCACTATTTTCTAAAAATTAATCAGTAGCATTTACTCAGAAAATTATAACAAGGTATTTAGATTACGCGGGTTAAATGACCATAAAATAAGGAAACATAAAAAATATATTTAAATAGTAACTAAAAATGCTATTTTATGATGTTTAATTTATTACAGTGAATCAATTTTTATCTTAAATTTTCTAAATCAAATTTAAGAAAAACCAGAAAATGATAATACCAATTGATTGAGAAAATCATTGTACACGAATAAGAAATAAACCATAATTTTGTGTTTAAAAAAAAAAAAATTTTACTTAACTGATATAACTAAAGTGGCATAAATTTTGAAATAAAAATCAATTACATATTTATGAAGATTGTTTGACGAACAAATGATATGTAATAAAGTAAAAAGAATAAGCTAGCTAGAATAATATTATTTCCAAATTGGAAAGAACAAGAATATTGCTAAAGAACAAGAATATTGCTTAACCGCCTGTCGGATGGGTTATACCCTAGAGTTAATTAGAGCATTGTTTCCTCAATCCTGGTGATGCTAGGTCGTCGATTTATTTAAAAATTGTTGGTTTCAACTTGGACTATCACGATTTCATTGCTAAGCCTCTACTCGAGTTTAATTGTGTTTGGTTTCGTTTCTATATAAACATTAACGTTTAATATTGTTAGGATTGCCCTGTCTTTATTTTGGCTGTTAAAAATCTTTCACGAATTATCTTAGGCATCTAGGGTTCATAATGTTCTTCGATCTCTGACTAGCTAAATCGACAATGGTGTTTTCAGGAGGGTTATATGAGACTCTGGATCATGATGAATCTCTGGATTGAGCAGCCTTCGTGTCATTTTGTATATGTATCTTCTCCTCGACACCGTAACAAATGCATATCGTTGCCAATAACGTCATTCTTAACTCCTTCAACCCACTCCAAACACGATTTGTTATGCAATGTATCTTGCCTCTCTACAAGTCTGTGGATAGCTATAAAAAAGGAAAGCTTTCATCCAACAAAACATTATTTAATGTTTTCTTATTTTGATTAGCTTTGCTTTACTACATTTTACGGGGACAATATAATATTCTTAATAAGAAATACAATTTAAAATAATCACCATTTTCAACATAAAAAAAAAGAGTAATCACTCTTATAACATACACAAAAAAAACAATTTTTTTGGACAAATAAACAATAATCGTAAACAAGCAAAATATGTCTTATCACATATAATCATTTCTCACCTAAAACTTTTTAAAAGACAAAAATCATTATCATACACATCTCTTAGAAATGCAAACCTAATACACAAACCCCAAAATCGTACAAAACTTAATAACCTAGATCAAAATTAAAGTGTATCCCGCCCGTAGAGCGGGTCGATCCTAGTGAATAGAAATAAAATTTTGGAAATGATGAGGAATGAGAGTTTCTTATCAAAATTAACAAAGAAAAAATTTGCATTATAATTCTCTACAAAAAAAAGAATGAGAAGAAATGAAGAGAAAAAAATATTCCTCATAAATGGTAATTTTTTTTAAGAAACATTAAGAAATGTAATGTTCCTCTTCATTCCCTTGGTTACCATTCAAAAGTTTAAGCACGTATGAAACAAAGAAAAATCTGAATCAAAAAAAAATATTTATTATGAAAAATTAATGAAACTTAAAAACCTTTGTTTGATAGATTTAGTAACAACAACCAAAGAGATACGGTAATTTTTTCCTTTCAATATCAAAGTCTACGTGGAGTTGAGTATTATATTCGACGAGTCTAACAACAACATTATCCAGAGTTTTTTAGGGCGGAGTTTTTAAGAAAATATAAGAAACGGTTTCTTAATTTTTAATTAAAAAGTTAAAAAACTGTTTTTTAAGTACTTTAAAAAACAGTTTCTTAACTTTTTAGTTAAAAATTAAGAAACAGTTTCATATATTCTTATAAGAACTCCACCCTAAGAAACCCTGGATAATAATGCTCTAAGAGCATGATTAATGAGAGTTTATTAGAACAGAGTTCTTAGCGGAAATTAATCATGTTCTAATACCACCTCCATCCATTAGAGACCCTAATGGGTTCTTAAGATTAAATTAGTGGTTACTTTTGTGATTTGATAACTTTAGAACCTTTGGTAATCTATTTAATTTTTTTCGTCCTCCATTGGGAGAATCTCATTGAGGTTCTTAAAAATTAATTTTAAAAAAAAAAATTAAGTTGAATGATTTAAAAGAAAAACATACATAAAAATTTAAATAAAAATTACATAAAACATATTAAAAATACAAATACAAATCGTAGACAAAAAAATCCGATTAGTTGAAATCTTGATTTGTACCAAATTTTTGACCAAATCAGCTTTCGATTGTTGATGTATTGTTTTATCACGAACTCGATTCTGAATGCTCATCGTATTGCCGAGATTCGAAGGCATATCTTGTGTTTGAGTATGAGGTTTGATTCGAAGAAGAAGAGAGTATCTTCTTTGATCAAACTTGTGGTTACGGTTATTTGAGTAGAATCAGCTACATATCCCTTTTGTTTTTTTCCTTTTAAATATCTTCTGGGTGTATATAAACTTAAAAAGTGTACATAGATCAAGAGAATCATATAAAATCACATGTGTAATGAATATTCAAGAATGAGAGCAACAGAAAGAGTAAAAACAACTGATCTAGGGTCAGAAACAGAACAAGAGATTAGACTAACAAAATCACAACTCTTCAATTGAATCCACTTGAAATCTTTGTTACATTACAATGCGGAAACCTCACAAATAATACATAAAAAAAGGTAACAGCTGCTGGTAAGGTTCCAATCTAAATAAGGTCAAGAACTATATAAGCTAATATACATCAGAGGGATGATCCTAAATACAGAGATAGATAACATGCAGATTTCTAAATCCCCTAAATCTAACTCAATCAGCCAGTAACAAAATCAAATCTTATATGGCTCGAGAAGGTGGAGACTTTAACTTGGGTAGCCTAAAGGTAGAAGTGAACAACTTTGGGATTACTGAAACTGTGGCTGGCGTAGTCTTGTTCTCTCTTTTCCTCTTGAGCTTTTAATTTCCTGAAATCAAAGATTCAAAAAAAGATAAGCTGCTTGAGTAAACCAAGACACACGCATACTAAAGTAAAGATTCACAACATCCATACAGTAACCAAAACCTAGAGTATACCAATGAGTATGTTCACAGCTTGCACAAGATTGAAATTTGGTATGAAGAGAAAACAAAAGAGGTTTGTGTATATCAATTGAAGACCTAACCGTGGCAGCAAGTACACATTCACGATCAGCACCTGCTTGCTCAGCCATCTCAATGCAATGTGAGGCCAGTAGCTCGGTGGCTGAGGCTAGAGCCAGCGTCATCATGGAGCCTGACTCTTTACTGCAGCTTTCACTGGATGTCACAGACGCTAACCCAGCTGCCAGAGCTGCGATGGACACAGCTGAATGAACACGGGCTCTCTCCACACGCTCTTTGTCTTTCCTTTTTGGGTTCCTCATGGTGTTTGGGTTGGTGTGTTGCTTTTGGTGAAACCACTTTGATAACCTCCCATTCTATGGATCCAAACACCCTACAAAACCCAACAAAGTCGCAAGCTTTACTCAATTCGAAACCCAGAGAAAAATGAATGAAAAGTTTTGAACTTTGGGATTAAACCTCTGCGTTTCTTGGAGGATGAAAGATAATAAGCATCACCGGCACTAAGATATTATCGGAGACGACCCACGGAGTCACAGCTTGCGCCTCCTCCGATGATGACGATTCAGGCCTTTGTTTCTCCAAGCTCAACATCTCATCCAACAAACGGTTGATCTCGTGTTTGATCTTGTGTGATGATTTGGAGAGATTTCTCAAAACATCTGAACATCGACAAAGAGGCACATATTGGTTTTTACTGATTCTAAAAGTGTTATATTAAGAACCGGTTTTGGTAATTTATCTCATTTTTTATTTATTTTTTTTGAATTTTTTTTTAAAACTTCTAATCAGAACCACCGGTGGAAGTGGTCTAAATTGTCAGCAATACTCAGGAGAAAGGTATCAGGAGGCTGGAGGTGGAAGTTGATTCCAAAATGGCGGTGGGTTTTCTTACGACAGGGATTAAAGATATTCATCCACTGTCTTTCCTGGTACGATTGTGCCATGGCTTCTTGACGAGGGACTGGTTGGTCCGAATTGTTCACGTGTATAGGAAAGCTAACCGATTAGCTGATGGGTTAGCTAACCTTGCGTTTTCTCTTCCTTTTGGGTTTCATCGTCTTGATGTTGTTCCGCGTGGGTTTGTTAGTTTGATACGAGAGAATGTTGATGGACTTGATGGACTGTTACAGCCACAACAAGTTTGATTGTAATTTGAAGTTTTAGTTTAAATAAAATTGGGAGGCTTCCTCCCATCTTCCTACCAAAAAAAAAAAAATACTCACCTAACTGTCAACGTAATCCATCAACACGTTTCATTTTATCTACTCGCACATGTGTTCACCGTACTTACACGGTAGACCCTGAAAATCTTCCGAAAGTTAGATGGGCTTCAAAGATGCAACAATAAAAGCCCATATAAATCTGGCCTTAGTATTTTACACAGTGTTAGCTATTGTTAAGGTACGTAGATCATATCTTCGCCATAATCCAAAAAATTACAAGAAACAAAGATCTTTTTGATTGCGAGTATTCTATTCTATTCTCGATTTTGGAAGTTGTTTTAAACAAACTCGATAAAATCAAATGTTAGACCATTGAGTACTCCAAACAAAAAGATATACGCAATATATACTCATTGAATATATCATATATATATATATATATATTTATTAGATTTTGTTCGTCAACTTGCTATATATGTCAAGAATAGGTAAAGCACATTTTCCAAAATCCGATTCTTTGATTATAAACATTTTAATAATCATTAACTAATCAGTATTACTCAATCAATACTGGTACTGCGTAACACAATCTTTCAAAGTTTGGTTTTATACCTAAAATAAAAACATATACTTAGATGGATGATTCTATTTAGCTATGCAAATATTTCTAAACTAGATTTTACTCGTATTCCGCAAATTAACAATTGTTCATATCTCATTCCATATAACTGTATCGTTTACTTACTATAACACCACGTACATGGTTCCTTTTAGTGATGACGGAAAACTAGCGACACGATAAACGTATAAATATACATTAAATATCTAAAATGATATAGTATAAAATATCGACAATAGTTAAAAACGAATATAACCGTACCAAAAATTATAGAGTTCATTTTCACAATCAATTAAACCTGCCATTTGCATGCGTTATTTATAGAACATAGTGTAAATATACATTAAATATCTAAAATTAGTTTGGTTTATGTTATTTAAATTATTTTAATCATTTAATATAGCTTGATACAAAGAAAATGTTTTCATTAAAAGAAGGTTTTTATTACTTCTAAAACATACTATTTTTAATATCAAAATTATTTTCTGTGAACTTTTATAATTTATGAATCATATTATGTAAAATATATATAGTGTTTAAAAAAAATAATTGTTTCCTTTACTAAATGTTTTATTTTTCTTATATAATCCAAAAAATAATTGAAAAGAATTGAAAAATAAAATCCAAAAAATAATTATATATAATATATTTAGCAGTTTATTAATGTTATCTCTATGATTAACCATTGTAACAATTAACATAAGCACCACACATATGAAACTATGAAAATGATTTATCAAATTATAATATTATAGAAATATTTTGTAACATTTAAGACAAAATTTAATAAAATCCTAATTTACTATCTTAATTTCTAGTCAAATAAGATTCGTTTCCTTTTATAGTGTTTCCATTCTACGTAATTTATTTTTAAAAAGATCTTAAGAATTAATCATTTTATACTTGATAAAACATAATGATAAATAATCACATTTCTCTATCTAAACCACGTTGAACAGAAAAGGGAGAAAATATATATTGACATTTTTTTTTGATCGAAAAATATATTGACATTTATGGAGAAATAATAATACTAAATGTCCATCTTGTCTATAAAAGCGAGTTTGGTCCTCAAATCACAAAGCATTCAGAAGCATCTCCTTCAAAAGCATCAAAAAACAGTTCTCAAACTTTCCTTCAGAAAAAGATTAGGCAAAAATGTTCATTGAAAGCTTCAAGGTTGAATCTCCAAACGTGAAGTACACAGAGAATGAGATTCATTCAGTGTACGACTACCAAACCACTGAGCTTGTTCATGAGAGCAAAAACGGCGCGTATCAATGGACCGTGAAGCCAAAAACCGTGAAATATGAGTTTAAGACCGACACTCATGTTCCCAAACTTGGGTTTGTCTTCTTCTCTAAAACCTTATTGCTCTTATATTAATATTCATTCTTCTTTTATAATTATAACAATTTTTTTTGCTAAACTTATAATTATAACAATTGTATCATAGGGTTCATATTGTTTTTCTTATATTGTTTAATGTTTATAAACCATGTTTTTGCTTTGTCTTAACCTATTATCGCAGAGTGATGCTCGTTGGTTGGGGAGGAAACAATGGTTCTACTCTTACCGCTGGTGTTATCGCCAATCGCGAGTGAGTAAAACTTTTTATTCTTGATTATTCTCTGACAAAATTAACTGTTGTTGTTTAGTTATAATACTACTGTTTCAAATGGGAATAAAGTTCTGTTTGTGTCTTATTGCTAGTGGATTAATAAATTATTTCATATTCCCGCAACTAGATATTATTCTATTCTATGCACAAGTTGGGATTTATTTTTTAAATAACAAAAATAAATAAAGCAATTGGTGGCAGGGGAATATCCTGGGCTACGAAGGAGAAAGTGCAACAAGCTAATTATTTCGGGTCATTAACCCAAGCATCCTCTATCCGGGTCGGATCATTTAACGGGGAAGAAATCTATGCTCCCTTCAAAAGTCTTCTCCCCATGGTACAATATACTTTTTTTTTTTTTAAGTTACTTACATATTTGTGATGTTTACACGAGCAAAAAAAAAATAGTTATCTTACTAGCTTTTAAGAAAAATAAAATAATATGTTTAATATTTATAAATATAGTACTACTTATTCTAAGAAAGAGAGAAACAAATAAAATTACTAACGGGTTCTGAATATGATAGGTTAATCCGGAAGAAATAGTGTTTGGGGGATGGGACATAAGCGATATGAACTTAGCAGACGCTATGGGACGAGCCAAGGTCCTAGACATCGACCTCCAAAAGCAGCTGCGTCCGTTCATGGAACACATGGTCCCCCTCCCTGGAATCTACGACCCAGATTTCATCGCAGCTAACCAGGGATCACGTGCCAACCACTTGATCAAAGGCACCAAGAAAGAACAGCTAGAACAAGTTATCAAAGACATCAGGTAATATAACGGTTTATGTCTACGATTAGCTAATTAATTTTTCATTATTCATTAATATGTGCGGTTTGGCCAAATGAGTGTATATTCAAGGATCTAAAAAATGCAAAAAAACTAAGATATAGCATGATCGTTAACTGAAAGAAAAAATCATTATTTTACTATCAGGGATTTCAAAGAGAAAAACAAAGTGGACAAGGTGGTGGTGCTATGGACGGCCAACACAGAAAGATACAGCAATGTGGCGGCTGGTCTTAACGACACGACGGAGAATCTCATGTCATCTTTGGACAAGAATGAGGCTGAGATTTCTCCTTCTACACTCTACGCCATTGCTTGTGTCCTTGAGAACGTTCCTTTCATCAATGGAAGCCCACAAAACACTTTTGTCCCCGGTAATTAAATGAACTATAGATGATATTAACCATAAATCCATAATGATCACTTTCCCATAGTTAATCACATTAGCTAAAATAAAAAAAATGTACATGTATCACAGGGCTTATTGAATTAGCAATCAAGAGAAACAGCTTGATCGGTGGTGATGACTTCAAGAGTGGTCAGACCAAGATGAAATCTGTCCTCGTCGATTTCCTTGTCGGCGCTGGAATCAAAGTACATACTAATTATAAAAGTTTATTTATCATTTATATATCCTATAATGTTACAAAATGAAACTAATTGCATTGATATGTACGAATATATTATAGCCAACCTCGATAGTGAGCTACAATCACCTTGGAAACAACGATGGCATGAATTTGTCGGCGCCGCAGACATTCCGGTCTAAGGAGATATCTAAGAGCAATGTGGTCGACGACATGGTTGCTAGCAATGGTATTTTATTCGAGTCCGGTGAACACCCTGACCATGTTGTCGTCATTAAGGTGATTAATTATATTTTAATAATTAATCATATGTTTGACTTACCCTTTTAACAAGTTCATCTAATATGAGTATATGATAATATCCAAAGTACCACAAAAACATACTCTTTCCGTTTAATTAAGATAGACTTTTTTAAAAAAAAAATTGTTTCACAAAGATGTATTTTTGTGTGTTTCTATGAAAAAATTGTAAATTTCAATAAAATTAATTGACGGTTAAAAATTATCGAAAATTATAGAAAACAATATATTTATTATGGTAGTTTAATGTGTTTTCTTAATATGTATAAAAATACTAAAAAGTATATCTTTGTAAAACGGAAACAGTATTCCCAAGAACAACACAACTTTTTTTTTACTTAGATATGATAATATGATAGTATAGGTTAATGTTTCTAAAATGACAGAAAGTTAAGATATATTATCGTTTAAAACGTATAAGTTGGAATATATATACATAAAGAATGTAACACTGGATGGTATTGCAGTATGTGCCGTATGTAGGAGACAGCAAGAGAGCCATGGACGAGTACACGTCAGAGATTTTCATGGGAGGGAAGAACACAATTGTGATGCACAACACTTGTGAAGACTCTCTCTTGGCTGCTCCCATTATTTTGGACCTTGTTCTTCTCGCCGAGCTCACCACCAGGATCGAGCTCAAGGCCGACAATGAGGTTTGCTATTGTCTACAACATCGTTAATAACTCAATGATTACGTCATGTTCCTAGTTCGTTTGTGTTTGCATTTGTGTGAAACACATCGAGGCATTGGTAATTTATCTTAATATTTGCTTTGCAGGGAAAGTTCCATTCTTTCCATCCAGTGGCTACTCTTCTGAGTTACCTCTCCAAGGCACCATTGGTAAGGGAACCAAAGCAAAACATAATGCCGTTCCTGAATTTTTATAACATTATTTAAATTAGTCACTCAACTTTAATGAATGCAGGTCCCACCTGGCACGCCAGTTGTGAACGCTTTGTCGAAGCAGCGTGCAATGCTTGAGAACATACTCAGAGCTTGTGTTGGACTTGCTCCAGAGAACAACATGATTCTCGAGTACAAGTGAAGAAGAGATCAGTCAGGAGATCCGCTTCATCTAGCTTTGCTTCATTTTATGTTTTCATGAATAAGTACCTTTTTATAAGGGTTGACTTCTGATTTAAGCCTTATATTATATTGCCGAGCCAAATATTTGGGTCTCGTGTTAAATTAAATTTGTCTTCCATCTTATTTAAAAGTCATTAATAAATAATATTATTCTGTTTCATTTTTGGAGAACATAACTAACCAAAACTTCTTATTTTTTTTTATCAACAACACCAAACTACTATTTCGATCATATGTTAGAGAATTATTTAGTTGTTCTTACCGTGAATATGAGTTACTTCTTCGATCATAAATTAGACTATTACTTTTTTTTTCAACAATTAGACTATTACTTTTTTCTGGCGACAAATAAAAACTGATTAGACTATTACTTAGTTGCTTATTTTTGTACATAATATTTCTGTAAAGTTCAAGGGTTTGATAAGTAATTAAATAGTTTGATGACTAATGTAAATGAAACGGAACTGTATGTCTGTATGTGAAGATAAAAAGAAATGTGATAAAAAAAATTTGGTGAAAATAAATTTTTATATATTTTGTGAAAATGAAGATAATTATAATAGACGTATGTAATTCAAGTTAAAAAGAGGTATAGAATGCAAAGTTTGTCATGATTACTTAAAATTTAAAAACAAATTTTATTTTTATTCAAATAGATGAAGGATTCAGTTAATATGTTTGAATTATGAGGGAAATAATATTTTCGAATGAATAAAAGGTATTCACTATATTTTTATTCGTTCATTTCTTCTAAATGTCACCACTGAGAACACACGAGAGAATCTGGAGATAGAAATTGGAAACATCAAATGTTTGATAACTCGTAGAACACAAGGGGTAAGAAAAAAAAAAGCAAAAGGCACGAGAACATAATCACTACTCTTCTTTTCCCATAGCCATCAAGAATTCTCCTTCGCATACCACAGTGTTCCCTACGTATGCTTTCCCTTCCATTTTCGCTATCCCAAACCTCTTCTGCATCTTCACAAGCGTCATCTTCATCACCAAAGTATCACCTGCAGTCACAGGCTTTCTGAATCTGACTTTGTCGATTCCAGCAAAGAAGAAGTTGCTTTTAGATCCGCCCACTTCTGGTTGTAGCATCACTATACCTCCCACCTGAGCCATGGCCTGTGGAAACAAAACATAAATTTTATGTGACTCAAAATGATTTATGTTTTAGATTATTCACACATTAATAAAATATATATAATTTTTTATGATTATCTATTTGTCGCATTATAAACCAATAAAAATTCAGTAGATACAATTAATCTTCTTGAAGTTCACAATCAATCATTAATAGTAGATGCTAAAATGCATTGAAAATATTAATAAAAATATTTGTTTCTCTAATACATGCATTTTTTATGAAACGGAGAAAGTATATTTTAATGCTTTGAATAAGTTTTAAGTACAAGATGTCTGAAAATCTATGTAGCATGAAATCATTAGGAGACTCATTATGTATTTTGGCTGGAATAGATGCTACTGGCTTTACTTATAACGTAATAGAGCAACTCTTGATATAAAGCTATGATCCAGGGGTATCCTTCAAAACAAGCTAATCTTACTCTCTATTAACCCAGCCTAAGCAAAGCCAAGATCTCTAAAGATCAAGTAGCAAAAAGAGAGTGAAGCTTGCAATGAGATTACCTCAACCATAAGCACTCCAGGCATAATGGGCCTCTCAGGAAAATGCCCAGGAAAGAAATTATCATTAATGGTAACGTTTTTGATAGCTACAGCAGATACACCAGGTGTGTACTCTATCACTCTATCCACTAACAGAAACGGGAACCTACATAACACAACAATCCAGACATCGAATCAGAACAAAACAACTTCAGTTTAGAGAAACAGTGTGTAATAAAATTATTCACCTGTGAGGCAATATCTCACGTATCTGGTTAATGTCCATCACTGTCGGAAACGCCTCGTACCCTGCCAAAATTTTATTTATTTATTTTTTAATTAAAATTTTTGATTTGTAATCAGAATGTTATGAGATGGTAAGCTTACTGAGCTCTATTGGGATCTCTTTCTCCGCGGTGATCTTTGATTCATCGGTGGAGCATAAGACTAGCGAGCTGGATCGTGGCTTGGGACGAAACGCGACAGAGCTTGATCTGTTGAGTGGAAGACTCAACGGCGGCGATAAGGAGTGGTTAAGAGAGATACGTGCAACATTTCTCGACGGAGAGATGGTGAAAATGGAGTTAGAGGCAGCCATTGTCGATTGATCTCGAGAGAAGGGGACGGAGACTTCGAAGAGTGTTTCGAAAGAGCTCCCAACGGAAACAATGGTGGGTGATATGTGATAAACAATGGGACTTTTCTTTACTGGGCCTATATTGGGTTTGTTCAACGCAACTCAGCCCACGTTATTTAATTAGTATTTTACGACTTTTCAACTATTTTTATTAGGCCTGGGCATAAAATTCGGAACCCAAAATCCGAACCGACCCGAAACGTAAAAATACCCGAACAGATTTTGTAGGGTGGTACAAAAAATATCTGAACCCGAAGTGTTATTAATCGAACTCGAACGGGTAACCCGAAAAATCCGAAATTAATAGTCAATATAAATATTTTGAAATATATATAAGTATTCTAATTATTAAATTCAATATTTGTGGTAATATTATATATAATAATAAATATTAAAATTCCAATAAATGCTTTTAAGTACACAATTAGTTATAAATAAGTATTTTATAATTTGCTCATTGAAATAAAAAGTCTACTCTCTATAAGACAATACATATTTTTTTTTGTTTTCATTCTTGATTTAACATTTTATTGTTATTTTATCAATTTTATATGTGAGATTAATTTTTATTTAATTTAGATGTTTTTCTTTATGTTTCAATAATTTTGTTTTTTACTTTGGTTATATCTGAACCGAACCGATATAACCCAAATCCGTACGATATATGATTACTTTATGGGTTTTATGATGCAATACAATTTTGAACCGAACCCGAAGTGTTATTATCCGAACCCGACCCGTACTAATAAAATTTTAGTATGGGACCTAGAAGCGTAAACCCGAAAATCCGAAAACCCGAAAAACCCGACCCGAATGCCAACGGCTACCCGAACGGTCATGCTAATTTCTATTGTGGTTTTTGACGGCTCAACTGTTTCTAATAATAGAAGGTGAAAAATTGCAGATGATATAATTTGTGACCTTCGGGTGATAATAATTGAACAAAAATCATACCAACAACCCTGCCTACATTGTGTAGCTGCAACTACGAATACAAAAGTCGAAACTTTCTGTTCAGCTAAAACAATAGGCCACTTTCTTATTCAACTATACTCTTACAGTATTTGTTAAGATCAATATCTATATATATATATACAAATCGAAAAAGACGTATGAATGAAGATTTTAAATATTACAAACAACTTCAATCTAGTAAAACTCACATGCATTCGAATCATTGAGTTATAGTCTTATAGATAGATAGAGAAATGTTGACATGTAACGTTCTGAAACCCAAAGACTGCATGTGATACATATAATGTATTCAATATATATAGATTTTTCTCTATTTTATAGAAAACGATGTTTATTCTGCAATTATCAAAATATTGCATTTTATATATCAATATTGATCATCCAATTATTTTTCAAATATAATAATGTAGTTCAATATTATTTTTAAAAAATGTTTATTTTATATGGTTTCCTCTATAAACACAACATGTATTCCTATGAGATTATTCAGAGGTAAAATGACATTTTATTGTTTGGTAGCTGGCTGGTGAGGAAGTTAAGTAGATGGGCCATTCCACGCCCAGAGAACTTTGTTATGTCCATGCAAAATGGTTAGAGGAAATACTAAAGAAACAAAAAGGGTTATAGAAAAAAAAGACATCCACGTTCTCTATTTTTCATTTACCACCCCAAATTCACCAATTTCTTTCTTTTTTATAATCAAAGCATTAAATTTTAAGTGCTTATATTAGTTTCATTAACATAATATTGAAGACTATTGAAATAACAAAATTTTCAAATAGGCAGAATAATTTGAAAGAAAAAATAGCTTACAAGATCCATCATAAATGATTTTACCCTTGTATTGACCTGTCATCCTGGTCTGTTTTTAACGGATGTAATGAGAAGTACAGTTCACAAAAGCAGTATAGGACCCTCACGTGTCCTCTGTAGTTACCTTTTTTTTTTCTTTTTTTTTTTTGGATCAACTTCCTCTGTAGTTACCTAGATTCTCGAACTCTCTTATCTTAAAGACTTGAGCTGTGGAGTTGTTCAAAAAAAAAAAAAGAAGAAGAAGCGCTGTGGTTAAATAAATACAAAGAGAATTACAAGATTTAATTTATTTTTAAGTTTATATGAAGTCCACTAAAAGTCAAATTTCCATTTGAAGAACACTGATCTTGACTCATCGTCATCTCTGAAACAACTTTTAGCATGGATCTTTTTATCCAAATTTAGGCAATGAAACAAATTTAATGAGACTAAACATTCGACAATGTAAGAATATCATTAAAGTGACATTACTCAACCAAATCTTATAATGCGTAAAGTGTTATATTAGGTGGTAGTGAGTCCAAAGCATAGTGACCAAGCTTGTCTAGTTTTACTAAGACCAAACCGGGTTTAACCTTTTAAGATTAGGACTTGGCACGGTATTTAGCCCATGCAAGACCAACCCGTATTGATTTGGTTTATACAAATAAATATATTTTTTTATTGCTTGGTTTATATGAATTTTTTGAGGAATATTCTGTTTTGGTTTTGTTTCAGATAAAATCACAGGTGGAAAAATTTGGACTGGACCGGGTTATACCAATGTACCATCAGGTAGTAAAGCCAAGTCGTTGTCAGGCCTGGTTGTACTCATCTCCAATGCCAATTCTGCTCTATCAGAGAGAAGCCAATTCACACATACATTTTTCTTTATAAAGAATAGTCTGTGTGTTAATAATTCTCATCTCCTGTCCGGACATAGACACAAAAGATGGAAGCTGTAAGAAGAAGAGGCAGAGAGAGCAACAAAAGTCCAGAGAGGCTAATAAGGTCTTTGAATCTTCAGCAAGATGATGAAGAAGAAGAGGCCAAGACAAAGAGAACAATCTTCAGAAGAGTCCAAGTCGTTTATTATCTCACCAGAAATGGCCACCTCGAACACCCTCACTTCATTGAAGTCATTACTCCGGTTAACCAGCATCTCCGGTTAAGAGGTATATAAAAATATCATTTTAACTCTGTTTATGCTTCTTAAGCGTCGATGTCTTTTTGTTTATGTTCATCATTGGTTATGTGATCATAGTTTAGTGGCTCAATTTCTGTGTGTGTGTTTCATTGAAGATGTGATGAACCGGCTTACTGTTTTGAGAGGGAAGAACATGCCATCACTATACGCTTGGTCATGCAAAAGGTAACGCTTGCTTTAAAACCGAGGCAAAATCTGTAACCAAAGGCGAAATATTTATACATTTTATTTCGATATTATCATCAGGAGCTATAGAAATGGATTCGTGTGGAATGATTTAGCTGAAAACGATTTGATTTACCCGTCGAACTGTGGTGAATATGTGTTGAAAGGATCTGAAATCGCCGGTGAGTTCATCATACTAGTCTTTTTGCAAAATTGAGTTTTGTATATATTTTTTGGTTAAATTTTGTAATATTTTATCATGTTAGTCTTCTGCAAAATCGTTTTTTTTATTGTAAAGTTTGTAATATTTCACCATAGTCTTTTGCGAAATTGAGTTTTGTATTTTTTTTTTTGTTAAATTTGTAATATTTTTTTGTAGAGAATGTTGAAGAGACACATGTGAAGAGAACACTGTCTGGTCTAAATCAAGAAGCTCCAAAAAGTCGACTTCTCAGGTTAAAACCAAAACTTCAAAACAGAACAACGTCGTTTGACGAGTCAGAGCTCTACCTCGGACTCGGAGAAGAGGAAGAAGAAGAAGACGGAGAGTACGGGCTTTCCGAAGAGAAAACCAGCTACACATCCTCCACGACGCCGCAGTCTCGCTGCTCTCGCGGAATCTCCACGGAGACAATCGAATTCACCGAGAAAAAACCTAACTTGGTCAAGACGGAACAGAGCCTGCCCGTCCGGTCTGACTCGTCCGAGTTGACTCGTTCCGCCGAGCGGGTCGAGGACGGTGACCCGGTGGATACCGGGTCAGTTCGCGGGTCTATTTGGCTCCAGATGATCTCGTGCGGGCACATAGCCAAGCACTAATCTACAAGGTCGCCGTCAAAGGAGACCGACAAGACCAGCAATGTTTTGCGAAGCTCGTCCATAGTCCTCTCCGCAAATGCCAAGTGCCCGATCCTGGCCGTAGCACGGCCACCGTTATCCTCACGCGCTCCAACGGTGCCGCCTCTACTCGCCACTTTGCCAACGCCATGGGCTTCTTCCGGGACGAACCACTCCGTGGTTGCGCCGCTCTCCGCAGATACTACCTCGCCGATGGTGATTCCCGAGCTATTTGAGTCATTTTACTCACCTTATATGTTCTTCTTGACAAAACAAAAGCGTTTTCTTTGTTTTGTTTGCGTAATGTTGTTCTTCAGTCTCTAAAGCTTGTTTAAGACACATCTAAGAAACTATATAAAATAAATTATTTGCAATCTTACATTTTATTTCTGATTTTCTCATGTTGTGAAGAAAAAAATCAATTTTAAAATTATGTTATTAATATACTTATATAGGGATTTTAAATAATTTAGCTTCTTCAGAAACTTCGCTGAATATTTGAGCTTCGACTTAATGTTTTAAGAATCATATGCTACATCTCAAATTTAATTGGTAATGAGTGGAGGGAGAGACAAAAAAAGTTGAACTAGTGATTCTAATAACCAATAATTTAGAAGGTTATTATTGCTTATGAAAAACTAGATCTAGGAACTATTCTATTGCATTTGGTGGATAGATGTAACTAAGGAGTACAAGTGCATAAATGTTTTGACTGGGGTACTTGTAAAGCACAACTAGAGACTTAATCTTTAGTGACAAGTTTATTAATAATCGAACATATATATGTCTTTGTCTTCACAACCCATATCCCAAACTGAAAAATTATTCTGGTCCACATTGTCAGACGACTGATCTGATTCCAGTAGTTGGTTCAAGTCCACCGCAGTATCATCATCAACATCTTCTAATCTCCTAGAGCAATTAAACTCTTGTTGCATCCTCTCGAACCATAAATAATCCAACCAATTGCTATGAGCATCATTATCTCGCTTGCCCATTGCGCTCGAGCTTGCACAGTAATCATCTTCACTAGTCGTATTAGTACCAATACTTGGTGCTGTCTCAAGCACGGAGCTTGTATCTCCCGTGCTCTGGCTCGAAGACCCGTAGAGACACTGGATCTCATGGCCCGTTCTCGAGTTCTTGTCCATGAATCCAAGACTCGCATCACTCTTCGGACAGCTCGAGTTTTGGCAAGTGTAAACACTCTTAGACGGTTCCATAATATTATCACCTTTTCTCTTGGTCTTGGACCCCGAAGCTTCTTGATCCTCCGAGATCTTGAGGTCTTTGATATTGAGAAGAGCCTCTTCTTGGTTCAACACACGAGACCAAGTGTCGGTCTCTTTAGCCATCATCTTATCTTGTAAACATTTGGATTGCCTCGCGAGACGTCTCACTCTTCCCAAGTTCGGCGACATGTGTTTGATCACAGCCGCGAGAACGCTAACTTTCCAAGACTTCCTCAAATCGTGCGGCTTACGATACGGAGGCACGCCCTGCTCGTGAGCCGCTCCTTGCTCTCCCCACCAAAGCTCTGTCCCCGTCGGCCACCACGGAGGCGCGATGCCTTTCTCTAACGGGAACCGTCGTTGCGGCGGCGCGCAGTGTTGCATTAACGCTGATAACAACGACCCTAGAGTCGTGTCTTGTAGCTCTTGTAACATGTGTAATAAACTCGATGGCTCCTTCTCGATCAGCTCAGCCGCAGCAGCCGCGAGTGTTAAGTAATCAGCGACAGCGTTTGGAGCGTTTTGGTCGAAATCAACGTTTTCTTTCCACCAACGTCTTAAGCTATCGGAAGAACCGGTTATTGCTTTTCCCTTTTCCGGTACGATACCGTAGACAAACCCTTTCGCTTTGCAAACCTCCATGATCTTCATCATGTACTTCAACACCGAGTCTTGCGAACGAGCCATCTTCTTGCGACGTGATGCTTCGGCACGGTGCGTTGAAAGCGAAACGACGTCGGTGTTGTCTCGTTTCTGCTGCTTGAGCTTCTCCATGAGGTTTTGGTCTTTCCACATGCGTCTTTTGAGGTCATCATAGCTTATGTCCTCTTCTTCTTCTCCTTCATCTCCGTCTTCAACAGGACTGAGTGGTTCCAGTTCTTCGACTTCCACCATTTTGCTTTTCAGTCCATCAGATTTTCGAGTTATGGACTTTAGTATACTATTATAAGTGATTGAGGTTACTGTCCGTAGTTACACCAACTTTTGTTAAACTGAGAGCCCTTTATATAGAGGTTGGATTATAAACTGACATACTCAGAGAAGTTTAATTATTGGGTTATTTTTTTCTTTCTTGAGAGGCAGGTCTGCATGTGCGATGGTAGACGTGTCGAGAGTTCCTGGTTGGGTATGAGCTAAACGTAAGTTGTAATTTTGTGGCGGAGATATTTATATATTTTCTTCAGGTGGACAAGAGTTATCCCCGGCGGGCACACGACGCCATAGGTTAGTAGAAATCAAAGTTGGATAACCAAAGTTGATTGCACCGACTTGATTAAAATACAATATTTGTTTATTTATTTTATTTTTAGTCGGCGATCATATTTTGCAAAAAGTGTAGAAATGTCAAAGCGAATCTTGAAACCATGGGTATTAAAAAGGTGGTGACGCATAATCATGAGTCCATGGTATAGGATAGGTAGATTATTATTGGCAGAAAAAAGTATTACGCACGTTTATAAGAGTGATGTGGTAGGAGATGATGAGGCATTGGAAAATATATATGGTCAGCGAGTGATTTCGGGGATTAGTGAGATCAGTCCGCTATCAGCAAATATTATTACGACGCTTTCGTATGAGCTTACCTAAGGCTCTACGTTAGAGCCTCTCCACATTGAATGTCTTTCATATCTCTAGGAAATGTAATTACGGCCCATAGTTTTTGCGTTTCGTTTAAGAAAATACATTAATTAGCTTGCAAGTTGCCGGTAACAGAAAGGCAGTCTGTGATGTCATGCATGCATGCATGAAATATTTGATCGTAAAAACGATGTCCGGTTTTCATAAAGCGCAACAAAATGTATCCCCAATCACAATAGCTTGATTGATATCACTACTCTCATATAACTAATTTATAATTAGTTCTTTCAATAAAGATATGTAGGAACTTGTCTCCATAGATATTTGATTTGGTGAGTCCACATTATTTTGAATTTTATGAGAAATCAACATACGTTGTTGTAGACACCTTAATTTACATGGAGATATTCAACCAACGTGAACCCCATAAGGCCAACCAAAGGCAAAAATAGATTCAGGTTGAGAAATTCTCGGACCTTTTTGTTTGGACAAGTCTCACATTTTCTTTCTAAATATTGACTTAACAAATCTAAGGTTCATTTTCCGTTTCCCTTACAAGACAAGGTAATAGCCATAGAAAGAAAAAAAAGGCCAAACAACGAACCAAAAAAAAAAAGAGAGGAACAAAAAAAAAGATCAAGAATTGACAAGAACAGAACCCACCACCAAGTCTATTGACAAACTTACATCGACCTGAGAAGTAAAAACGACATCATTCTTCCTTTTTTTTTGTTATTCCTAACCTATCTTGATCACAATGCAATTTTGTGTAACGTTATTGATTCAAGAAGGGGACACGCAACAAAAAGAGCTTCCTCCATCTTCTTAACAATGGGGGTATTCTCATCTTCAAATAATTAAATACCAACTGGTTTGCTATATTTCTATCTACCTTTATCAACCCTTTCCTAGATTTTTGCTTGATTGTGCCTATCTAGTGGCGCAAGGATGGCAGAAAAGCCAGTGGAGAAAAGGTCCCGTCGAGGGCTGTTGGGTGCTGTGTTTGGTAAACGTGGCTTGTGGTCCAAGAAATGTACCGCGGATAAGGGTAACCATAAAAGCACAACGAGTAGCAGCATTGCCTCCACAGAATGCACCGCTAACATTCAGTTCACCAAATCTCCAGCAACCGAACTAAACCCAAATAAGCTTCAAGATCATAAAGTCTCACTTGAACCGACACAAAAACCTATTTCAAAACCCTCATCGAATCAAAACCCTAATAACTATCAGTTAGGCAACAATGGGAGTCACCAACATATTAATAATCAATGGCCGGTCCAACAGCAAGCGAAGAAGGTGCCAAGAGAATCTATCGGTTTATCCGGTGAGCTGGAGAGTATGATCAACGACAATCAGAAAGCTAAAGGGATTCGAGCATCTTCAAGCAATGTGATGTTTGGCAACCTTGGGAACTTGAAGCAGCCAGGAACAACATCGGTTGGGAATCAAACCACTGTCCAAAACAAAGGATACGGTAATAATACCGCAGGAAGCTACGGGGTGAGGAATACAATGAAAGAGGAAAGACAGACATCGGTTTCAACTAACCAAGATCAGCCAGGGTCTTTGTGTAGGGCGATATCCACCCGAATGGATCCAGAGACTTTAAAGATAATGGGGAATGAAGATTACAGGAACGGGAACTTCGCTGAGGCGTTGGCGTTGTACGATGCTGCCATAGCCATCGATCCAAAGAAGGCTGCGTATCGAAGCAACAAAAGTGCTGCACTGACAGCATTGGGGAGAATCATTGAAGCAGTCTTTGAGTGTAGAGAAGCAATCCGAATGGAGCCTCATTACCATAGAGCTCATCATCGGTTGTCTAACTTGTACCTCAGGTAATCTCATTAAAGCCATACCTTGTGACTCAAGTAATGTCATCATTTTAAAAAACAGAAATAAACTTGAAATTAATATAGGTTGGGAGAGGTGGATAATTCAATATATCATGTTAAGCATTCGGGTCCGGAAGCTGATCAGGAAGACATTTTGAAGGCCAAAACGGTACAGACTCATCTCAAAAGATGCACAGAAGCCAAAAGATTGCGAGATTGGAAGACTCTGATCAAGGAAACGGAGAACACTATAGCTTCAGGAGCAGACGCAGCTCCTCAAGTATATGCATTGCAAGCAGAGGCATTCTTGAAGAGTTATAGACATCAAGAGGCCGATGATGCTTTGTCTAGATGTCCGGTTTTCGATGTGGAAATGAGCACAAAATACTACGGACCGATCGGTTACGCCGGTTTCTTGGTCGTCTGGGCTCAGGTTCACATGTCATCCGGAAGGTTTGTTCTCTCTAGTTATGTAATCTTCTTGTTTGCGCTCACATGCGACATGATGTTAAAAGAATTGGTCCAAATTTCTTATATATTATTTCTTTTATATTTTTGATGTCTCCAACATCTTTTCAAGATAATGGTATTTTTTTTAACCATTAATCATGGTTTAAGCGGTTTGTGTCAAAACAGATTTGGAGAAGCCGTTGAGGCGATTCAACGAGCTAACAAGCTGGACAGGAACAACAGGGAAGTAAGCATGGTTCTCCGACGTGTGCAGGCAGTAACCGCAGCGCGATCAAAAGGCAATGATTTCTTCAAAGCGGGACGGTTTCAAGAAGCTAGCACAGCTTATGGTGAAGGATTAGACCATGACTCAAGAAACTCAGTCTTGCTATGTAACAGAGCAGCTTGTCTATCCAAAATGGGACAGTTCCATAGAGCCCTAGAGGATTCCACGAATGCACTCACCGTCCGTCCTGCCTACACCAAGGCTCGACTGAGAAGAGCCGACTGTAACGCTAAGGTAAAAGTGATGTTGAGGTTTTTGTTAGAATTTACTAACTTTTTTTTATTTTACATAAAAACACCATTAACTACAACTAATTCAATCAATTAAAATTATACTACATAATAAAACGATGACAAACAACAAATAACAATTTTTGAATAGAAATTTAAGATTATTATTTATTTCAAAGAAAAAATATTTTTAAAACATATTTAAAATGAAAAAGAGGGAGGAATATGTGATAGTCTTTTGAACTATAGTTCTTTTTTTGGCAATTATGATGGTATAATATTAATGGGTTCTTTTCGTGTGGTTGCAGCTTGGGAACTGGGAAGCAGCGATTGGAGACTACGAGATACTGAGAAAAGAGACACCTGAAGACGAGGAAGTACTCAGAGCATTGTCAGAGTCTAAGATGCAGCTAGTGAAACGACGTGGACATGAATCTTGAAGTCTCCCGGCGATTAAAACATCCACCATGAGATTGGTCAGGAAGTTACGGACTGAAAAGTCTAGTCTTAATACTTTTTTTAGCCGGTAACAATCTTTAATCAATCAAAATTTATATCTCGGTGTAAATACAGACAGTTCGAGTTTCGGTACAAAACAGTCAAGAACAAAGATTTAATCATTTACTAAAATATATATTACGTCCTAGATGTTTTTTGGTCTATATTGCATTTGCAAGTTTGTTGTCTAGAATATTTCGACAAGGTGTGTGTAGATGTTAAAAAAGAATGTGGTGAAGCTTGAGGTTGATAGGCATCCTTTAGAGAGGAACATGAACCATATCAAATTGGAAGATGATGATGACAACAGAAAGTGAAGACAATGAGGTGTGAGGATAAATCTTTGAAAGGTTCCATCTTTGGGTTATAAATATAACACTAGGACTAAAAGAGGATCAGTCTTGTTGAATCTTTATGTGATTCTTGTGGAGTAAGAGCAACATTATCAATTGTCCCAATTGATAAGTACTTAGAGTATTTAATTATTATTTGTAGATTAGAACTTTGTTAAGGACTATTTGTTAAAATGATGATTATTGGTGGGATTTTTTCTGGGTCCTTAACTTTTAATTTTTTTAAGATAAAATTCCATTTTAATCATCGAGAGTCGAACCGCCGAGAGTCGAACCGCCGAGGAGAACCGCGGAGAGGAGAAGCGCCGAGACGAGAACCCACGAGAGATCGAGAGGAGAACCGCCGTGCGTTGAGAAGAGGACCGTGGGGAGATCGAGATAACCGGAGAACGCGAGGGCGATGAGAGATCGAGAGAGAAGAGAGATCGTGAGCGCCGAGAGTCGAACTGCCGAGGAGAACCGCCGAGAGGAGAAACGCCGAGACGATAACCGTCGAGAGATCTAGAGGAGAACCGCCGAGGAGAACCGCCGAGACGAGAACCCACGAGAGATCGAGAGGAGAACCGCCGTGCGTTGAGAAGAGCACCATGGGAAGATCGAGATAACCGGAGAACGCGAGGGAGATGAGAGATCGAGAGAGAAGAGAGATCGTGAGCGCCGAGAGTCGAACTGCCGAGGAGAACCGCCGAGAGGAGAAACGCCGAGACGATAACCGTCGAGAGATCTAGAGGAGAACCGCCGATGGTCGAACCGCCGAGGAGAACCGCCGAGACGAGAACCCACGAGAGATCGAGAGGAGAACCGCCGTGCGTTGAGAAGAGCACCATGGGAAGATCGAGATAACCGGAGAACGCGAGGGAGATGAGAGATCGAGAGAGAAGAGAGATCGCGAGCGAGATGAGAGATCGAGAGACAAGAGAGATCGAGAAAGACAGGGTTTCTCAATTGACTCTCGATTTTGCCCTACCCCCTTTTCGTTTACTCCCTTCAGCCGACACGTGTCTTATTGGGACTGTTAAGAAAACTTCTTAACTAAGACCGTCCCACACATTAATCCCCCTTTTTCATTTTTTTTTAAAATCCGAAAATAGCTAAGGACATACTTTTGGGACGTTGATAATGTTGCTCTAATACATTAGGTTGTTTTTCTTCTTTTTTCTGTATAGTAAAATATCTACTACTCCCAATCTTAAATTTAAATATTTTTAAAAATCAGCAAATTTTTCTTAGGTAACAAAATGAAATTCTGAAGAAAAAAAAAATTAGAGAAACAAAAATAAACACAACTTTCCACTCATCTCTGCGTCAAAACTTCGTCGTTTTCGGTCATCCTCTATTCTCCTAATCTGTTTTCCTGCCTGCGTGACTGTTTCTAGGGTTTCTCCGTTCTCACTCTGTCGTATAATCTCTCCAGCTCCGCCGCGATATAAGAACCGCTTTTTAACCGAAAAAGTGTAAAAAAATAAATAAAAAATGTCAAATCATGAGTTAAGAACTCCGGTCTCTTAGCCGGGGTTAATCGTGCCCTAACATTAGGAGTAAACTACATTAAGTTTATTTATTTCTCTTTTTTCTTCTGTATAGTAAAATATCTACTACTCCCAGTCTTAAATTTAAATATTTTTAAAATCAACAAACTTTTTTTAGGTAAAAACAAAACAAAATTCTGAAGAAAAAAAATGTAGAGAAACAAAATAAACACAACTTTCCACTCATCTCTGCGTCAAACGTCGTCGTTTTCGGTCATCCTCTATTCTCCTAATCTGCTTCCCCGCCTGCGTGACTGTTTATAGGGTTTCTCCGTTCTCACTCCGCCGCACAATCTCTCCAGCTCCGCCGCGTTCTCCTCTCTCCCATCTCACCAGCCGTAACCCAATTCGGCAACTTCTCGCTCCAATTTCAGCTTCTCCTTCCCCCCAAAATCTTCACAGATGAGTACTGTGTTCAGCGAAGAGATCCTAATCGACAAGCTCGCGAAGCTCAACAGCACTCAACAATCCATCGAAAGTATCCTTTTTTTTCACTTTTCTCACACATCAAAACCTTTAAAGTTCTCAACTTTATCCTCATGTAGATCTTGTAGTTTTGCTAAAGTTTGGATCTTTTTGTGATTTAAGCTCTATCCCATTGGTGTATATTCAACCGGGTCAAAGCCGAGCTGATCGTGACGACATGGGAGAAGCAGTTTCACAGCACGGAGATGGCTCAGAAAGTGCCTCTTTTGTACTTGGCTAACGATATTCTCCAGAACAGTAAGCGTCAGGGTAATGAGTTCGTGCAGGAGTTTTGGAATGTTCTTCCTAAGGCTGTTAAGGACATTGTCTCTCAGGGAGATGATCGTGGCAAAGGCGTCGTCTCGCGTTTGGTAAAATCTCTATTTTGTTAAATGTTGGTGTTTGCAAATTGGTGTTAGAAGTGTGTTTGGGGGGAGAACACATGTTGTGTGAGAAGTTTGATGCGTGTTCTAAAAATAGGTTTGGGCATCTGCCTAATCAATAATCTCATATAAAACGTGTCTAATTACTGCTTAGCGATTTCTTGAACATTGGTTTGATGTCAGCATTTGGTTTCTTTGCTACACGTTTTTTTTATGTTCAATCCAATGTTTAGAGAAAGATTTATTTTATTACACTCTAGAAATGAGGATGTTTTGTATGATTAGTGTGCTTGTTGTTTGCGGATAGGTTACAGTATCAGCATTTGTTTATTTTCTTTAAGATATTGTGATGATTGATGTTAGGATGAACTTATTTTAAGGTTCTTGCAAAAGTGTGTGATGATGGTATATGGAGAAGAACTTGTGAGGTGTTTGAAACGTGAATAAAGAAATATTGTGTTTACTTGTTATTGTAGGTGAAGATATGGGAAGATAGAAAAGTGTTTGGATCACGTTCGAAGAATCTTAGGGACGTAATGCTTGGAGAAGATTGTCCTTTGCCACTTGATGTCAGCAAGAAGCGTCCCCGTGGATCCAAATCCTCAAAACGTGATTCAAAGTCGTCAAGAACGGTAAAAGACACTAAACACCAGAGGTTTCCTTTGTTGATATTAGTCAAATTTCATTAGAGTTTCTTTGTTTGTGTTGCTTTGATAAGCAGAAAGTATCAAGTGGAGGTGTGGCTGAGAAGATATCATCAGCATACCATTTGGTTGTTGCTGAAAACTCGAATGAAGAAGCTGAGATGAGTAAATGCAAGTCTGCAGTTAAACGAATCAGGAAGATGGAGAAAGATGTTGAAGAAGCCTGCTCTACTGGTAAAGACAACCCGAAGAGAAAATCACTGGCGAAAGAATTGGAAGAGGAAGAATACCTTTTGAGACAATGTGTTGAGAAACTCAAATCTGTTCAAGGAAGTAGAACTTCCCTTGTTAACCAGCTTAAAGACGCACTACGAGAACAGGTACTATTGATTCTCTCAGGTTGGCACGTTCACTATTTTGCAATGTTTATTTATTATATATTTCTATTAGGCGTTTTATCGTTTTAGGTTTAATTATAAAATTATTTTGATGAAATGTTAAAATTAGATATACAAAAAAAACTAAATTTGTTGAACTTACACTAACATTGTTACTTGATTTACCCAATTTAAATCGAATTAGACCGACTTAAAATGGCGTAAACCGATTTGAGCTGCTTAAATTGGATTTTGATTTTTAAGAAAATTGTTTCTGCTATTTTGTGATCTATCTTTCATTCTTTTGCTTATTGGTGTCAGGAATCCGAACTGGAGAATCTTGAAGCTCAGATTCAGGTATGTGTATGATCTCCCACTGCATCTTTCATCTTGTGTGTGAACCCATCTCATGAACTATTTTTTGTTATTACCAGGTAGCACAAGAACAAACAGAGGAAGCTCAAAAGATGCAGAAACGTCTCAAAGATGAGGATTATGTATCAAAACCACCAACCATTGCTCCGGGCTCAGTCTCTGCAACTGAGACAACTGATAACAACAACAGCACTAAGTCTGGTCAAGCATCGAAAATGACGCCTGCTTCTATAGCTGCGATGCTCACAGCATCTACCTCATCACACATGATCATGCAATCTGTTCTCTCTTCATTCGCAGCTGAAGCAACAAAGACCTCTGGTCTATCCAAACCAGAGAGCACAGTTCCGGTTTCTTACAACAACCCCCAGAACCAGCCACCCACAACACAAAGTCAGTACCATTTGATCTCTAACCCAGCAGCACCGCCTCCGCCGCAGTTTCTAAAGCAGCCGGTAATGAACAATCCTTATGGCTTTGGTAACATTCCGTTAATGCCACCTGGACTTCCGCCGCCTCCACCACCACCCCATATGCAGCAGCCTCAGATTCCTCAGTCGAACTCAGCTCAACCTCAACAAGGTTCAACTTTTCAGCCACCGGGAATAATGTATTATGGAGCTCCACACCATTCTTAAAGTTAGAAGTTATGTTAGTTAGATAGTTGTGACCCTTTTGATCTGGGGATATGTTGGTTTTGATGTTACATTGTTGGGTCGAGTTAAACCGGAAAAAATTGTACCTCGTGTTGTAGAAATGTTCACCTCTTCCCTTATAAATATTTGTACCACAAGCTTTTAAAACGGTCATATACTGATGTTCGTTCAAAATTTTAAGTAATTTAAAAAATAGTGGCTAAAAATTATTTTTTTTTTTGGTAATTTGCAGACTAGTGCAAGAGTGAGGTATCTATGGCAATAAAATGAATAACATTTAGTTGTATGTTATAATTGCAAGTTGAAAATTACATGAACATACGACAACCAAAAGAACAACATTTGGCTGTAGTCGCAGGTCGTTGTGACATGTAGCCAACATGATGTAATAATTATACCTACTCAAGCATGAATAAGATTATTATGATTATTTATTTATTTTTTGACATCAGGACATAAAATTACATTATCAGATTCTGAACAAGTTTTTACATGATTAGGCCTTTTTCATTAAAGACTTCTTCTGGAGAAAATCTTTGTACCAAATAGGCATATGGTACATTATTGCCATGAAGGTCGAGTATCTCCCTGAAGAGAACCAAGCGGGTGGGTTCTTCTTTAGCACAGCAGCTACGGTGTCTTTAGCGAAAGTTTCAGTAGGAGTTGGCTTCCTCCTCTGGAAGAAGAAGGCCCTCTCTATGATAGCTTCTTCGTAAGGCTTGTATAGTTTCAGCTCAGGCCATTTTTTGAAGACCGCTACTGCTGAGTTTGCGAGGTTTGATCTTATTCCTCCTGGGACGACATCTATGACATCAATGCCAAAGGGCTGGAGCTCCAACCTACGGCGGTTAGCGAAGGAAACATTACAAACTACTGAAGAACCAAAAGAGGAAGATTTTTTTAAAACGACAAATAGCTGCGGTTAAACTATATAAGGCAAAATACAATATGGTCTTAAACTATGAACCTGAGGGAATCGGTAAGAGCATGAATAGCAGCTTTGGTCCCTGTATAGACACCTGCCCATGGACTTGGTGACATCACGGAAACACTTCCAATGTTGACGATCTTTCCCTTTTTCTTAGACGCCATGTGGGGTACAACAGCTTGAGTCATCCTCACGGTACCTGCATGGCCGTATATTCTCACTTTTTGAAATGTTTTCTCGTAACTCGTTAACATGATGGGTCTTGACATTTTGGAGGTTATAGACAATTTATTTAGAGTATATAATTTTTTTTTTTTACAAATTTTGGGATTTATATATACTCTAAATACTTACGTGACGTTCTATTGATTTTTTTTGTTTTAAATCAGATGATATTTTTATTTTTCAGTCTAAAATTTATTTAATAACAATAACTATTTTTTTAATCTATGTGTCTAATTTTAAAACGTCATTTTTAAAAAATGGAGGGAATATGTAAATTTTTTCTAAAATTTTGGAGACTACGCCAATGTTTAGCTGGCCTATACTCAGAGCCGGCTTGGCTATCGAAATCAAAACCACATTTTATTTTACCGAAAACATTGGTGTCAAAGGTGTTTTCCATGGCGGAGATAGGGATCTCAGCCAGAGGACCGACGCACTGAATGCCGGCGTTGTTGACAAGAACGTCTATTTGGCCGAACTTATCTATAACATTCGACAAGACTTCGTTCACGCTCTGCTCCGACCGAACATCAAGCTCCTGCACGAACAACCTCGGATCCTGCTCAAGATCAGTCATCTTACTCCGTGATCTGCTCGTCGCCACCACACGACAACCGTTCTCGGCGAACTCACGCGCCAGTGCGTGACCAATCCCTCCATGAGAGCATCCCGTTATCAGAACCACCGGACCTGCGTTGCTGGTTTCCACTTGTAGCCCTCTAGATTGAGCAACAATGGACTACAAGTTTGATGTTAATTAAGTCAGTGCATGTCGCATAAAAACCATACGTGGAACTTTTAGACAAAACAATAAAGAGAAAAGAGTCGATTGATTGATACCACTTTACGAGGATTAGGACGAGGAACTAACTGCTGTCTTGTCTGAACGTGTCCTTTGAACAAAGCTAGTGGAGTGGCCATTTCTTCTTGCAATAACTCAAACCGTTCACAGAAAAATGTTTCGAGTAGTACTTTACAAAATATATCAGTATTCAAACCCTAGACAACCTTTATATATATAGCCACCTTCACTGTACTGATTGATTTGTCATTTTGTTTTTTTCTCGGCAGAATCCATGTCCATTTTCAAGAATTAAAAAATCAAGTACTGCGAATTCAAATAAAAAAAACAGTACTTTGAATTCAATTGAATATGCATGGCTTTAGAGAATGCATGGGGTGCATAATGCATTTGGAGCATCATTAGCACCATTAGTGATAGTATTTCACACATATTTTATTGTGTGGGTATCTTAAATAATTGAAAATTTCACAAAAATATATCATTTGAGAAATCTTTGTGTGGGGTTTTCGAATATTTGTGGGGGCTGCTTGGTGATTCAAGCATTATTAGTGATAGTTATCACGGGTTATAGAAGCTTAATTAGGATATGAGTGGTAACTCAAAATAATTAAAATCTAAATAATCTATTATTTAAAATGTGTGTGGGGTCTCAAATATTTGAGATGGTCACATATATACTATTAAATTTGTTTCATAAAAAAAGATAATTACTGTCGGTGCCCATACGTAATGTGAATTATTGGATCGCGTTAAAACAAGATAAGTATAGTACAAGTTGCCGAGCTTATTCTCTAGCTTAAAGTTAATGGATCGCGGTTAGCCAATAAAAAAAGAAAAAGAAGTGTTTAGATTTTTTGGGCCCTCGAATCATGTCCAACTTATTTTATTGAGCCCTAATATTATTCCCTAGTTTCAGATATAAGCCCAATATTAATACTAACAGCACCCCCAAAAAAATCCTGGATAGAAATAAAATGTTTTTTTTTTTTGAAAATTATTCAGCTTATTTATAGATCAGAAGGAGAAAACAAAAAGTAATAGAAGAAGAAAAATAAAATGTAGTCAAAGGAACCAAAAGGAAAGAGAAGAAAAGGAAGTAATCTTAAAATGATGTAGTTCCCATTTGTCTTGGCCTCTTGGGGTAATGTCGCAAAGGCATCTCAACTTTGCTACTTTTTCTTTACTTCCATTACTACAAAAGTATATAATACTTATTTATGGGTTATTATCATGACTATCATCTAATCCATATAAATTCTAGTAAGAATTAGTATAAGATATAACGAGTAGAACACGTCGATTATTAAATGGGTACAAGACTCTTATGAGTCTAACTTCAATAATATAACAATAATACTCAATGGCTAATACTACATTACTACTTAACAAATCTAAAAAAAATTCGAAAAAGTGGTACATTGAAATTCATCTAAAAAGCATCACAACTTTACACCTAGTAAGTTGATAAGTGAGAAAATTCGCATACTTTTATTTAGCAAAAGATAAGGCATAACATAAAATGTTTTATTTTGGATTAGACCATTTATATTTCATCGTTTATTTTAGCATCTTCTATCAAACTCCAAAAATCATATCTTCTTCTTTATAGAATAATCAATAGTCTAATACTCTTTTCGTTTCATAATAGTTGTGATGTTTTATAAGATGTTTGTTGTTTCAAAATAGATGAATTGTTTACATATTTATATATATTATTTTTAACTTTATTGAAAACCAATTAGATTTTGCAGTCATATTTTTAATTGGCTGAATGATTTTTAAATTATATTTATAAAGTTACTTTTTAGAAAAAAATAGATTTTTTAATCTTTGTGCAATAAGTCAAAATATCATATATTGTTAAACATAAAGAATATAAGTTAAGGCGAGAAAAATATTGTAGAGTTTATGAAATTCTCAAATTGGTATCAAAACATGAATTACTTGCAAAAATAAGAATGAAAGAAATTCAGAGTGACGATAGCCACTCTTGGTGGCAACCCACTTTTCATAAGATAGCACTTGAGAATAATTCCCTAAATAGGCCAACGCAAAGCCAAAGAGATGGTGCTTCATGTCTCACTAGTTCATCTTTCCTCGAATTTCTTTATTTTCATTATTGATGTTCCTTGTATTCGAATATACATTATTGCCATATTGTCCTATTGGTTAAAATTATTGCAATATCTAATACGTGTAAAATAAATACCACAAATCAATCAATCAACTTGATAAAACCTCCAAAATGGAATTAGGGGCTACATCCACTATCAAATAATGATTTGTATCACTTTACACATAAATATCACTTGCACGCGAAATTTTTATAATGCAATAAAGTTTACAAAATACTATTACTTTTATTTACGGGCGTTAGTGTTTTATGTTGTTAACAAACATATCGGAAAGTAAACCTCAAATAATGACGTGTGAAGACATAATTAATCATATGATGGATCGGGCAAGCAATGAAACACGTGAACAAGATTTGTATGTATGTCATACGAATCTGTAACGTGTTGCAATACAGAAAACTGCACCAATTAAGATTTATATGTAAACTTCAAATAATGATGTAAGAAAACATAATTAATCAAATGATGGATCGGGCAAACAATGAAAAACGTGAACAAGGTTTATAGTATCCATTGTGATTAACATAATAAGCAAAGAGGCAAGTGGGTAGAATAAGTTGCAGTCACGCAAATGTCTCCTATGAAACATGAAGAGCCAATATTTTGTAATCTCTTTATCGGCTGATTCCTTCCCAAAATGAAGTTTTCATTTTTCTTTTCAGTATATATAATATTATCAAATGTACGAAAAGACGAATATGTGAATCTTTGAGCTGGCATTATTTGTTTTATAACTAAATATCATTTTCCGTTCAACCTAAGCCATCAATTTTCTTTTAAAATTATTATATCACTTTTTAGCATAAACAAGTTATCACACCTTAGAAATGCTAAGGAAATTACATAAGCGTTGATTGTTAAAGCTAAAACCTTCAAAAGCTTAAATGCTGGTCTCTTGTTTTGCTTATAGCCAACATTTGATTAGCATGTCTTAAAAATCGAAGCAAACCCACCAAAGATTACACTCGGGTCACTTTACGTACTTTGTTGAGAAATAAAAATAAGTATTTCTTCAAAAATTAACACACAAAAAAAAAGAAAATATTTGAAATGACATTTTTAAAAGATAAAAATTAAATATATTTATAAATTTGAGTTTAAAGTATAGTATTTAGAGGGTGAGACTAGAGTTTAATGCTTAGATTTTTTTTAAAAAAAATTCTAAACTTAGAATATAGAGTAGTTTAAAGTTTTTATAAATTAATAAATGTTATTTTATAAAAAAAAAGTTTTAAATTCCAAATATATAAAATTTAGAAAATAGCCGTTACAATATATATTCCTCGAGCATTAACCGCCTTTCATTCCCGCGATAAGTCTAACCACAATGATTCAGCTCCACGCGCTTCTACTTTACTCGTGTGCCGTCAAAACGAGTTATCACCACCGACGGGACTCGCCGCTAAATTTGACGAAGTCTAGTGAATAAATAATATAATTCACACACATACAAAACAAAGAATTGTTATTGAATAAGAGGAAGAAAAAAACGGGTATAGTTTGAGAAATTCCAAATCGACCTGGTGCGCACATCAACTAGGTAGTGGAAGATGACAAACCAGATAAAAAGAGAATAAACACAAACAAAGTGTTAATAAACAAACAAGTGCACTATTTCAAAAAGAATATACGGTAAAATAGAATCACCGAAGAACCAACCAACCAAAACAAAAGAGAAACAGAGAAGAAGAAATTTAAGTTTTACATTTTATCAAGATTTAGAAAAATTTAAACAGAATCATGTCAAAGGTCTCTCGTCGTGTTCTCGCATGATTCTTCTTCCTCATGATAAAGAGATTTTTCAAGACCGATCTGAACTGCGGTTTTCTAGGCTTTGCGTCAGGTTTCGTCTCTGAAAGTGAAGAAGTTCCTTTGCTTTTGGTTTGCTTCATGGTTTCCGCGGGAAAAGTTTGCTCCCTTTTGACGCAAAAGACGACAAGAAGGTTCGGCTTCGGATCTACTCTGTTATGACTTCTTTTTTTTTGTTTGATTTACTTTGTTTTAGTCTCTTACTGTATCACCTTGAATGATGAAAGAGTCAACTACCTTTGATGATTACTCCTTCTTTGGTCTTTTGGATTAGGGTTTACTGTCGTTAGTTGAAACTAGCTCGTACCCATGTGATATATCATATTTGGTCATGTGTCTCTTCTTCTACGAGCTCCGTTTCAATAGAATCTTGACTTTTGTGCTAGAAACAGAACGTTGGTATCAAATCAGTGATAGATAAAAAAATTTCCTTATTGGGAGGTGTTTAAGATGGTCCACCATCAATAGCTAAAAGAAGAAGATACAGTGAGATCCATTAACTGACACTGACCTTATAGTTTGGTCATGTTTTTCTTTCTTGTAACAAATTTCAATTTATCTTTTATTTAAATTGACAACCTTTCAAAAACACGAGTAAAGAACATGGTTTTTGTGTATATGAGTCCCCTTATCAATGGAGCTTATACAAGTAGAGGAGAGGTAGCGTTGACATATTGAGTGATGCAAAATGATGACTTATAAGCCACACCCCTTTCTTTTTATTTCTAGCTGCAAATATCTTATTACATAAAGCTTAACTTGTGATCTTGTATTTAACTTTGCAGTTCTTGAGTTTTATTGGTTAATGAAGTTTTTTGTATGTAACTTTGAAGTTCTTGAGTTTTATTGGTTAATGAAGTTGTGTAGGTGTCTCTTGCTTTTGCTAGTTGAGGAAACATGAATACAACTTCAACACATTTTGTTCCTCCGAGGAGATTTGAAATCTACGAGACTACTCTCAACCAAGTCAGTATGTGGGAAGAGAATTTCAAGAACAATGGAGGCATCTATATACCTAACTCTATCATCATCCCCACAGATGCAAAACAAGACAGCTTGGTACTTACCTCAGTTCAGTTCTCTCATTTGAAGTTGAGAAACTAATGGTTGCTTTACATCTTTTGTTTCAGTCAGACGACACTTCTCATGGAACTCCTCACAAGTTTGACCAAGAAGCTTCCACATCTAGACATCCTGACAAAGTAACTAACTATACCTCATTTGTTTGTTTTTTTTATCTTAACCCCTTTGGAGTATTTTTTTAAATTTAAATCTTTGATCTCTTCACAGACACAGAGACGGCTTGCACAGAACCGCGAGGCAGCTAGGAAAAGTCGTTTGCGCAAAAAAGTATAAAACCTCATGAAACTAGTTAAGTTTTTGTTTTGTTTTGTTATATTGACTTTTTAGAATCTTTTGTCTTTCAGGCTTACGTTCAGCAGCTAGAGACAAGCAGGTTGAAGCTAATTCATTTAGAGCAAGAACTTGATCGTGCTAGACAACAAGGTTTCTATGAAGGGAACCGAGTAGATACTAATGCTCTTGGTTTCTCAGTCAAGATGAGCTCAGGTTTGAATCTTTACACCTTTTCTGGCAATTTCCTAACTATCTCTCTCAAAATAATTTTCGAGTGAATTTTTCAAAAATGTATACATAAATTATGGCATGAAACTTTAAATTTTTAGACATTGCTCAATTTAAAACATATATAGGTGGAGTTATTAACTTTTAAAACTAGGTCATTACATCGTTAAATATACCGTTAATATTTTTTTTGAACAAAATCTGAAAATAATTTGAGACGGCATTGGGTTTGTTGTTGTTGTTACTTGTTAGGGATTGTAGCATTTGAGATGGAATATGGACACTGGGTGGAAGAACAGAACAGGCAAATAAGCGAGCTGAGAACCGTTTTACAAGGACAAGTTAGTGATGTAGAGCTTCGTTTGCTAGTTGACAATGCCATGAAGCATTACTTTCAACTCTTCCGAATGAAGTCAGCAGCTGCAAAGATCGATGTCTTCTACATCATGTCCGGAATGTGGAAAACTTCAGCAGAGAGGTTTTTCATGTGGATAGGTGGGTTTAGACCCTCAGAGCTTCTCAAGGTAATCGATAAACTCGTGTTTCGTCCTGGTCCTGAGATTTTGGAGGTTATACACAATTTAGTAATGGTTTATATATAAAAAGGAAAATTTACAAATTTTGGGGCATGCATATGTAAATTTCTTTAAAACTTTAAAGCTTCACTAACCTATGCTCAGGACCGGCCCTGATTTCATCCATAGAAATAATGGCTTTTCTCACCATATAGATTTTCTCTGTGGTTAGGTTCTGTTACCACATTTTGATCCTTTGATGGATCAACAAGTATTGGATGTGTGTAATCTGAGGCAATCATGTCAACAAGCTGAAGATGCTGTATCTCAAGGTATGGAGAAGCTGCAACATACGTTAACAGATAGTGTAGCAGCGGGGAATCTCGGTGAAGGAAGTTATATTCCTCAGATAACTTGTGCTATGGAGAGATTGGAAGCTTTGGTCAGTTTTGTGGATCAGGTAAGAAAACAGATTTCACCTCTTAATCTCTTATGACAAGAACTGTTTCTTAAACTGTTGTTCTTTGTTGTTGTAGGCTGATCATCTTAGACATGAGACATTGCAACAGATGCATCGGATCTTAACCACTAGACAAGCGGCTAGAGGATTGTTAGCGTTAGGTGAGTATTTCCAACGGTTAAGAGCTTTAAGCTCGAGTTGGGCAACTCGGCAACGTGAACCAACGTAAGTAAGGAGATTAGATTTCAAGAAAGGTTTGAGACTATTAAAAATCAAGAATGGAGTTTGCTGGTGTGTGGATTTTGGCCAAGAACAAGAACAAGAACATAACCTCTGCTGTTTGATTATGATTATTGTCTGTTTGAGGAAAGTTGTAAATATATTCAGCAACGTAAATGTTTATAGCTGTATGCTTTGCAAGTTGTATGTATGAATCCAGTGTGATGATTTCTAAAAATTACTGAATCATAGAATAAAAAGTCAATTAAATTAAACATGATCAATATATCAATAAGATGAAAAAATATATTTAAAAGTCCATAACCAAACTCAATTTTTTGTGTAAAGAAAAAATGGGATTAGCTTTTCTTCTACCTTTACAAGGAGGGAATAATAACCAACAAAAATATAAATGTGACCAAACTAATCTAAAATCCTCTTTGTGAATGCCATTGCAATATAAGAAAAAAATTCAAGGTTTACTGGAGGAGATTACAACCTCATTAATGAAAAACAATTACACTATTCGTCCAAACTTGTCTATTAACTATGAATAAAGCTCAAAGAGTTTCTGAGAGCACCTGTGATCAAAATATAAGTTTCATTTCTGCTGAAGCTGCCAAGAAAAACCTATTCTGTGTTCTCAAGATTTGATAATCAAAGGACTTCATGAGCCTTCCCATAGTATCTGTTAATGAACCGCGACTGCAATAAAGGGCAAACCAGATTCACATATTAAGAACTCAAAAACGTCTTTTGGCAGATATAATGTTTATTGTTTTTGTCTTTTGTTTCTTACCTTGACGCCAGAGACATCTGGTGTTTCTGGCGAAGGCAGAGGGTAGAATTTGTAGAACTTCATGCTTTGGAAGGCTAGTTTAGTCTCTTCGCTCATATCTTCAATTGCTTTCCTTCGAGCTTCTCTGGCCTGCAAGTATCATTCCGTAAGCAAATAGTTTCATTCAATATATATATTATCCATCTTGATTTGGTTACAGTTTACCTCTCTATTAGCTTTCTTTGCAGCTCGAACTTGCTCTTTTACATATTCCTGAGAAAATTACAAAACAAAAGAACTTAGATAAATCCTCAACCGTCATGAACTGACTATTGAGTTAAACACAGCTTCACTCACTTTGAATTCATCCTTCTGTTCTGAAGCTAAGGCTTCATCTTCAATCAATTTATCCACAAATTCCTGAGATACATGCACAAAAACCAATACAATGATTGCAAGAACACACAAGGAAGAAGCTGTGCAAAGACGAAAATGCTCTTGAATCAAATGAAGAAGTAATTTTCAAAGGCACACCTCAAGTTCGTCAAGCTCCCAGTCAAACTCACACACAACCTGCACAAATAGAACGTTAAAGCTTGATTATTAAAAAAAAAAAACCTAAACAATGTGCCTCTAGTAAGCGCATCTCCAACCCTACTCCAAAACTCACTCCAAACTTCATTTTGCAGTAAAATCATCTATAATCCCACTCCAAAACCCACTCCAAAATGGAGTAATAGATATGATTACTCCAAATATGGAGTAAACCAACTCATTACTCCAAAATGGAGTTGAAATTTTTTATTTATAAAATGGTCTTCCATATTTAAATATTTTGTTTTTAATAAAATATTATTATAAATAAATATATAAATATTATTTTACTATATATATTATAAAAATTACTATTAATATTTCTTAATTATATAAATATCCATCTAATGAACTATTTTATGCAACAAAATATATATAATATAAAACATAAAAGACCATACATATAAAAAATAAAAGATAAGCACCATACAAAAGATATATGATATAAAATATAAAAGATCATACATATGAAAATTGACTATTTTGCAAATGGTATAAATGAAAGATGATATTAATAAGTTTTTATTAACGTAAAACATAATATATTAAAAATATTCTATTTTGGAGTAGAAAACGGAGTAATACATTGGAGCAAAACTCAACTTCATTTTGGAGTTACTTTATTTTAGAATAGAAAATAGAGTAATACATTGGAGATGCTCTAAGCCATTTTATTTTATGTAGACTGCCACTCCCAATGCATTCATTACACGGGAGAAGACTTACCGGCGGTTCAGAGGGGAACATTATTTGAACCTCAGTATTCTGTTCCAGTTCATCTTCCGTAAATGGCTGATAGAAATCTACAAAGCCAAAAAAAAAGAGAGATGTTAGATTTGTTGTTGCTATAACAGGTAGTCAGGTACTATAACTGGTTCTTGATCCGCATATTCTAACTGATATTGGCAGTGAGGAAGAAAACTCACAAGGAAGGCAATACTCGTACTTCTTGACGAGATCTTCCTTCATGTGTCTGAGAGCAGCTCTGCTGATAATACAAAGCTAAATTCAATACTCTGTATGAGAGTGAAGATTTGCAATAAAGACCCCATACATAAAATCCTGCACCCTAACAACAATTTACTAGGCAGCAGCAAATGATGCAAATTGACTCATCACATTTTCAAATGATAGCTGGGTGAACCCATGTTTCATGTTCTAATTTCAATATCATTGGAATGTAACTCAAAATCCGAGAAGAGAGGGGTAACACATGTTTACTTACCTCCTCCGGGTACAGCCCAAGACAAAAATTTGAAAGTCCATGCTATCAACTTGTCTACCTCTGCAGGAAGAAGGTAGTTATCAAATGCTGGTAAACATCGGAAGGATAGTATGAGACGTAATCTGCGTTACTATTCTCACTGATTTAGCTAATGAAGTACACTTTTGTCAACTGGAATGTAAGGAAGCCAGTCCATCTCCATCGTCTTCATTGGAATGATTTCCTCCACTTCTCTCTGAACCGACGTGATTCCAATCTTATCAGAAGGTGGGAAGGGTGATTCAACCTGCAAATGTAGAATTGATAAATTTAACCATGAGAAATGATATATATGATTTTAAATCCAGATATCAACGATATCAGGCAAACATTGTTAATGGCTTAAACAACAACTTACAGCAACAACTGCTGGGACATGGAGAATCTTGTTTGCACCTTTGAATGGGACTAACTGGGCTGTAACGATGAAAATAGAATATTAAACAGAAACATAGATATCAGTATATCACAAATGCTTAACATGTTTTAAACAGGATAAAAGACAAGGAGACGGCATAAAAAGCAGTACATAATGCTCCAAATATCAATTAATCTAAACAAGAAGAAAGAGCTTACGTTCTGTACAACCGAAAAGAAAGACTTTCTTCCTATAGAGCAATCCACCTTCCTCTTCCAGTGCTTCCTGGCATACAACAAAAATAACCTATAGAGCAATCCACCAATAGTTTACGCTCATCCTCGAAGTACTCAGGCTCTTCCTGTGGTTTGCTCACTCGTGCTTTCACTTCGATTCCCTTCTTCGTGGCTCTCTTTCGCTTACCACCACCACGAACAGGCTTCTTCTTCTTCTTATCTTCTCCCTCTACTTCCTCGTCCTTCACCTCATCAACCTCCTTATCTTCCTCTCCGTTCTCTTGATTCTCCTCCTCCTTCGCCTCTGCTTCTTCCTTAGGCTGTTGACTCTCCTCGAGAGACTCGGCAACCACCTCGTCGTTCTGACGCTCTGCGACAGCATCCTCGCGTCCGGCTTTTGAAGCGCCTCTTCTCTTAGCTCCTTTCTTCATTGCACCGCTGGTAATACTCAAAAACCCTAATGCTTCGGCGACGAAGAGGTTAGAGAGAGGGAGGTTGGTGGATCTGTAATTTCGAATTTTCGGAAGGGTTTCTATTTATTTATTTCCTTTCTTCATGGGTTATATATTGATGACAGTTACAGGAAAGGATGTCAGCTTAATTAAACTAATAGTATGCGGAGTTTAACCTGATTAAAGCATTAACAGAGGACTTGTTTCCAAATTTAAATCTTGTCATCGCTCCTAAGCAGGGTTCAAACGCATCGGTTGCGGCTAGGGGAGTTTGCGTCTGCAGAAACAAATGGTTGATTAACATTTTAAACTCTTCAATATTGTGTAGCCAAGGTATCACTCAAGGTGTTAGAAGCTCAACGCGGGCTATTCGTGATGCATCAAACCAAGACGAGTGGAGCAGAACCAGTGGTAGCTAAAACAGCGAGGAGCTTAAAGGAAGGGATCGTTAAGGGACGTTCTTTATTGCAATTGTTCTTCACTATCACTCGCTTCTCCAAAATGGCATCAAGATCTTTTGCAAAGCGCGCTAAGGAAGTAGAGGGTTGAACAATCACATCTCATTTCATACCATAGCTTAAAAATAGTCTAGTTTGATTGATATGAAACTATGGAGACTATGATTCTTGGGACGCAAAGCAAAGTTTCTTTTGGAGTATCATGTAATCAAGATCATCAAATTCTTCATCATGACAAAGTTTAAAGACTTAACTACAATGTATATATAATAGCTTTTTAAATTTTAGTAAACAAAGTGAATCTTTTCATCGGTTGTGCCTAGAACCGGCTTTGCTCACAATCTTAATCTTAAATCGCCATAAGCATCATCCTTATTTTCATGCACAACTTTCATATATATTATCATAGAACTTACGTGTTTTGTTTATTTTTGTTTTCTTACAATCAAATACTCAAACAAACTTACAAAAGCTACGAACATCCAAGAATCATATATTACACACAACACAACAAATATTTTATAAACAAATATACAATAATGAAACATAAAATTAAAAGTACGAGATTTTCTTTATCCGTACATTATTAACTTGACTTTGACTTTGTTTCACATGGGTGACACGCCGGAATATAACATTAGCCACGCGACATGTTGGTTCCTCCAGGCTTGCCGGAACTATATTCCAGCTGCGACGAAACTTTCCTGGATGACACTTCCACAACCTCTGTCACTTCCTCTTCTTCCGATATCTTCTTCCCATGCATCATTATCATATATATATGTATACAGTTATCAATAGAATCTTTGTGATGGAAAACGATACGCGACATAATTAAGCATATTAAGTAACACATAAAATAAAGAAACATATTCAAATTAATAGTATCATGCATACGTTTACGAGTTAAATATATACATTTTGAACTGTTTTAGAGATATAACTCGTAAACTTTTCATGATATATACACTTCCAATATTAACTGTTGTTGATTTATACTCACCGGAAAATTACTAGGAGGCGATCTTACACCAAGAAACTTAACGAAAAGAGATTGTAGAATCTCGTGGATGAAACTAAAAGGGATGTAGACGTAAGAAAAAACTCCACTTTCTGTTCTTCCTTTGCTCTCCATCTCTTCTTTCTTTCTTCTAATTGTGTGCTTAGAAGAGACTAATCGGATCATTAATATAGAGTTCAAGTCACTCATCATTGATCTTGGTCAACTTTGAGCGTTTACGTTGATTACTATAAAAATATATTTATACAATTTATTTAAGTGTAACAGCTCATCGGTCGCATATATTCCTATCATTGCATGATTTTTTTTTATGAAAATATCATTGCATGTTTCCCGTTTGCAATTAGTTGTATTTATTTAAGATTTGACACGTATTCTTTTGTTCAGATTAGCGATGCAAGGAACTATCAAAAAGTATATTCGTTGATTTCATATATCGTAGTCGATCAGAATACGTGAAGTAATAGAAGTATACAGTATCTTATTCTGTTAAAATTACTGGTGGTGAATCTGGTGATATATGCTTTACCTGGAACTTTGTGTCCCTCTCCCTAGTGATAGGTCAACGGACATTGGACCAGTGAATAAAAAAAAGAAGGAATCATCTGATTTTCGTGTTTATCTGAATACGTGACTGATTTTCTTTGATCGACTTTCTGTTCTCAATAAAATTAGTAAATTAGTAATACAACGGAAGCATTGCACGGACTTTTACATCAGTTTGCTGGTAAAACAAAAAAAAATCCTTAATTAATTAAGTTGTGAGCTTGGAATATATTCTGATCAAATTTTAAATTAATATCTTGTCTACAAATCGACACATCAGATTTTAATCATTTTATAGATAGCCTGTTCTGACGATTTTACTTTATTGTTTCTATGTATATTTCCATTTTTCTTTATTCTATCAAATTTGTTTATATTTTACACTAATTTATGATTGTTCGACTATTTTTTATAAAACACTAAATGTGGTTTTCATGTTAAAATAAAATATATAATTTTATCTGTTTTCTTAAGTTTCAAGATTTTACCAAAAATCACAATATAATGGAACAAAAGGATATTTATTTTTATATTAAACCATATTTTAATATTAACCAGAGATACATTTTTTCCGTACCATTTGGTCACCGTCCACTATCGTCCATCAACACAAACGTCTGAAAAACAAAAGTCTTTATGTTTTGAATAATTTTAAGACTAAATGGATCAACTTCATGATATGAAACTATGATTAGCCCAAAATATACATAAAACGATGTGTATGATAAACGTGAAACATTGCATGCAACTACTAATCTGTTTTTCCGGGTGGCTTTTATGGCTGATAGATAGCAAAGCAACAAATCAAATGTTCCTAATTTAGTTGTGGCCGCCTGGCTTTCCAGAGCTATGTGGCTCTCTCGGCCTTTTCTTTGATCCGATTAAAATTCCCCTTGTCGTCACGGCATCCTCCTGAACCTGGTCTTGTAAACGTGTAGTTAGAAGAAAAATCTCATCCTATTAATCATCAAATAGGAATGTCCAGTATAGTATGGCCAAATCGATATAAAACAAAAAGGAATTTCCTTTCTTAAACTATGAAATTACAGATATATATATATATATATATATATATATATATATATCAGACCGTATCAGAGAAAATCAAATTTATAATTGGTTGTTATATATATATATATCATTAATATAAAAAAATCTCAACATAAACTATCTAGATCGAAACCAGTATATCAAAATACATACGCATATGCATGTAAATATTTATACTAATGAATGATATGTATATATGCATACGCATGTGGCCATGCATAATTCCTTGATCTCTTTAGGTTTTTTCCTAATAATTGATACGTACCGAAGATGCCGAAGAATTTGAAGGAGAGGTATAAAGACCAAGACACTTTAAGAAGCTCTCAAGAGCTTCTTTACAGAATTGGAAAGGACTCCAAAGATGATATCTCTCTTCTTCGCTTCGTCTCTCTTCCTCCATTGAAATCCAAGTCACTCAGTATATGAGGTGATGTTTTAGTCTGTCTTATCACTATCCTTGTTATAACTTGACACAACAAAAAAATTCCATGTATACCTCTAAAACTCGGTACAAGCAGGGGCGGCTTAGTGGGGATGGAGTGCGACGTCCCAAAGGTCCAACAATAAACAAGATTCGTTTTTTAATTCAATGTGCATTGTCGGTTTAAACTCGGATAATAACACAAAATGAACTTTTTTTTTGAAAAAGGAAAGGGTTAAACCCGAATATATTAAAGACACAAACTTAACTTTCGGGTAGAAAGTGTAGTCTACGACACTCTTTCCCAGTTTTCATATGGATGTATCCGCTGCCGTGGTGAATAGAATAATGTGAATTAGTTTCCGTAGTTTCCGCGGTAGGAAGATGAATCCAGAATGTGATTGTATCTAAAGCCTATCCACTACCACAAAACTATTATCCTCTTGTGTTTTTTTGCTACAAAAATATCCAATTAGAAAAAACAGAATGCAAACAAAAGTATATAACATTAGCAGTAATTGTTCAAAGAACGTTTCACATCCAGCAGAGTCTAAATTTTATTTTATTGATAGTATTAATACAAAAATTATCAAGACCTGTCTTTCGATAGCTTCTGATAATGTTGACCTGGCTCTGTCAGTCTGTGCCCATGGGTATTAGTTGTCGGTCGCATTATTGGAACGTTTCACATATGCTTTTCAATGATACTTTAATCTTCTCAAACTCTCAAATCTTTCCGATGCATTATTGGTGGCTTTCTTGAGTTTTCAATTCATCATCATATGTAGATTGATAAACTAAATTTACCCCAAGCAAAGCAGGTGCTATCAGGACTTTTACTATATCTAACTTAATATTTTGGGAGATAAGCGTTACAATGATGTATCAAGTGTAACAAAAACTTTCATGGTATTATTCTCATATGATAGAAGTTTAATTTACATATTTTTTTTAGATAAACAAATCTTATCTTCTCGAATATTTACTAACACAATTACCCGGTTGATGAAAGTATTGAGCGAGAAAAGTTTATTATTTAAACTCTTAAGTTTCTTGTTGAAGTTTTAAAAGGGAGAAAAAACAATCATAATTGCTTTGACTGTCGTTAACAAGATGCTTTGATTGATATCTCGGGTCATGGGTTGACCTGAAAATATAGGGCTTCATCTGATCCAAAGTAAAAATACCTATGGTAGAAGGCCCAGATATGGTTACGGATTTTAAAACTGGAGCGTGGATAAAAAAACAAAATGTATGTTGACAGTGGGTTTGAACCCAGGCCCTTTCGGACCAGAACCTTAATCTGGCGCCTTAGACCAACTCGGCCATAACAACTTGATGTTCTTGTAATATAAAAGCAATTGTTATTTTAAATAAACAATGGAAAAAGATAAACCATAAATAAAATGATCGGTTAATGTCATCTGAAGACTTGTCTGCACCAGCCATTAACTTTGAAGCAGTGATAAGCCAGTGTCTGAAAATTAAAAGTGAAGAGAGAAAGACGCGAACATAAATTCAGAGATACTTCTTGGACTTATTAGAGAATCAAATAATGGTCTTTCTGTTTTGTCTATAAATCTATTGTTGTTACGAAAGTAAACAAAAGCGGCCACCGTAATGTTTGAAATAATTAAAGATATGGGTCCCGCTGCACTATTTGCACAATAAATTTTTTTCTATATATACGAACGTTTGCGTTCGTTTATAAAGCACACCTAAAAACACTTCTCTTCTATTCTCTTTCTGTATCAGTGTTATTTTTTTCTACGGGTATAAAATTTTGCCCTTATTTAAATTCATGCGATACAAATAAATTCCAGTTCTTTTTATAACACGTTATCAGCACGATCACTCTGCGATTCGGTAAAATTTATTTGTATCCTTTATACCCTGTTATAATGGTCGGTATACCGCCTCTACTATTATTTATATCATGTTATAATGGCCAGAATACCGCCTATATTATTTAATAATAATTTAATTAATTTAATGGTCGGCCGAGCCGCCTTATATCCTGTTTATTATTTATTGGTCGGCCGAGCCGCCTTATATTCTGTTTATTATTAAT
>NC_027749.1:1986773-2050611 GCF_000695525.1 Brassica oleracea var. oleracea | reverse complement strand
ACGAAAATACGGAGCCAACTATTCTATATGAAGATAACGCGGCATGTGTTGCTCAAACGAAGGAAGGATATATCAAAAGCGATAGAACCAAACATATACCTCCGAAGTTCTTCTCATACACTCAAGAGCTCGAGAAGAATAAAGAGATTGAAATAAGATATGTTCGATCATGCGACAATGCAGTCGACCTCTTCACAAAATCACTCCCTACCTCGGTATTCAGAAAACACATCCATAACATTGGGATGCGCCATCAGAAGGATCTATGACTGTTCATTCGAGGGGGAGCTTACGTAGTTGTACTCTTTTTACCTTACTATGGTTTTTCCCATTGGGTTTTCCTGGAAAGGTTTTTAACGAGGCAACAAAGACGTTAAGCGAGAGCGGATAGTGACACCGCCCCCCAAGGGGGAGTGTTACGAAAGTAAACAAAAGCGGCCACCGTAATGTTTGAAATAATTAAAGATGTGGGTCCCGCTGCACTATTTGCACAGTAAATTTTCTTTTATATATACGAACGTTTGCGTTCGTTTATAAAGCACACCTAAAAACACTTCTCTTCTATTCTCTCTCTGTATCAGTGTTATTTCTTTCTACGGGTATAAAATTTTGCCCTTATTTAAATTCCTGCGATACAAATAAATTTCAGTTTTTTTTATAACAATTGTGTATTTTTAGAGTAAGAATTTAATCTTCTTTATCAAATTTTTTTATTTAAATATGTCATCCAATGGGCCTTAATGTTTCTGAAACTTCGAGTTACCATGTATACTGGAGTGGTCAGTAATATTCACATTCGACTATGCAATTATGCAAAACAATTAGCTTAATTTTAAGCTAATCTTCTTCTTGTAATAGAGCTATGTGCATATATTAAAAGAGAGAGACAGATGGATTCAAACATATATAAAAGAAAGAGTCATCACGTTCATATTCCATATTTGAATGACAAGTCAATATGTATATTGATAAGAGAATAATATCTTCAAGCTTTGACGCAGCAGTTAAAGCAGCTGAAGATGCTTCTCCTCGCCTGTTTCCAAACAACCACAACATATTCTTATGTTACTTAATAGTTATCATAATCAAGAGAGACTGGTCAATAAAACTATGTTCAATAATTTAAGGCCCTTCAAATATTTTCAGCAAACCGGTAAGATATATAAGACACATCTTGGTTAACACGGGCCCTTAAATTTTGGAGGCTATAGACAATTTAATAAAGATTTTGGTAATTTGAAGACTTTTTTTTTACAAATTTGGAAGTCTATGTAATATATTTTTTAAAAATTGGGAGTTTGAGACGAATGTTTCATCCGGCTTGGTCCAGGACCGGCTATGGTCTCGGTTACAAAACCAACCAAGTCCTAAATGCAAATATTTATGTATGAAACGATCAAATCAAAGACTGCAAAAAATGGTTTGGAAACTTACAGAAGGGGAATGTGGTTGGTGATGGTGGTCCGGAGAGAAGTGTTGTTTGTTTTCACTATGGACAGTTGTGAGTTTAGCTATTGGTGCTGATGACTCGGGTGGCTTGATGAGCTCTTCCTCGTTGCCAAAACTGGCTAGAGAAGGGTCTCTCTTGTTCTGTTTCCTCATCTCCCTGATCTTGGTGAAATCCATCGAGTAATCAGGCATTGCTCCTCCTCCGCTTTTCTGGTCCCAGTCACCAAACTGTGGCACAGATAGCCATGGAGAGTTCTTCTGCACAACAACCACAATTTTTTTTTTTGTAACTTGGGCTACAACAACCACAATTTATTGCATTTAGACTAAAAAAACACACAGAACTGTTCGGTTGTTGACTTTACTGAACTGTTTCTAAGCTTTGAAATGTATCAGAGCATGATTAACGCCGAGACGGAGCTGAGATGGGCCTGCACGGTTTCATAGGAAAGTTTTTTTTTTATGTCTGATAAAAAAAAATTAAAAGACGAACCAATCGCGGGCCGCGAACAGTGCAAGAAACAAGTGAAGGTCGGTCCTTATCGCTCGTATGTAGAGCATATCTTAAGGGGGGAGAACCCACAGTTTACATAAAAATCGTGCCTTATGTGTGCAAAATAAGAGATGTTTGTTGTGGGTTTTTTGTTCGCGGCCTCACCAACACGTGGCGTTCCGCGATTGGTGCGTTTTTTAATTAATTTTTTTTCAGACAAAAAAAAAATAAATTTAAGAAACTCTTTAATGGGTTTGTGGGATAAAGACGACCTTATATCACAATCTTAGAGACAAAGTTTTTAAAAATTAGTGGAACCCACCCAATATTTTATTAGTTTTTGCTAAGGATCCTATTTATAAGACTCTTAGTAACGATGGTCTTAGAGATTGACAATGATGAGTAGAAGTATTAGTGTCTGAATGGCAACATGGGGAAAATTATGGAGGAGCGGTTATAAATTAACAAAATATATAGATACATAGGTAGATGTAGAGATTTTTGTTACTATTAACACCTAACACCGGTGGGATGCGGTTTATAAACATTTGGAGTCTTATTATCTTTTTATAAATCCAAAAAGGTAACCAAAGTTCTGAAAATACAGAGTAGGTAGGGGTGTTCAATCCGGATATCGGTTCGGTTTAGGTTCGGTTTTTTTGGGTTTTCGGTATTTCGGTTAGTAAAATATAACTACCATTCTAAATCCATATTTACTTTGGTTCGGTTCGGTTTATATACCGTCGGTTTTTGGTTTATTCGGTTTTATACCAAAAAATATAATTATTTAGTTTGAGATCATATTATATGAATTTTAGAGTCATATTGTGAATACAGTCATTTATTAAAAATATATTACATGTTCAAATAAATGAACAAAAAAGTAAAAATGCTTCTACCATCAAATAAAATAATCAAATCTATAACTAAAATCAAAGCTTGAAACTTTGAAAATAAAAATATGAAACAAAACAGAAACATGAAAGAAAAGTTTTTTCACTCTTACATATTTAGTGTTCATTAAAGTCATGCTTTTTTAATTGAACACAAAACTCTGTTTGTTTATAGATAAGAAAAAAGTTGTGACAATTTTTCATTAATTATTGTCCATCAAATTTATAATCTTCATATTAATTTAGTGAAGACTAAAATAAAGCAAAAAGATCAAAAGATAGACTTAGAAAATAAGATGTCTGAATCGCGATGTATTGTTATTTAATTATAGTTTAAGTGTTTTACAAATTACTTTAAAATTATGGTAATAGTTATTAACACAAATTTAACTTATGTAACAAATAGATTTTCATGTTTGTTATAAAATAGATACATATTTACATGTTTCTACTTTTAATCGGTTTTGTTCGGTTTATTCGATTTAATCGGTTATATACCAAACCATATCCAAATCCTACGGTTTTTATAAAATTATATTCATTCGGTTTATATGGTATATACCAAAACCAAACCATATTGTCTATTTCGGTTCAGTTCGGTACGGTTCTACCATATTGAACGGCCCTAAGAGTAGGTGACAACGTTCTGTTTCCGGTTACTCAGATTTTAGATTTTCATAACTATAATAATATCACTATTCACTAGTGCTTGGAGCTTGTTAAAGTGTGAAACCCAAGCTCGACTACGACAAGATCCAAACGGTACCAACAAAACAATCAGATCTCGAGATATACTTAGTTCAAAACTAGAAGTGATCGGGAAACCATACAACACATAAGAGAAGTAAAACAGATGAAGAAGAAGATGGTGCGTACCTCTTTTCTGTCATCCTCCATTAGATTCAAATCTGTCAAAGAGAAGTTTGTAGATAGAGAGAAACAGAGAGATCAGCTGGCTTTTGTGTGTGTTTTGTTTCGTGTTTCTGCCGATATGATGATGCTAGCGAAGGAGAAGCTGGAGAGACAGACAGGATCGTATATACTATGTTAAATATGTTGAATTATTACAGCAAAAAGACAGCTCGACTTCTATCAATCAAAATGATTCTTCAGTTTCTTTATTTCTGTCATGGCCATTGGCTCAATGATTAACGTATACGGTATATAAACAATAAACAATTACGGAAAGTCCGAGGTTGTGTGTAAATATAACGAGAATGCCATTTATGACTTTTTTTGAGTAACGCCATTTACCACTCTTTTATCCTCATCGAGATAATAAATTCCATCTATTCATAAATAGTATTTTTTTTTTAAAATGTTATTATAAATTTCAATGCAACTTATACTTACTTTTAGTTTAATATTAATTGTAAGCTCTTTAGTTTTATAGTTATTTTATTTATCTCAAAGAATATTAATTGCATTTATCACACTTTATCAAAAAAATAGTGCAATTAATAAAATTAATAAAAAAATAAATGCATTTCAATCATTTTCTTAATTTGTGTGAAAATATTAAAATGACATTTTTATAAAACATATATAATTTTTTTTTGAAAGAAACATAGGATAAAATAATTAAAAGGAATTCATAAAAATATATTGAGCTCTTTATGATCAACCAAATTGATAATATCATAATTCGGGTCATGGAAAGATAATGATATATTTTCAGGACAGGGTTGGTATAGTACCTTACCGGGTTTCGATGGCTTATTAGGGTCACAGAATGTAAGGGCATGTATTTCACCACTACATTCAGAGATAGATGCGCTGATTTGGACAATGGAAAGTATGAGGAATTTAAGACAGTTTCAGGTTACGTTTGCAACGGATTGTTCTCAATTGGTGAAGATAGTTTCAAAACCAGAAGAATGACCAGCATTTGAAAGTTATCTGAAAGATATTAAAGTCCTACAAAGGAGTTTCTACAACTCAGAGATCGTTCATGTACCTCAGATGGAGAATAAAAGGGCGGATAGCTTAGCACCCAGTGCTAAGAAACAACCGTCTTTCGTCGTTCATATAGATACAGAGTTGCCGGTTTGGTTTACAGAGTCAAGTTGAGTCTGTGAATGTATTGTTGTAAAAAAAAAAAAGATAATATCATAAGTCAATTCATATTAGATTGAAAAGTACTATTTGAGGTTGGTTGATCCCTTAGCAAATCTGTAAGAATAATGTACAAAAAATAAAGATATTGGCCAATGAATACAACAAAATATGAGAGAGGCATGTTATGTGCCACTGACTGTATTATTCACCCTGTTATGTACTTATGTGCCTTCAAACATGTTGGTGTAGTGATTTGTGATGACTCCAAAAGTGTCAGGTATGATTGTATGAACACCATGCATCAACCTCAAATCGATATTCGTTTTATTGGATCTGATAATTATTTAGCAATACAAAAGAAAGAAGGTAGAAACAATAACACCCACCAAACCTAATAAATTTCATGCGGAAACTTTAAGACATCAAACCGAACTGTGACATTTTGCCTGAAGAAGACCGGTCTGGGATCCCCAAACCAAACTCCAAACCACCGTAATTCCAATTCCCAGCGTTACTATTACTTAAAACCGTTATTTGACTCGACAACAGAACCGGAGGATTTTTCCATTTCGGAACCGGACCGGTTACGAACATTGACTCGACCAACGATCCAGCTTCACTAACCGCCTTAAAAAACTTACCGTTCTCCGGCAACACTCCACCGATCATCTCCAGCACGACTGTCTCGTAATCCCTCGTCTTCTCAGCAACAACACGCATCTGACTCGACGGGAAGGTGGGATCGAACGGCGATGAATAAACACTCGAGCCAAAATCCAACGGCGATGGAGAGGAGAGCCGCGACGGAGAATCTACGGGGAAGTGAGTGTGATTACAGTTTTGAGTATTCTCATCTTTGGCTTCTGGCTGATGACAGCGTATTTGTTCTTCGTACGACAGTAAGGTGTCGAAGAGTTGCCGTAACTGAGAGGCTTCGGCGAGTGACTGCATCAGTTGTTCCTTTGCTTCGTCTCTTTCTTGGACAGCAAGTTTCCACAGATTATAATAATGCAGTGTTTCTTGGTGCATGTTTATTATTCCTTGAGAACAAAAAAACACTCTGTTACATTTTAGTGGGATTACTGAATGTTTTTTGTTTCCGCAACTTCAAGTATATTAGTCAGCAAAAAAAAAAAAGTATACTAGAAAAAACATTTACCTCAAAACTCAAGGTTCACGCCAAGCCAACGAGAATTGTTAATCGAGAACGAGGAAGAAGAGTTAAGAAATGTGAGATTCTATTTATAAGAGCTGAAATTAATTAGAGTTTGTACATTTGGTAGGGTTATATTTTAGTGCCCAAAGTAATAATGGAAAGTGTATTAGTTATTTTGGAGCTTGTTGATTATTGGAGAATATCCTAGTGATTTACTTGCATATTGTTTTGGTGTATAAGGTGATTTAGACATTCTGATTAGGGAAATGTAATATTTACTATTTATATTCATGAAGTCTTGAGATCTGTTGATTTCTTTTATGTTCTTTCATTAAAGAAGAGTGATACAGCAATACATATTTGTTTTTATCCACAAAATTGGAGTTGCATCATTCAGAAACTTAATGTTTTATTCTACTCAATGTACTAAAAATTTGGTCTAGAAATGCCAAAAGATGGAATTGAAGCTTTGCACTTGTAACTTTAGGTATATCATATTCATATGATATCATCATTTTGTAAGAAAAACTCCATCAAGTAAAAAGATGTATATTTCATTGCAAGCTTGGATCATCCATTGTAAACTACATTCATTAAACATGAACTCATGAAGGTATCGTTCCAGAGATTCTGGCCATGAGAGCGTTATAATTTCTGACATGAAAAATTAACTCAAGACATCAGCTTAAAGGCGAATACAACACCCTGAAATACTAATCGGTTCATGATCTTAGATCTTGAGAATTTTTATGAACTACTCAAATCTCTTGACAAGAGAGAGATCATTGAGCATCTTCTCAATTGCTTCATCACTATGAGCTCTTCCTTTTGTCTGCAAAAAAACATAAGCTCACATCATATCTCAAAAGTCCACAAGACATAACAATGGCTATTTGTCCTTTCAAGTATCTGTCTGATCTCCACTGAATTAGAAAAAAAAGGTAGAATATTTCTTTTACCTTGAGGGAGGGAACCATAGCCACTGCTTCTTCAGCAGTTTCAGGACAGAGATTGCCAAGAACACAAAGCTGTTCAATGCAGTTGTTTTAAAAAGTCTTGTGTCAACGACTTGAGATGATGACAAAAATCCAATCTCAACAAGATTTTAACATCTTACCTCAAACTCAGTGAGCTGATGTCTACTCAGGATTCTGTGAAATTTCGAGTTAAGGTAAAAACATGTTGCAATAAAATCAAATGACATATTCTCACAACACTAAAGAAGCAAACCAGTGACTGTAAACTCCCTCATTCATCATTCATAGCAGAATCAATTCAAACATGTCAAAGCATTAGGTAAATACTAAGAGAATCTAAAACTAATCACAGAAAGAGGATACTCTCGAACTTGTCTAACAGCATCTGGATTCTTGTAGCGGCTAAATCGCTTCACATACTGCAAGGACTTCTCAAACACTCTGCAACAAGAATCCATATATATAAAGCTTCTTCACCAATCAAATTAGACTAATAACAAAATTAGAGTACAAGATCCAAGCTTTCTCTTGCTGGGTTTACAGTGAAACTCTACAAAGCACAAAACTTTAAAAGACTTACTGAGAAACTTGATTCATAGGATCCTCGGAGACTTGCTGAAGCTGTTCGTACTTGTGCTCGAGGATCAAAGACACTTCACAGTTCATTAAGCACTTCGCCTTCAAAAACTCTAATTTGCCAAAACAAACGAAAACCCATCAAAATCTCAGTGCTAAATCTCAGAAATTAAACTAATTTCAATCGATTGCAATAAGATCAATTCTAATTAAAAGGAACAAAAAACCCTAATTTTCGCGGTGCAATCGCTAAGGAGCATGGAGAAGGGGATAGAGAAGTACCGTCTCCGATCTTGAGCTCGGCGGCGTTCTCTTCTTCTTCTCCAGACATTGCGTGGCAAATCGAACCCTTTTAGATTTATCTTTTTTCTTCTCTTCGCGTCGAACGAGTGAAAGAGAATTATAAGGCGAAAAGAAACTATCTCAGTAATATAAAAAGAAGAGGCAAATCCTATTAAAAAGGAAATACAAAAAATGGAAACTAAGAGTAATAAAATAATAGTTTTTTTTTGAGAAAAAAGTTATTGTAAATAAAATAATAGTTACGTGATTTATTGATTAAATATAATTTTTAATTTTCTTAGCGGTGTAATATATTGAATGTATAGTAGTATTTTTTTTGACATATCAAATTAACAATATATGATTCCAATCTTTTTTATATAATGCATGTTTATATTATGTAAATAATTTTCTTTTTTTTGATAAATAAAATTATGATAACGAAGAAAAACATGCGTTTCTCGCACTTACAGACGGCTTAGATTTTAATTTGATAAAGTCAATGTAAAAGAATAGCATATTACATATTGAAACTGATATTTCTCATAACATTATTTATGTTAAAAATAATAAAAAAAATTAAATGTTACCACAATTTGGATTTACTATTGATTTAAATTCGTAAGGTCCTACAGGTCTACTGACCTCGGACCTATACTTGCTTCTCTTTTTAATGGGTAAATCTGCTTCATTCCGACCAGTCTTGCGACGAAAACGAACACGATTAATACGACAGCGACGACGATGTTCCTCTACAATTTCGCCTTCTTCAATTTCTATAGCGATTGGTTCCATAGCTTCATTTATTTGCATCTCTCGAATCTCTGTTTCCATAAGCTTGTTGAACATCTCAAAGAGACACTCGTCTTCTCTAAACAGATTCTGAAGACACCATATGAGTCTGTCTCCTTCTATAAGCCGTGACCTAAACAGTTTCATCAGGTCCATGTACTGTCTAAGTTTCGTTGAGCTTAGCCTTTCTCTGATGAACATCGTTATATCCTGGAAGTGTTGCTCCCACGATACATCGTTGCTTGGAGTCCTCATCCTCGTCTTAGACTAGGTGTTTTTACTTGTCTCGGTTCAAGATATGTATGTGTGTGTTTGTTTTGTTCATAAAGGAAAAGACTACATGTGTATTTATAAGAAAACAATTGTTTATGATTACTATGTTGTTTAGGATTTTTAATTCTAATTAGATTAGGACAATTAAAATCCAATCCTGTATAAAATAATATCACTAAACCAGATTTATTGTACCAGAAAAAACCAAATCCACCAAACCAAACTGATCCAACCAAACTCAAACCGATCAAACAAAACCGAAGTATATGTCTAAACCATTTAGTTCAAAATTTTATTAACCCAAATTATTCGGTTTGGTTTGGTTTTAAACCGAACCAAACCGAAATATTTTTAGTTAAATTAATTAAATATACTAATAATATTAAAATTTAATATATTTAGCCATTTGACATAAACAACTAAACATAATTGTATACATTTTTCTAAATGAATAGAATAAACACAATTAAAAATAAAATAAAGAATATGAATATGAATCTCATACATTAACATTAAAACCGATAATTACTTATGATATTTATATTAGGTTTGAAGATAAACATATAAAATTATTGGATTATATCTTCTAACATTTTATTGTGGTGTTTGGCTTTATCATCAATATGAAAAAATGATTTAGTGTCAAATGATGATTCATTTATGTTTTTATAAATTATATTTTGTAACAAAACTAAAAAAGCCAACTCGATTTAACGAAAAAATACAAAAAAATTAAATTAAACCGAACACCAAATTAAACCGAAGCGAACACAAAACAAACCGAACTAAAACCGAACCGAACGCAAACAAACCAAACTAAAACCAAATCGAACACAAACAAACCAGACTAAAACCGAACCAAATCAAACAGAACTAATTTAGATTTACTTTGGTTAAAGTTTTCTTAGACCCAAAAAAAAACTAAATCGAATCCATAATTAAACAGAATGCCCACCACGAGACCAAACCAATCAGTTTGATGGTGGTTTAAAATCCAATCATGAATGAAATAATATAACTAAACCGGATTATAGTACCAGTCAGACCAAAACCAATCAGCTAGTTAATATATGAGATAATAACAAATTGTGTTATCTGGCTTTACCGTTAATATGAAAAATGATTTAGTGTCGAATGATAATTTGTTCATGTTTTTATAAATTATAATTTTGCAATAAAACTAAAAAATCAACTCGATTTAACTGAAAAAACAAAACCAAATTAAACCAAACTGAACACAAAACAAACTGAAATATAACAAACCGAACATAAAACAAACCGAACTAAAATCGAACCGAACTAAAACCAAACAAACCAAACACAAATCAAACCAAACTAATTTGGATTGACTTTGGTTAAAGTTTTCATATGCTCCCATAATACATTGTTGCTCTCACTCTTCATCCTTGTCTTAGACCCGATGTGCTTTTACTTCTCTCGGTTTAAGATTTTTGTGTGTGTGTTTGTTTATAAGGAAAACGAAAACATGCGTATTTATAACAAAACGAGTTGTTCATGATACTATCTGGTTTAGGATCTTAAATTCTAATTTGATTAGGACTTTTTTTTTTAACACCAATTTGATTAGGACTATTAAAATCTAATCAGGGAAACAAATAATACCCCTAAACCGGATCTATTGTACCTGATCAGCTAATATACAAGCTAAAAACAAATTAGTTAATGGCCCATATAACAATTATCGGCCCAAGAATCTGAGCTTTCTTGTTCAAGGGGTTGAGACTCGGCCATTGTTTCTGTGCTCGGCAACTCCATAAGCTCTCTCTATCGCCCCCTCTCAGATTGTGCTACACGGTGGTTTCGCGATGGCGAGTTCTCGATTTCTCAGATCTGTTATTAGTTTTTTGCTCTCGTTTCGAATTTTTGAATCTCATTCGTGTGGATTTTCAGGGAGACAGCGGCAACCTCGAGGCGTCGATAGATCGGCTTCTGAATGAGGAGAAGCAGATGAGGCTCGCGGAGAACGTCGCCGGTACGAGGAAAGCGGCTACCGAGATTCTGCAGCTCTGTTTCGAAGCTAAGGACTGGAAGCTTCTCAACGAGCAGATTCTCAATCTCTCCAAGAAGCGTGGTCAGCTTAAACAGGTTATCTCATTAGTTTCTTTCGATTGAGCTTGTTAAGGAATCAAAGGGAGTTGTTAGGTTTGAAGATTTCGTTTGTGTTTGTACTGTGAATTGCATAGGGATTAGTGATTGGTAACCAGAACATAGGGATTCACCTTCTGTGGCCAATACAGAACTCATTTTAGTGGAGTTTGACCTGTGATAAGTTGCTTTTGTGATTCCTTTGATTTTGATGATCTGGAAAGAATCTTGGCCATTGTGTCAGATGTCACTGGTTCGAGTGATCTCTTAGATGAAACTAATATTACTTGTTTCCGCCCCGAACCTCCTGGTATTAAGAAAAAATGTTTAACTGTTCACTTTAGTATTAATGCTAAGTTTGGTCATTGCACATAGTGGTGGATGATTGTATTTGCATATTTACTTCAGTTTATTACTAAGCTTTACTTCTATTTTCAGTTTTTGTTGTTGATTTTACTTTGCTTTTCGTGTATTTCTTAGTCTAATATCTCCATACGTAATCAATTTTTGCTTTTTCGTATTTAGAACTTTAGAATTATATTGTTAAAAGTAAAACGATTGTGAGTTTATTTTGTGAATCTATTTGCAGGCTGTGCAATCCATGGTGCAGCAAGCAATGCAGTATATCGATCAGACTCCAGATATAGAAACTCGGATTGAGCTTATTAAGACGCTGAACAATGTTTCTGCTGGAAAGGTGCGGAAGAAACTGATGGTGTTATCTTCAATCATATATTTTTGATCGTTTTATGTGATTGTTTGCATTTTTGAACTCTACGTGTGTAGATATATGTTGAAATCGAGAGGGCTAGACTCACAAGGAAGCTTGCTAAGATTAAGGAAGACCAGGGTCAGATTGCTGAGGCTGCAGATCTCATGCAAGAAGTTGCTGTAAGCTTTTTATATAATTTCCTGAAAATCTTATTTTCTATTTAATCAATTTGTTCATGCATAACAGGTGGAGACATTTGGCGCTATGGCGAAAACTGAGAAGATTGCATTTATCCTTGAACAAGTAAGAACTTGCGTTATATTGTTGTTTAGTATATCTACTGGTGTTCTCATTTGTGGATTGTGGTGCTAACTACTTTGGTTTAACCTTTGAAGGTCCGGTTGTGCTTGGATCGTCAAGATTATGTTCGTGCGCAAATCTTATCTAGGAAGATCAATCCTAGAGTTTTTGATGCAGATACGAAAAAAGATAAGAAGAAACCTAAGGAAGGTGAGAACATTGTAGAGGAGGCTCCTGCTGATATACCGTCTTTGTTGGAGCTTAAGCGAATTTACTATGAGCTAATGATTCGGTAAGTCTTCTGTAAGACATGTTTCCACTTTCTGATGTACCGTGGCATTCTCATCTTTCTATAAATAACCATATAAAAACTCAACCATCTAGGTATTATTCCCATAACAATGAGTACCTTGAGATCTGCCGTAGCTACAAGGCGATATATGACATCCCTTCTGTAAAAGAAAACCCAGAGCAGTGGATTCCAGTAAGCTTCATACTATTGATTTTGTGTTTTGTGTAATACACATTTCAACGGTTAGTTTAAGAATAACTTCTCTTTGATCTTTCAAACAATAGGTCCTAAGGAAGATCTGCTGGTTCTTGGTCTTGGCACCTCATGATCCAATGCAATCAAGCTTGCTCAATGCTACTTTGGAAGATAAGAATTTATCGGAAATTCCTGATTTCAAGTACTTTTCTTTCCCCATAAACTCCGTTTTTTAATTGCTGTTTCGGTTTCATATGGTTCTGAGTAGTCTCTTTATGATGTTCGTACCAGGATGCTTCTAAAACAGGTAGTGACGATGGAGGTTATTCAATGGACGTCTCTCTGGAACAAATACAAGGATGAGTTTGAGAAAGAAAAATCCATGGTTGGAGGTTCTTTGGGTGACAAAGCTGATGAAGATCTGAAACTGAGAATCATTGAACACGTAAGTCTCTCTATGAAGAATCATTGTTGTTGGCAAATGGCAATTTACTTGTTATTAATTTTTTTTTCGATTTTCTCTACAGAATATTCTCGTTGTCTCAAAGTACTACTCAAGGATCACCTTAAAGAGACTTGCAGAGCTTCTATGCCTAAGCATTGAGGTAACCGATATGTTCTCTCTGGTTGTATCATATGCTCTCTTTACACAAATTGTAATTGTTGGAATAATTTCTCAGGAGGCGGAGAAGCATCTCTCAGAGATGGTTGTGTCGAAAGCACTGATTGCAAAAATCGACAGACCATCAGGAATCGTGTGTTTCCAGGTCTCAAAGGACAGCAACGAGATTCTCAACTCGTGGGCAGTGAATCTGGAGAAGCTCTTGGATCTTGTTGAAAAGAGTTGCCACCAGATTCACAAGGAAACCATGGTTCACAAAGCTGCATTGAGACCTTGAACATCATGCTCTTCCATGAAACTTTTTAGGATCTTCGTTGAGTTGTTATTAACATCTTTGTGTGGGAGAAAAAAAAACTCAGAAACAGTTGTTTCCTTGTCAAGACTATGTAGTATGGTTTTTGTACACTAGTTGGTTTTATCATCTTTTTGTTTTTCAAAGATTTTTAGTGGATTATTTCTTTTTAAAAAAACTTCGTTTTATTAATTTAAAAAAAATAAAAAAAAATTGTTGACAAATCTAAAAATAATTGCATTGTTAAACTCATGAACTATATATAAGCCGTTAATGTTTGGGCCCCTGATCTACTAAACTCTTCTGGCCCATGAGGCCTTGATCACCGTCTCAGGTTAATGCATGAAATACCATTTTTAACCTCGCTTATGTTTGTAATTTACGAAGTAGCACTAGCAACCATCTTTTAGATATCAATCGAACAAGGCCGAGCTGCTAAATTCAATTGCTTCCTTTTCAATTCGAAACCCTAACAAAAGCCCTAATTTGAAGAGGATGGAGTTCGACGAGTACGAGTACCTGGAGAAGACGGTGGAGGAAGGAGATGCGTCCGCGGATAGGAAGAAGGAAGGGAGCGGGAACGAGAAGAGCGAGAGGAGTTACAGGAAGAGAGAAGGAGAGAGGCGTGACGAAGAAGAGCGAGGGAGCAGCCGGAGTAAGAAGTCTCGAGGAGACGAAGAAGAGAACGGTGGAAGTAAGAGAGATCGGGAGAAGGAGAGGCACAGGAGCAGCCGAGACAAGGATAGAGAGAGGGGAGGATCTAGAGATCGAGAGAGGAGTAGCAAAGAGAGAGATAGAGTTGATAGGGAGAAGAGCAGAGATAGAGAGAGAGATAGGAGCGATAGGGAGAAGAGCAGAGACAGAGAGAGGAGAGAGAGGGAGAAGGATAGAGAGAGGAGGGAGAGGGAGAGGAGAAGCAGCAGTAGGTCAAGGAGGGAGGAGAGGGAACGCGAAGTAGTGGAAAGAGGAAGCAGGTTTGTTTGATTATGTTCCTTTGTTGTGTAGTTTAGTACCAATGTATTAAGTTAAAAGTTTTGAGAAATGATTTTTTGCGATTGTATAGGAGACACAGGGACAAGAAAGATGAGCCTGAAGCAGATCCAGAGAGGGATCAAAGAACGGTCTTTGCATATCAGGTAAATTATCAAACTTTGGATTCTCTAATAACCCACACAGTTGAGTTTTACCGGTTAAGCTAACTGTTTTTTTTTTGTAATTCACAGATGCCTCTTAAAGCTACCGAGAGAGATGTTTATGAGTTCTTCTCCAAAGCTGGCAAGGTCAGTTTACTGTGTGCCTTTCTATTTTGTTCATTGTTTTTCTCCGTGTAGTTAGTTTAGGCCATGGCAAGGTGTTGATACTTGATACTACTCCGCAGATTCTATTTTCAATGAAAAGGTTATAAATGTGTTCGTGTTTTTTCTTATTATTCTCTATTCCTTATGATTTCAGGTCAGGGATGTGCGACTGATCATGGACAGAAACTCAAGACGATCTAAAGGAGTCGGGTATGTTTTTTCTTACAGCTTTCAGCTTCTGTTAAACTTAAGTTTTGTGTATGTGCACTTGCCAATTGGTGCGTAATATTCTGAATATTTAGTTTTTTCAATGCAATTTCAAGAACTCGATTTAACTGTATTCTTAGATGCACTATCTATGCGATACTGATGAGGATGATGGCAGTACCTTGAACTCTTGTTTAATCAATTCTGCATGGTCAAGGTAGATGTCAGAACACCTGAATCATATTTTAGTTGTTACTTTTCATTGTAAGCACTGTCAGGAAAGAAGGAACCCATTAGCTTATCACTCTTGTTCAGTGCTTCATCCTAGTCTGTCTGAGATATTCAACGACAGAAGAGCTTGCTACTATCTTCACTGCCTACTAGATTTAATTATTGTTCAATTTATCATGATGGGCTAACATTTTTTATTAATCTAGGCATCCATCCCACCAAAAGAGACTCAGCTTGAACTCTCGCACTAAAGTTTTTTGTTCCAAATTTCTCTTTGCTACAGTTTTGTTCTGATATTCGTTTCCTATGTGTACTCTAAAGTGATTTTTCTCTTTTGACTTGCAGGTATATCGAGTTTTATGATGTTATGTCAGTTCCAATGGCCATAGCTATGTCTGGACAACTCTTTCTTGGACAACCTGTGATGGTTAAGCCCTCTGAAGCTGAAAAGAATTTGGCTCAATCCACTACTACTGCAGGTGGTGGTACTGGTCCTGTTGATAGGAAGCTGTATGTGGGGAACTTGCATTTCAACATGACAGAGTTGCAGCTTAGACAGGTATTTTCATTGATATCCACTCTCCTTAATAGTGGGTTTTAAAGAGAGATGGCTTCTTGAGAAGCTTTATTACTTGTGAAGAGACCAGCAAGTGTTGGTGAATTTTTTTAATGATAATTTTCGTGCTCACATTTTTTTTTTCTGTTGTCAGATTTTTGAGCCGTTTGGTCCTGTTGAGCTTGTTCAGCTTCCTTGTGACCTCGAGACTGGGCAGTGCAAGGGTTTTGGATTCATTCAGGTTTGTAGAACTCGTTTTTTCAAATTAGTTGGTGCTCTTTTTCTTCTTTATTCTTCACTCATACTAATTTTTCTTCCATAGTTTGCGCAAGTTGAACATTCAAAGGCAGCGCAAATAGCCTTAAACGGAAAATTGGAGATTGCTGGAAGGACAATCAAGGTGAGTCTTGGACTCCTTGTGGTTAAGATGAGTTGTATGACTTGCATTTCATTGATTTTATTTAACTGTAATAAATAAATATTATTTTTTCCTTAGGTTTCCTCTGTCGCTGATCATATTGGCACACAAGAGGGTAAACCAAAATCTGCTGATTTTGATGATGATGATGGAGGTGGACTGGTAAGCTACAAAACCTTTTCCTTGTATCATTTGCCTCTTTTCTACTTGTTCTATAACTAATCTCTCTCACAGGCTCTAAATGCACAATCGAGGGTTCTGCTTATGCAGAAGCTGGATCGTACAGGTCTCGCAGCAAGGTATGTCTCTCTTTTATGCATCTTCTTTTTACTCGTTTTCATTTTCTCTTGATAACATATAATCTAATCTGTGCGCAGTATTGGAGTACCAGCGGTAAATGGAACAGCTATTAATCAACCAGGCATGAATCCTGGTTTCCCAACATCAGTGCTTCCGACAACACCACTACTCCCTTCTGTTGTCACAGAGCCTATTGGTCAACCTAGTGAATGTCTTCTACTGAAGAATATGTTTGATCCTGCAACTGAGGTTGGTTCTTTCTTCTTTTTCTTGTCACTTGAGGACTGTTGACTTTTTCCTACAAGTATTACTAACATTAAAACATTACTTTGTTGCAGACGGAACTGCATTTTGATGAAGACATTAAAGAAGACGTTGGCGATGAATGCTCCAAGTATGGCGAAGTCAAGCATATTTATGTAGACAAGTAAGCATCATCTCATGAGTTTCAATTGTATAGTTAGCTCTTTATGTTTATATAATAGATATGTGATATCGGTCTGGAACTGGGTGAAATGCAGGAACAGCGCAGGTTTTGTGTATCTGCGGTTTGAATCAGTGCAGGCGGCAATGGCAGCTCAAAGAGCGATGCACACGAGATGGTTTGCACAAAAGATGATATCTGCAACTTTCTTGGTAAGATACATCAGTTTCTCTCTCTCTTGAGTCTCTTGCTTTCTACTGTTTTTAGGTTTGCTGAATGAGTGTAATGTTTTATTGCAGCCTCCACATGAATATGAAGCCAGAGCCAAGGCGTGAGTTATTTGAGTTATTAGTGTTCTTTTCTGACTTGGTATGAAAACCTAAACCGGATTCAGTCTCTTGTCTGAAATGTATTTTATATATCCTAAGATTATTGGGTTTCTTTCTTTCTCGTTGGTTGTAACTTTCTCCCATATACTTTGGTCTTTATGAAGTATTTTATTTTACCTTCATTCATCTGCTTCGAACAAAATTACAAAGTTTTCAAATAAGAACTATAAATCATATTGTAATAGCAGTATTCTCAATCCTAAATGAATTGCTAATATCCTTGTAGATAGGTCTCGTCTACATGGAACTTCTCAAACAAGACCAAGACCATTATAATGTGACAACAGAACCCTTTGTAATAAATTTAATCAGAGACATGACAAGCAACCCTGTCTACCGGATAATCAACAGCAAGAATAGCAGAACAGTGTTGGCTGTATAAGCGGAGGCTCTATCTAGGATTTGAATTGATATACTAGAAACTGAATGTGCATGATGAACCATAACTTGAGCAACAGCAAGACGTTTCAAATTTTACATGCAACAAAATTTTGATGCAAATAGCAACATAATTTACTACATGTGAAACTTATTTAAAACAGTCGCTCTTGATCATAATTTGATAAAACATAAATACATTTATCCAAAGGAATCGTCATTAAAGAAAGGGTTCACAGACTGAAAGCTAGCTCAAGAAATAGGCATTGGAGGATGATTAAGATCAGTATCCATCAAACCACCTTCCTCTGTCTCCGCCTCTTCGATCTGACCGGCCTCTTGACCGTTGTCAGTGTCAGAACCACCGAGTCTTTGTTGTTCCTCAGGGGTAGGAGTGTCTGCAATAGCATCACTCTCCATCGCCTCTGATTCGCCTCTTCCAACTTCACCTTCAGCTTCACTAGTAGAACCACCAACCAGGGCTCCCTCTGCTGATACCGCTTTGGTTTCTTCTTCCAGAGATCCACCTTTGGTTTCATCCTTCTTAGCACGTTTGGCTTTCTCGTTCGGTTTAGCTTGGTACTTGGACCGGACCTCAGGTGGCAATAGCTCAACAGGGACAACTCCTTCAATTCCCAAATCAGTAAACTGTAGAAAAAACCAAAATTAAAAAAATAAATTTAAAGATGAGAAATAAAAGTTTACGAGTCATAAAGAAGTAAGAAGTACCCTAGAGAATCCTTCTAGGTCTTGCCGAGCTGCAAACCGAAGACCTTTCCAGCAATATACTCTATTGTTTTTATGATGGTACGCATCCTCTATGCCAGCTGATGGATCCATCTAAGATTTAGATTAAAAGTACGAAGTGGGATGTTAAGACATTAGCCATTTCGAAAAGCTTTAAAAAGATATAAATTGTCTTACATCTTCTGCTAATGGTTTCCAGTAGTCTGCAATGTCTGGGGTTTTTACACGTTGAGCATCTTTCTCAGCATTCTGTCATAACATCAGAGATACAATTGTTGTAGACATAAACTGAAGACTGAGAGATATATCTAAGAAAGAGAGATATAATATTTACCGGATTTTGTTCAGCCCATCTCCAGAGTTGGGAGAGTTCTATATTTCCCAATCTCCATCTTTGCCTCCTGTTAAAAGTAAAATATAACTCACCTTGTTTAGATTTAGTAGTTGCTTCTCACTTGCAATGAACTATTGACAATAGATAACCAGGAGAAAGATGAGAGATAACTTTCATGTCTATCAATATCTGGCACTTGTTCGGTTAATTCGGTTCGACTAAAATTTTGCTAAACTGAACCGTAAAAAAGTTTGGTTCGGTACTCGGGTAGTTCGGTTTTTTAAAACTTTACCGAAATTAACCGAACTTTTGGGTTTCGATTATATTTCATCTAAAACTTTGGTTAGTTCAGTTCAAAATGTTGGTTAATTGGTTAATTCAGTTCGGTTCGAAATTTGGTTGACAATTTTTTTTTGAAAAACCGAACTAACCGATTACCGAATCAAACCGAAGTGTTTTTATAAACCTTCCGAATCAAACCCAACTTCTCACCAAACTAACCAAAATTTCGGTTCGGTTTAATTAAAAATCACGGCCCTATCTGGCACCTAAAGTAAATCTAATTTTCTAATGGCTAACACTACCACCTAGGTAACTACATGGGACTAGAGGTAAGCGGTTTAGATGTTTCTCATACCGTCTCTTTTGTCCTGCAATGGCTGATTTGTTCTCTATCGGTTGCTTTTCAAATGGCGGGCATCCATCACGTTTCCACCACACCTGTATTAAAGAAACCATTAAAGACCATTTGCCTTCAAGCCAGAAAGTAAAGAGAGAAAGCAGCAGCAGCACACATACCCAATTCTTTTCACGCTCCAGTATATGCTCAACTGCACGGAGAAACTCTTTCCCTTTAGGGGGAGTTATCTCAAGCAGTTTCTTGACACGATCCTCACATGACTTGAGTTCTTCCTTCTAGGCCGAAAAAAAAGATAAATCAATAATAGTTTTGAGTATACAAGAACACATTCGATCATTGAAATTTGAAAAAAGCAAAAAACACAGACCATGGTTTCAGATGGCAGATCTTTGTCGTTCTTTCCTGGTGCCTAACACCAAACACGAGTCATCAGTTTTAACAGACAACAAGAGAGAAAGTAGTTTTAAATTATCATTCTTGACAGATATTTACCCTCAAGTAGTCAAACAGAATGAGGCACTGGAGAAGAATATGTCTTCGGAAACTCGAATCCTTCAACTGTAACCAAAAGTGAAAAAAATGTGTTAACTATACTAACTTGTATGCCAACGATCCTCAAACGCATTCTACATAAGGAGATGCACACTTACCTCTAAACCCATTAATTTGCTACTTGTTAGGTATTTTATATTAAAAGTTGCAGCCTCTTCCTCCAAGCTGTTAGCCTCTCCTTCTTCTTCGCTTAGTGGTTGAGCATCAAAGGTGTTTAACACAACCTACACAGGCAGTCCAAGTCGTTAATATACATATATGCATGAGATAAGGTAATGAGTTATAGCCAAAAACTATAGACCACATACCGCCAAACTAGATGAAAACTTCTGCCACTTGGTAGATGCGGTAGTAAGAGAAGCGGGATTACAGAAATACTCCTGCAAACGAAAACAAAGTTCTCAGTAAATGATTAGCAAGCAGAAATTTTATGAGACGGCCCTTATGAAAAAAGGCACAACAGAGTTGCCTACAAAAGTTCATTTGACTAAACACATACCTGTAAACTCCAAAATGTCTTGTAGAAGTTGAAATCTACAGAAATTCCTGAGAAGCCAAACAGCATAGAGATAACACATATTAGAACGGTCTAATGGATATAAGGAGCAGATGCCATTAGATAAGAGCTTCGCTTGCCTTTTGGAGGATCTTTTTCGTATTTGGTTTCATTAGATGTATTGAAAACACCTTTTATGTTCACAGCTGCAAGAAACAAGTCAAGCAAGTAAACGTTACACAGCTTCTAAAACATCTGCACCCTAAATGATGAGAAACCCTTCGTACCTGAGCGCTCGGATAACGGAAAAAAGTGAGCCAGAAACATAAGAATCCTTCCACAAAACACCACATCATTAGCCTGTAAGAAAATCATATTATGACTCACAATAAGTATTGACAAAAGGGAAACTACAAAAGAGTAAAAGATAACGAACCTTCGAGAGTCGCCGGAGAAGTTGGTTGCAAGTCCTCAACATAACAAGTTTCCCACGTGCAAAGAGCTCTTGCTGCAAAATAACACAAAGTCAAAAAACCAAAGATACTACTAATGGCAACTAAATACAAAAGAGGAGCAGACATACCTTTCCCAGTATATCTTGTTTGCTTTCAATATAACCAAAAACATCTTTACAGTTCTTCATGGTAGACATCTCAGTCAAATCCTCCAGCAGCTGGAATATCATCCCACCTTCCACATGCTCCTTCTCACATAGATAAAGCACCACATCTAACCAAAACCAATTGAATTAAAAAAAATAAGCAATATACACAATAAGCTAATGCTAATTAAACTAGACACAACAGTTTGTAATAAAATTGCTAACCTAGAAGATGTGGAATCTGTCCATGTCCATGTACATTTTTATCATCATCATCATCATCAATCAACTGACCATACTGCATGATCTGCTCTCCTGATTGTGCAGCAGAAGCCTAAACCAAACCACCCCCCAAAAAATTAAATAAAAATAATTTTTAGGACAAAACATAAAAAAAAAACAGACCACAAGGTGTTGAAGCAATGTCCGGAGCATGTTCTCAAGCATCTGATTCTCATCTTGAGCCAACTTTGTTTGTCTCTGTGTAATAATAAGAGAAACGAAACAGTGAGAGACCAAAGTGAGTGAAACACACAAATTACAAACAGTGAGCAGACACCTGAGGTTGTATGAAATCTTGAACGGTTTTGAGAGCAAATCTTTCGATCGGACCTCGCTGCAGTATCGAATCTCTAAACGCGTCCTGAGAAAAAGAACCAATAAAGCGGATTCTAAAATTGAAATCTGGAAACATTTGGATTGGATTCGAATCGAAAAAGGACGTAGAGATTACCATTGTGAATGAAACCCTAACGGATGTTATTAGCCTCCGGCGGCGGCGCAGAGTCACGGTGAAAGCTTTTTGAGCAGATGCGAGGAACTTGAAGGACGAAAGAGAAAAAAAAAAAAAAACAATACCATCTATCTAGGGTTATTTTTGTAATATAGTACTGGATCCTGACACGCGCACCAGCGCGGATTCGAATTTTCGATTTTTAGTTATTTATTTAACTAAATAATGTATTTGTAATATTTGATATATTATATTCACCAAGTAAATATTTTTGTTGGCATTATAAACCATCTATTTACGATGAATATTCGATATCATATAAAAAAATTGAACAAATAGACGTAATTAGAGAATTGTAAACGATATATAAAAAAAAAGGTTACTAATGTAAAATATAAAGAAATATTATATTATGACTTAGTATGGCATAAAAGATTATAAATTAGTTATACATGTTTAAAGAAAATAAAATGATTTAATACGCAAATATAGGCAATTGGTTGGAATATCTGTATCTTTATATTCTTATAAATTTTAAATTTATTGTCTCCTCTTCTGCAAGTAAATCAATTACCGAAGTAATAGATCAATTGGTTGGAATCAAATCTATTCTTATAATTAGTGTAATTATGGTTACAGTTTCTATATTTAATAGGTACATTAAAGATACGACATTGAAGATATTCTGTTTTGATTAATAGAAGATATTGGATTTTGAGTTTTTATTTATTGATTTGTTTTTTTATAAAGCTTAGAAAATCAATGGGATGATTGGTTGGTTGATACATCGAAAACGAAAATTATAGGTGGTTTGAATATTGTACATTGATTGATGCATGATGTAAGTTGACTATGTAAAACTTGAACATGATCATTTCAAATTAAAGTATAGGTAGGTTATATGAATTTGTTATATTGTAGTTAATATATTTTAAATATTACATAAGTTAAGTGATTCACGTTTTCGTAAAAATAAAATTTAAGTTCATTATTGGGCCGTACTCGTATGTAATAAGCTACGTTAAATATGATGTATTTTTAGGTTCATTTAATGCTATTAAGTTTAAATTTGATTAAGGAAAACTCATTAATTTAACTGAAAAAGACAAGCATTAAAATATGTAGATTTATTTAATGACATTAAGTTTAAATTTGATTAAAGAAAACTCATTAATTTAACTAAAAAAGAAAGGCATTAAAATAGATAGTTTAATTTAATTCTCAGTGGCATAGAAATGTAAATAAATTAGAAAACTTAGGGGTATTTTTTAAAGGATACTTCTCTTTTAATAATAAAAATTGTTGTTTTTATGCATTGTTATCCTTATAATACAGGCAAATTGAGTTCAATAACACCAAAAAAAAAAACCATAATTCACTGTATAACTAAAATTTTACCCTATTTTCTTCTTTTTCTTCTATCTCTCTCTTTTTCTTTCTCTCTTTTTTTTTGAACAAAAATGTTTATATTAAAAATTAAAGTCCGATGGGCTAATTCGCTTACAACCGGAGAAATTCTCGACGGTAAGCTGATAAACTAACATAACTAAAGCATAACGAAAGATAGAAGTGGTTAAGGAAAGAAAAAACCCGTAGAAAATCTTCACTTATAGTCTTAAAGCCCGCGTTCGAAAGAACTTCAAAATCGACGTTAAATAACTCTTCCTCTCTCTCTCTCTCTAAAAATCTAATTTCTTTTTTTTTATTCTACAAATAAGCCCTATAATATAAGTTGGTTTTGAATTTAACCCTTTTTGTAGAAAACTAAATTTTATATATCTTCACATACGGTTGCCCAAAAAAAAATATCTTCACATACGTAGTCAAAAATATAAATTCACATACAATTTAATCAAATTTAATAACGCTTTATTTAGACCAAAATAATAAAATTAATGATTTTTTTTGGCACAAATTTAATGAAAATTTGCTCCAAAAATTCTACATTTGGTTCCAACATTTCTAACATGTATTTCGATAGTAACTATTTTTTATTTTAATAAGCTTACTTATTGAGGTAGATCTGTTAGCATTTTGTTTCATATATTTTAGCCATGATTTCGAGTTATAGTTTTTAATTGTTTTTTTTTTTCATTTGTTGCTAGCGTGATATAAATACAAATATATTATTTTTGAAAAATATAAATATATTCTTATTTTCTTACAACAAGGATGTATTTATATATGTGCATAGTGTCTTAGAGGTGAGTAAATAGAGAATATTTGTATAAGATAAGAAAATATCATAATTAAACTATTTACTTAATATCATAACAGACTCATAACATTAAGAGAAATTAGGGTCGTCAAAAAAATATATTGGTATTTACTTATTTTCTCCAAATGATTTTAATGATTTCAAGCATACCTATTGGTGTTCTTATCCACAACTTTTCTGATTATCATTTTTCTATTTTGTTACCCAATATTGCTGTTATCTGAGTTTTGTAACCTTATACTGTAAATGATATACTACCTACTGATTACTACAAATGATATCAAGGAATGTATTTATCTTACTGAACCATGGTTCATCTCAAATAAGTATTCATTTTTCCATTCATCAAGTAAGGATAATCAATGCCAATAACAACATAAGCATATATATTTTTAGCAAAAAAAAAAAAAAACATAAGCATATATAAAAGAAAAAGAAAAAAAATATAAGCATATATATTTTTAGCAAAAAAAAATAACCAATTTATAAAATTTCACTTAAGCATATATATTTTTAGCAAAAAAAAAAAAACAATTTGGTAGGTGTTTATGTCCTTCAATGTACATTAATTTGAACTATCTTTATCCATCATATGGATTGTATTAATGTATTAGAAAATGAAAATATCAATGTCTTTTGCTAGCTGCAATATTATTTTTTTGTCTTCTAATATCAATTTTGTGGGAATTATTCAAACACTTCAAATGGTTGCACATCGAAATGATATACCGAAAAGGAGAAGGATCTCTTACTTGAATGAACTCTAAATGTTCATCATCAGTCCAGTACTTCCAACTTCTCCAAAACAGCCTCGTGTCTCTTCCCAAGCTCCCACGCTTTTTCTTTGCAGAGGAACGCACTGCTTAACGGATAAGCCTTAACTAATCACCGGATACATACAAAATGTGTATAAACTGTTTACAAAAAAAATATAAGTGGAATATGTATTTATCGAAAAGCAAAGTGGATCAGCAAAGAGTGTCAAATTTATTGTATTTTCTCTTTTATAAATTTAGTAGACCAGTAAAGAGGGATATAATATCCGATCCATTTTGTTAATACAATGAACAATTAAAAAATTTGTATAAAATAAGAAAATATCATAATAGACTCATAACATTAAGAGAAATTAGGGTCGTCAAAAAAATATATTGGTATTTAATTATTTCTCCAAATGATTTTAATGATTTCAAGCATACCTATTGGTGTTCTTAGCCACCTCTTTTCTGATTATCATTTTTCTATTTTGTTACCCAATATTGCCGTTATCTGTGTTTTGTAACCTTATACTGTAAATGATATACTACCTACTGATTACTACAAATGATATTAAGGAATGTATTTGTCTTACTGAACCATGGTTCATCTCAAATAAGTATTCATTTTTCCATTCATCAAGTAAGGATAATCATTGCCAATAACAACATAAGCATATATATTTTTAGCAAAAAAAAAACATAAGCATATATAAAAGAAAAAGAAAAAAAAACATAAGCATATATATATATATAGATACATATAAATTAGAAATATTTTTTCATCCCCTAATGAGGATATTGTTTCAAATGGTAATAGCAGATCAGCTAGTAATGTTGCTACGGATGTTGCTAAATTAACATACAAAATTCCTAATTAACAATTAAGAACAGAATATGCCCATGTTCGAAACTACGCTAGGCGCTAGTCGGACGGTAACCTGGCGCCTAGCGAGTTACTAAAAAAACGGGGATTAATCGGGGTATACACGAGACTCGTTTAATTATTATTTTATTATAATAGTAGATTGAAAATGTGAATATATTAGAAATGTAATAGTTTTTTTGTATTTTATTATTAGAATTTATATTTATTGGTTTAACAAAGTTAATTGTTAGCATACGTGAATGTTATACAATTGAAACGCAAATTAAATTGACCTCACAACCATATTATAAAATACGTGATATCACCACAACCATGTCTTTTACATTTAATATTAGGCTTATTAGCAAAACTAGATCAATAAGAAACGTGTGTTAGAAATTCTTTTAACGAGAGAAAAGTCAAAAATTTATAAAAGTTAAAAAACGTAAAAACCATTGTCCCACATCGGTTAGGAAGAAGGGAAGTTGGATAGAAATGCTCTATAAATAACACACTCTCCGCATCTTATTAGTCAGCAAATTGGGTTTTCTACTGGCCCAGAAATTTGTCATGCAAGTCCAAAAAATTGTATATTAATCGGCTTGAGACCGACTAATTACATTAGGCGGCCGATTTTTTAGTGACCCGCCAGAGAAAACCGACTTGGGCTAAATCGCCTCGGAGCAAGGCGGCTAGGCGTCCGCGTTTTTGAACAGGGGGATATACATACCATTACCCAAAACATCTATACATTTTCCCATCATATATATTACTGATTTTAGCCAATAATTTTACAATTAATATGTAATATTCTCCGTAGTCTAAAGCCATATATGATGTCTTTATCAATATAAACATATCACAATATTGGTTAACAACTAAGAATAACTACTAATGATTCCAATTATCGTATACACTATTAGTTAAACGCTACTGATATATTTTACTTAATTAACAGCTAAGAAATGTGATATCCTCCCTACCGATAGTAGCCTCTAGTATTTGAATTATCCGATAATATAGTTTACTACTTACTTTTGTCCACCATTATTTTCCCATCATATATACTAATGATTTTAGCTAGTATAGCTACAAGATCAATATGTAATACATTTTTTTGTAGCCCAAAGCTATAACTGATGCCTTTACCATTACTTTCAGTAGATCGGTAACTCTATTAATTGTATAATATAATCATATTACAATATTAGTTAACAGCTAAGAATGACATTACTAATAGAGTGTATAATTTTGTTATTTTTCAACAAATCTTCTAGATTTTGTCTAGTGAAAAGCGCAAACACCAACCACAATCGCGTAGTTTAGATTCTACGTAGTCACAGATTTAAAAACGAACATGTGGCTACCACTTTAAAAATCATATCAATAAAGATTTGCATGTCGGTATTTTACTAGAAACGTGGCTTATACATAAGGGTAATATAGGAATACAATTACCAATTTGTTACAGTCTTCTACCATTTTAGAGAGAAAGTGGTAGATTCTTAATATTGACTGGTTTTAGGTATATAGAGCAAATTGTTTCTAACATTAAAGTGTTTACTAGGTGGGCAAAAAGTGTTTCATTAATTGTTTTTATAAAAATAAAACAAAAAGGAAAACCAAAGTTACCATTGTCTTGGTGGAATACTCTGATAGACCCGTTTGGAAAGATGTAAAAAAATTGTTGAAATTTATGGTTTTATACAGACCTATAAAAACTGAAAGAAACAAGAGAAAATCTTAATCTATTTAACACCTTAACTTTTATTATCCCTATTTTAAACAGAAAACTATTATAAATACCTAACTATTTGGGTGTAAATCTTGATCTACCAAAAAACTTTAGAAGATTTTATTTAGTCCCTTGATTTTAGCCATGAAATTCTTTTGCAAACTCATCACAATAATATTTACAGTTTGTGTAGTTCAATGTAGAGAAACTGTAAGAAATCCAAAGTCAGTTAAGGTAAACTAACAGAAATCAATATATATTTGTCCAAGTCTCAAACTAATCTTATAGATTTATTTATGATATTGGTTTTTCGTATATAGGTTAATGATAAAATCATATATGATTGTGTGGACATAAATAAGCAACCTTCGTTGAGTCATCCCCTACTCCAAAATCATAAAATCCAGGTATCAACTCATCCAATTATATTTTCAATATGTGTTATAATCTCGCTAAGCTGGCTCATTTATATGTTAGCTATTTGTGTACATTCGAAACATTCATGTGCTTTTCATATTAAAAAAATATATATCATTTCACTTTATTGCATATACTAAACTTGTATGTAGATTAATATGCATTTTTAATTTCTAGGATTTTTATTAATGAAAACTGGAATTTTAATAAGAATATAGAAAATAAATATTTCTAGTTTAGTTTATCTATTCTGACAATTTTAGCTAAATCTATATAATGGGATATGTGAAAGTCAAGAAGTTAATAAAACATACTTATAGAATATATGTATCTATTGTATGTAATAATATGTCTACATGTAGTTTCGTCCAAAAATATGAATGATATCTAACATAGTTTACATCTCATGTATTTTTCGTGTAACTCTATAATTTTGAATAGCTGAAGCCATCTTTCTCAATATCTAAACCAAAAGATAAAAGTAAATCCAAAATTCAAAGTAACAAAATCATCGAGTGTTCAGATGGAACTGTTCCTATACTAAAATATACAAACGTATTTGTTACAAATGCTCAACACTGGGCTAAGAAACACTTCAGTCCGTTCACAATCGACAGTCGTGGAACACATGTAAGAAAATCTCCTTGAATTATTTGAGTTATGAACATGTACATTTTGAAAATATGTTATGATATATAAAAGCAAACTACAACTTTGTGAATTTGAAGATTGCTGGAGTTAGAGCATTACCATACCAAGGTCCTTATCATGGTGTGACAGCTTTGATGAGTGTACATGATTTAAACATTAGTGTGGACCAAGCTTCATATACTAACATATATGTAGGCAGTGGAGTCAGTGACAAAGTTAATTTTCTTCAAATTGGTTGGATGGTAAACTGATGTTGAGAATATCATATTCAATTGTTCTCACATGTAATGGTATGAAAATCGAGTGCTAATTTGATTTGTAGGTAAATCCAGCATTATTTGGTGACAGCCGCACATGGAGTTATGGATTTTGGAAGGTACATTTGGTGATACATGTATTTAATATGATGCAAATTCACTTTATATATAGATATATCTATAAATACTTTCACAAGTTTTTAATTAATAACAAATGAAAAATGGTGGTACACAGTGGTTGTATGTTCATAACAATTTCAATATGTTTTCTTTTAGCTATTCGATTGTCTAAGTTTTTTCATAGTGGAAATCTATATTTAAATGACTTGTTATATTTTTTGTAGTGAAATTTTATAAATTGGTTTCTTTAAAGTAACAATTTTCATTCCGAAAAAACAAATTAATGATTTATTTTAAATTCTTAGCGAAATTATTCTATAATTTAGAATCTAAGTAAATCTAAAATAAATATATTGGATAAGTTTTTAATAACTAGTTAGTTATTTTTGGTAGGTGTTTATGTCCTTCAATGTACATTAATTTGAACTATCTTTATCCATCATATGGATTGTATTAATGTATTAGGACTAAATAATGACAGGGTGTTAATGGAACAGGGTGTTATAACACAATATGCCCTGGTTTCATTCAAGTGTCAAGAACTGATCCTTTAAGTATACCTATCCCTTATCCCCGCAAAGGAGATAGAGCTATATATATTAGTATTTTACAGGTATGTATATATATTTAGTAACAAGTTTTCATTTTGTATAATATCAGACCTAATATATTTTAAAAATTATCTATCAAAGGATAAAAAAACAGGAAATTGGTGGGCAATCCATGTAAATTACCATGCACCCGATTTAAACATTGGTTATTGGCCAAAAGAAGTATTTGATTTAATAGGTACCAATGCGGACATGGTTGGAGTTTTAGGAGTAGTCCAAGCTTCTCCTTCTGGTAAAAGTCCACCAATGGGTAATGGTCATCTACCAACTAAACATGAAAAGGAGTCGGCCCGCATTGAAAACGTTGAAATCATTGATTCACAGTTTAAGGCCGTAGGAAGTAGAAAATATAAGTTAGAAAAATTATTAGACAGTAACAAATGTTATGGATTAAGAGCTAGAGAAGACCTACCTCTCCACGACCTGTTCACATATGGTGGCCCTGGAGGAGACTCTTGTGGAATTTAATATTTCAAAAGTGATGGATATTATAGAATAACAATATTATTGGACTTCCTTATTCATGTACTTAAATATTACATAATAATACAAATATAAAGTTTATCTCTACATGCACTGTGATCTCTCAATTGCACTCCAATCATATATGCTCATAATATCTCCATAGGATCCATCAAACTTGGGTTTTAATTTCTAACAAATGGCGGTTAATTTTATGGTCATCTGAGAAAGAAGTCGCAAGCAAAATTCTGGCGTATAGATAAGTCGTCAATATTGACAAAGCAAATAAACCGTTAAACTTCTTCAAACTGATCAAGTAATGTATTTTCTGAATGAAATTCAATTAATATTTCATTTTCTATATCATTATATACAAGGATATGCTTCATGCATCATATATATTCTCTATAAACTCTAGTGGTAAAAAAGTCATCGAGTGTCCAAGAAGTGTTCCTATACTAAAAAAAATATAAAGGAATGTGTTACTAATTCTCAATACTGGGCTAAGAAGCACTGAAATCCATTCACAATCGACAGTCATAGAATGCATACACCTACTACACAGATAAATAGAGGAATAAGTAAGCACACGACAGCTATGAAAATCAACACGAAAAGAAGCATGCCACAGAACACTGACAGAAGAACAACGAGCAGTAGATAATCGGGGTTAGGTAAACTACCTTCAAACTTCGGAATTTTACTCATATTTTATTGTTCTGTGAGTGTAAACAAACACGAAGGTTATTGATATATATATATGCGATTAACGATAGCGGAGTAATAGATTAAGAGTATATGCAATATAATAATAAGCGTTTAAGCTTAAGATTCAACCCAAATCAGGAAAAAGCATTTGCCTTTCTTAGTATAAAGCCTATTTTTCATGTCCTACGTTCTCAGAACTTAAGAGTTTCATGAAGGACCAAAAAGCACGCGCATGAACTTCCGTTCAAAATATCTAAAGTAATATTATCTTCAGAGTGAACATATATAAGGAAGAACACTGATGAGTCAACAAACTCCATTGACATATTTAAACAGACCGTTGGTCCAACACTTTTAGAAGCACTAAACAAATTTTTAACGATTTTGTACTTATTTTTTTTCCTAATATCATACATATAAAAATATATAAAATATAAATTTCACATAACTTTTTATTAACTAATTCAACTCCATTAATAATTATTAAAGATAATTTTATGAAGTTAATTGTATAGCAATATTTGTTAATATAATCACCAATATTTTGACTATAATCAGTCACAATTTACTAAAATCGGTTGTTAATACAAAATTTCATATTTAAGAGAAAAATATTTTACTTATATTTTATATAGTTTTTACTTATATTTTATATAACTTTTACTTATATTTTTATATAAGTATGGAAAGATGTAAATGAAAGTTGTTGAAATCTATGGTTATTAATAAAAGCATTCAAATCAAATCTTAATTCATTTAACACCTTAGCTTTTTCTAAACAACTTTTAACAAAAAATATTATAAATACCTAATTATTTGAGTATAAATCTAATCTCAAAAAACGTTTAGAAAACTTGATTATATCTATGAATTCCTTCTTAAAACTCATCACAATTATATTTACAATTTATGCAGTTCGATGTAGGGAAACTGCAAGAAATTCAAAATCAGTTAATGAGAAAATCATATATGATTGTGTGGATATATATAAGCAACCTTCGTTAACTCATCCACTTCTCCAGAATCATAAAATTCAGGTATCCATTCATCAAATTATATTCTCATACGTGTTATTATCTCTTGCCAAGCTAGTTCATTTTAATGTTTGCTTTGTAGTTGTGCATATATGAAACATTCTTGTAACTTTTTGCTAATTTTATATAAACAAATATTTACTTCTTTTTTTTTGTATACCAAAACATATTTATCGATTATATATATATTCTAAAGTTTTGGATTAAATTTGTAATTGAATACTGAGATTTTCATATACAAATTTAGATGTTTCTAGTTTAGTTTATCTTTATTTTGACAATCTTATATATTAAAACAAAAGTCACAACCTTGATTCATGTGTGATTTTTTAAAAAATGGATCTAACGGATCTATTCCTAGAAAGTCATGTTACATTCAATATCTAATCTTATCATTTAAATTTTGGGCCAAGCAGAAATTTTTATTGGGCTATCAATAATTGGATTTAAACAATAGATGATCCATTAGATTTATAGATAGTATAAATTAAATAGATATAATTTAATGTTGTAATATTATACTTCTATATGCTAAATATTTAAATATTTGTCGATGTTAACTTTTAAAATTATAAAGATTCTTTTTTTTTAAATAAAAAAATTATATTATCTAACAATGACTAATTTTATTACCTTAAACCAATGAAAAAAAAATTTAAACGATATTGTTTATTTTAAAAATTAAACAAAAACTAAATGTTTAATTATTTCTTCGATAATATAAATTGAAACGAAAATTTTAATTTTTTAAAAACTTTCTAAATTTGTGAAATGTTACAATATCTTTGAATATGACAATAAAACAATATTTTACTAATCTTTATATATATAGTTACGATTTTAATAATAAAATAATAATCAGAAAATATATATATAGAAGAAGATACAAATACATGTGAAAGTTTGAAACAATCTATTCAATAAAAAAATATACAGTAAACTTATTATGTTTTAAAAATTGATAGACACACACACATATATATATATATATATATTATATACCAATTTAGAATTAAAAACAAAATATTTATATAAAAATAAATGAAAACAAAAACCTGCGCGGTTGCGCGGGTGGAGATCTAGTTTTGAGTTAATATTTATACTGACATATGTGAAAGTTAAGAAGTTAACGTATTGTTTTTTTTTTGGATTTAAAGAGTGTCTGTGTTAATAATATTTGATTTCTTAATAATAAGAAGATATTTATAGACTATACATATTTTACTGTGTATATATAATATATATATATATATATATATATGAATATATCCACTATCATATTAAATGTAGTTTAGTGCACGGAAATGATTAAAGTTATCTATAGTTTACATCTTATGTATTTTTGTGTAATGTTTTAATTTTGAATAGATGGAACCATCTTTTATAATCTCTAAGCAAAAAGATCAAACCAAAACTAAAAGTGAAAGTAAAAAATTCATCGACTGTCCAAATGGAACTGTTCCTATACTAAAAAATACAAAGGAGTTTGTTACAAATGCTCAATACTGGGCTAACAAGCACTTCAATTCATTCACAATCGACAGTCATGGAACGCATGTAAGAAAAACTACTTGAATTACTTGAGTTATGAACATGTATATTCTAAAATATGTTATGATGTAAAAAGCTAACTACTTCTATGTGGATTTGAAGTTTGCTGGGGTTAGAGCATCACAAGACCAAGGTCCTTATCATGGTGTGGAAGCTTGGATGAGTGTACATGAATTAAACATTAGTGTGGATCAAACTTCATATACTAACATATATGTAGCCAGTGCAGTCAGTGATAAAGTTAATTTTATCCAAACCGGTTGGATGGTAAGTTTTTTATTGACAGTATTTTTTAGTAGTTGGATGCTGAGAATATCATAATTCAAATTTTCTCACATATAACGGTTTGAAAATAGAATGCTAATTTGATTTGTAGGTGAATCCAACATTATTTGGTGACGGACGCCCATGGAGTTATGGGTTGTGGAAAGTACGTATTTGGTGATACATATGTGTACTCTTTTAGTGTTTTTAATAAAATCTAAATGAAAAATATAGTGTACACTGTGGTAGTATGTTCATAACAATTTTCAATCTGGTTTTTACTATTATATTGTCTAAGTTTTTCTTCACAGTAGAAATACATACATATATATATATATATATTATAGTTTTCTAAGTGAACTTCAAAAAAATAATTTCGAAGTGACAATCTTAATTCTAAAACAATATGTGAACTTATTTTAATTCTTAACATTCTTATTTAACGGGTAATAATATGTTTTAGAATCCAAGTAAATATAGAACAAAAATATTTGATAACATTTTAGTAATCAATTAGTTACTTTAGTATGATTTATGTCCTTAAATGTATATTAACTATTTTTAACTATCATAAGGATTATATTAACATGTTAGAACTAAATAATGACAGGGTATCAATAGAACTGGATGTTATAATACAATATGCCCTGGTTTTATTCAAGTGTCAAAAACTGATCCTTTAAGTATACCTCTTTCTCCTCTCCCCAAAGGCGAGATAGGTACTTATCTTAGTATTAAACAGGTATGTGTATATATTCTCTAGTAACAAATATTATTTTTTGTAGAATATCAGATCTAATATGTTTCAAAATTATCTATCAAAGGATGAAGAAACAGGAAATTGGTGGGCAGCCGATGTAAAATACAATGGACATGGTATGAACATTGGTTATTGGCCAAAAGAACTATTTGATCTCATAAGTACCAATGCGGGCATGGTTGGAGTTACAGGAGCAGTCCAAGCTTCTCCTTCTGGTAAAAGTCCACCAATGGGTAATGGTTATCTACCAACTAAAAGTGAAATGGGGTCAGCGCGGGTCAGAGACGCTAACATCATTGATTCAAATTTTAAGGTCATAGGAAGTAAAAAATATAAGTTAGAAAAAATATTAGACAGTGACAAATGTTATGGACTGAGAGATGGAAGAAAAAAAAGTTTCGACGAAGGAACATATGTTTTGTTCACTTATGGCGGACCAGGAGGAGACTCTTGTGGAGTTTGATATTTCAAAACTGATGGTTATTATCACATAATAAATTAATAATATTATTGAACTTATGTACTTAAATACTACATAACTGAAAAGTATTGCACCAAGGACAATCTAGAACTAAGAGAGAGAGTTTAAGAGAGAGAAACCAGATCTGAGTTTGGGATCCGGCGTTCGGCCGGCGCGTGAGCGTCTGTGCCGACGCTGGAGCCTCTTCTTTTTTTTTTTTTTTTCCTTTTGCTTCATCTGTACCGTCCCCCAAGATCGTTTTGTCTAAGCTCTGGTGCCGCAACCAACCGTTATTGGTGGCTTGGTGGTTGGAGTAACGACGCGATCGATTGGAGGCTTCGGGTTACATGGAGCGGTTTGCATGTTCAGGTACTGGCTCCGGGAGATGGAGGCTACTCTAGATCCGTCGTCGTCGGTTTCTTTTCGGGAGGTGGATGCTTACTTAGATCCACCGTCGCCGATTCTAGCTTCCGGGAAGGGGAGACTCACACAGCTCCGCCTTCGCCGGCTTTTGGTCACGGAGAGTGGAGGCTCGCAAAGCTCCGCGCTGCCGTCTTTGGTTTCCTTAGTTTGATCTCGGGTTTACCTAGTTCCGTTTTAGGTTTTTTTGGTTTTATGATGTCGGTGTTGTTCTGATGGAGGAGCTCTCGTCTAATGACGATTGATGCTCTCCGGTGGTATTTGGAGATGTTTGTGTGAAGCCTTCTTCTTGGTGGTGGTGATCAATGGTAGCGGAGGTGATCTCGTATTTGCGATCGATCTCTCCGATGATAGAATCTCTGTGTTGAAGGCGGCTGCAGTGAAGATGATATGGAGCTGTCGAGCTCGGGTTGTACCGGTGGATCGATCGATGGATGTTTCACCGGGGGTTAGTGGGTTGTGGGGGTCTCGTTGTGGTTCGAGCCGGTGGCTCACGGGAACGACGGTGACCCTTCGTTAGTGGATTCTAGAGTTTCCGATGTGGGCTTGAGGCCTTTGTTTTATGTTCATTAGTTGCCTTTCGGCTGGGCTTTGTAATCTTGGGCTTAGCCCTTCAGTTAATAATATAACTCTTGATGAAAAAAAAAAAAAATACTACATAACTATACAAACAGAAAGTTGTTTTTAATAACAACTATTTTATTTAAATAAAATGTAAAATTACAATATAAATTACTAAAATATTAAATAAAAAAAACCAAACTGTCCAATCTCCTCCTATAAAATTCACTTCTGGAAATGACTAGTAAGCTTATCCAGCCACCATCAATGGCAGCTTCTCGAGGAGCAGTTTCAAGAAGAACAAGAAACACGAAGATGCTAATCTGTTTCAGTAATATCAATGGCAAAACGCTTTACTAGTGACAACCCATTTCGTCTCGCACCCATAAAAGTCACAGAACAGAGAGCTCTGCTTCCTCCCGAAATGAACAAGTAGCAGTAAAAGAAGAAGATTTTTGCAGTTTACCAGATCAAAGAAGACCTCTATGAAGCAGCTCTCAAAAATAATAAGATTCGCTCCTTTACAGCACAATCACTGTATTGGGTTCTAAATGAACCAAGTTGGGATCTTCAACCCTTATGGACTATTTGAGATCTCGTATCCTTTTTAATCAAGTTCCCAAAAAACGTAATTTTACATTAATAGTTTTGTTTATTTTGATTCCTTGATTCTGAGAATTTGGCAGATATTTAGACGAAGATTTACAAGTAGGGAGAGATGGGAAAGGGAATGTTATTTGAATGTTTTCTTTGTTTTTTCAAACTCATTTCCATAAAAAGAAATAGCTTGCTCCTCAAGAAAGTTTTTAAACTTTTTCTTTCATATGGGTTATGTTCGATACCAATAGTATCCCCTCTTGCAGATTAGCGTCTTTTTGGTTTTGAATTGAGATTAGTGTTCTTTTTACTTGGGAAAAAAATGTAACAATTGATTGACAGAATTGGTTGCTCAATATCAATAATACTGTATACTTTATTCGACTGATCTTAATATCTTACTGTAAAAAATTACATAGCTTATCTTCTTTGTGGGTACTCAAAAACAGTTCTGAGTCGGACTTTATGCTTCCTGACTCTTTATTGGGTTAGCATCAGTTTCAGTTGGGCTCGGATCAGTTTAGCAGTACTGGACATCTCTAGTTTCAGTTTTTAAATTATCGTCCATTGTTTGTTTTGGCCGAAAGCTCATCAATGAAGAAAAGACTTCAGTTTTTTTTTTTTGTTTGGAAAGTTCGATGGACAGTACAGAAATGTATACGATAAAGTTAGGGATTATAGAGAAAGTCGGTGACAATGTCAGGCAACTACTTGTTTTCGTGTGTATATGAGTTGTTCAATAGAATCTTCTGTAAAGTATTGATTAAAGTAATTGGGTGATTTGGTCGGACCGACCATTTCAGGTCTTTCCGATGGTGGGGACAAATAATTAACTAGGAAGGAGGACAAAAACAGCTTGTGTTTGTTTTAGATAATTTGATTTGAAAGAAAAAATTATTCGGAAAAATCCAAAAGCATTGAGTTCCGACGGATGCAATTGGAAGTTATCCACCAAACACCTAAACGTCCAGTTTTCTTTCAAATTAGCAAGGCTCCTACCTAATGAAAGATGTTTTGTTGGATCTCTAAAACGTCAAATTTTATATGTCGAGAATAACAATTACCATAATAACTGCATAGCAATTGAAGAATATGGGCAGTTGTCCAATACAAATTAAAAAATTGTTACCAGCGGCAAAAAGAAAACCAAAGACATGCAAAATATAAAATGACTTTTTTTTTTTTTGCTTACTTAAGGACCAGAGCATCATCACAAGCATCCTTAAAGAGAAATAAGAAACAAAGGTAAAAACTAAAGTACATAGAAAGACTCGAGAGACATTCAAAAGGGGTTCTAAAGAGACCAAAAATAATAAAAAGAAACAACCACAATAACAACATATAGTTTCAATCCCCATCTCAACAAGGGGATGGATATAGATCGTACCACACTCACCACCACGAACCAGAAGGCAGAAACACTTAGAAGCATTTCCTGTGGACGATGGATGGACCCGACTCATCGTACTCTCCCTTCGAGATCCACATCTGTTTCACACACACACAAAGCAAAAACATGCTTCAATATTTTCGTTCTCTACTTGTAAAAATTAAGACAGAATCGGTTCTTTTTATTACCTGTTGGAAAGTGCTGAGGGATGCAAGGATGGATCCTCCAATCCAGACACTGTACTTCCTCTCAGGCGGTGCGACCACCTTGATCTTCATGCTGCTTGGTGCGAGCGCCGTGATCTCTTTGCTCATACGGTCAGCAATTCCAGGGAACATGGTCGAACCACCACTGAGGACGATGTTTCCATACAGATCCTTCCTGATATCCACATCACACTTCATGATGGAGTTGTAAGTTGTCTCATGGATTCCAGGAGCTTCCATCCCCACGAGCGACGGCTGGAAGAGTACTTCAGGGCAACGGAATCTCTCAGCTCCGATGGTGATGACTTGTCCGTCAGGTAGCTCGTAGTTCTTCTCCACCGAAGAACTGCTCTTAGCCGTCTCCAGCTCTTGCTCGTAGTCGAGAGCCACGTAAGCAAGCTTCTCTTTAATGTCACGGACGATTTCCCGCTCGGCGGTGGTGGTGAACATGTACCCTCTCTCGGTGAGAATCTTCATCAGGGAATCAGTGAGGTCCCGACCCGCGAGATCGAGACGGAGGATAGCGTGAGGAAGAGCATAACCTTCGTAGATCGGCACGGTGTGAGACACACCATCACCAGAGTCGAGCACAATACCTATAAAAAGAATCAAATTTTAGCAAATATAATGTTAGATCAGATTTAAATGTTTTTAATTGAGAGTACTAACCAGTAGTACGCCCACTAGCGTAGAGAGAAAGAACAGCCTGGATAGCAACATACATGGCAGGGACATTGAAAGTCTCGAACATGATCTGAGTCATCTTCTCCCTGTTAGCCTTAGGGTTAAGCGGCGCCTCAGTGAGAAGAACCGGGTGCTCTTCAGGGGCAACACGGAGCTCGTTGTAGAAAGTGTGATGCCAGATCTTCTCCATGTCATCCCAGTTGCTTACAATACCATGCTCAATCGGATACTTTAGGGTAAGAATACCTCTCTTGGACTGAGCTTCATCACCAACGTAAGCGTCTTTCTGACCCATCCCAACCATGACACCAGTGTGCCTAGGACGACCAACAATACTCGGGAACACAGCCCTGGGAGCATCGTCACCAGCAAACCCAGCCTGTTCATATAAAAAAAAAATCATGATCAAAGGTCTACCTACACAAGTACACAGAAGCTAAATATAAACAATCTCTTGATACTAACCTTCACCATTCCAGTTCCATTGTCACAAACAAGGGGCTGAATGTCCTCACCATCGGCCATCTTTCACTAAACTACACAAAACGAATCAGATTAGTGCAAAAACGCTATTGCTTATGAGCTAATTCGATTTGTCAAACAACAACACTTAATATTCACGATTGAGATTAAGCTGAGAAAAAAAACTAGTTTAACACTTCACAGATCTCAAAATACACTTTAAAACATCGATTCCCGTTGCAGATCGAGCTACCAAACTAGATCAATCGACGATACGAATCAATAACCAAATCATCTCGATCTATAAACCTTCACGAAGCTGAGAAAAAAAAAACGAAATCAACGGCGACAGATCGATACAAGCAATAAGAATCCATCGAAATCAATAGATCTAACGCATACGCCCTAAGAAATCAACGATTAGTTCAGATCGATCGAAGTAGCTACGAACAGTTTTATCGTAATACTCAACGCATGCTTGACAGATCTAGCGAATCAGCATATAGAAACAGTGATAAGATCGAGCGATTAACGAGAAAAATGATCGGATCTAGGAGAGTCACCTTTGAGAAGAGCAGAGAAGACGATTCGAGAAGAAGAAGCAGAAACGGCCAGGAGATACACTAAGGATAGTGTGCGGAGTATATAAGGGAGAATATATAGGTAAGATTTTCCCTTCATTTCCACTCTTTTCATTTTTTTTATTTTTTTATGAGGGAGCAAATGCTATGGTGACCTGGCTTGACACTTGTTTTAGCTCACCGACGCTTATACGGCGCCGTTAGATTGATTAAAAACTTTATCTCAGCCGTCGATTAATTAATTAGCGGCTAGACAAGGGTTCTCGGACAGCGTTCAAAATTTTATTCTCCATGATTGCAAAAAACTAATAATAGCATTAATAATAAATAAAATAAGAATATTGCTGACAAATGGAGGACTCTGTGTTTTCTCCCGTGACCGTATTTGAGTATCTGTAGAATTTTAAATTTATCATTTATGTTTCTCTTATCACGCTTTCATCTTTGAGATTTCAAACTTGAAGTCAATCGACGTAAAAAGTGTATGAAATATGCAGTGCATTTTCACCTTACCTGACTGCATGTATGAGACTAGTATTTAAGAAGAAAGTAATCTATGTGCTAAGGTAAGGTGAAAACGCATTGTATAGTATACGGTGTATGTTCTGTCCATTGATACTTTTGCCTAATTGGTATACAAGTCCAGAATGAATTAGTTCAATATTCCAAATTCTAATCACCTTTTGGAATGATTAAAGCAGAATAATAGTCTTTTTGAAATAAAGTTTCATGTCCCATGTTGGAAAGCATGTGTCAATAATAGTTGGAAAGTGGTCTCGCTTGGTTGGCAGCTTACATGATCAAAAATAGTTAACGGGACTTTTCTAATTTATGATTCTTCACATTTAGTTTATCGTCTGATAAACCTCACAGAAAATAAACAATTACAAACTGTTTTTAAAAGAGATGTATAAAGGTAAATTCAAAGGGAAGCCAAAGCCGCCATCATTCGTAAGTTGTATTCCAAGGAAAGACAAGTTGAGCGAACATTCTTCTCATTGCCACTTTACAGTGATTGCAAATTTTGATTTGAATTTGATGTATTCAAACTTTATTTTGTTTCACCGTGTTCGTCAAAACAAACGGGCTGAACTAGCTGAAAGAATATCAGACATATATTTGGGCGTATAGATGTAGCCGTTTTGGCCCAGTTAGTAAGACTAAGACCCAACGAACCAAGATATCGTTTAGGCTCGATTGTTTGTGTTTTTCTTTATATAAGATGTGGTTTTTTCATGGACATATTTTACATAATCCTGTTTCGTTTCGAGTGTAGAACTATTCAAGTGCTTACCTCTTGTAAAATTGATCGAGTACGATTTCATACAAAAATAATTAGAAACTGGGTTGACCATATGTCAAAAATTCGCATGCTGATTCCAAATGGGAAGGAGGCAAAGAACTTGAAGGTCATACAAAATCGATAAAGATATGATAACTCTTTAAATCCTCCAATGTATTACTACCATTGACTACAACGACGTAATCAGTGGCAGAGCCAGCCAAAGGTATCACCAGAAGCAATATAAAATTTGAACCTTAAATCATGGGGGCATTAAAAGGGATTTTAACACTTAAATCATAAAGTTTTCATTTTTTGTCACTGAAATCATAAAATTTTCAATAAATCAACTAAAATAATTTTTCCTAATAATTTATATGGGGCAGCTGTCCCCTTCCCACCTCTTTAGTCTCTACCTCCGCCACTGCTGATATGTGCTTATTAACTTCATCCATTGATACAGGGCAGGCTTAGATAGGGGGCGAGCGGTGCGATCGCCCCAGACCCAATCCGTTGTCCCCCTATTTCTTAATAGATAAGGGTCCGATTTTTTTTAAAAAATACATGTATTTTTATATTAAAAATAAGAAAAGGGGTCCAATTTTTTTTTATATGAAAGTTTTTTTTTTTATTTCCATAGATTTATTTTTAAAAATACTTCTGGTATTTTGAAAAAAACATATATCTATCCGATTTTTTTTTTAAAACAAAAGTTTGGAAATTAAAATTTTTTTTTGCCCCAAAGCCCATGACACGATTGAGCCGGCCCCTGCATTGATACAATTAAGCTTTTTGTTCGAGTCTCCCCTCAGGCCTGGACAACAAAATTGCCCTTTCATTATGTAACACATCAAATGCATTTAGGGAAAAGGAAGACCAGTACTATATAAGCTATTGTTTTGTAAAAGAAAAATGTTGATGATCACATATTAATGTGATCAATGGATACACACAATACATAATTGTTATCAGTGTTTTCATTTGAAGAATCTTCTATATATGAGTATATGATGATGTCGACCTTTTGGTACCAAATATAGCAACCAATTTGAATATGTCAATCTACAAGATAATGACATCACTGAATTCAAACAAGCAGCAAAGAGACACGTCCAAATAATGTAAATGTCATAGTCACAAATCAAATGACTTCTTTTTTCATTCAACTTTTTATGTGCAATGGGATTTGTTTCTACAGATTGGCAGAGATACTAGTGTGCTTGATGATGTGGAACGTGCCTAGTTACTGCTTAGAAGTCCAACACACTAGCTCCTATTCTGCAGCAGTGATAAAGTGTGATCCTTGTGAGCAGGGAAAGGAAGCAAATCCAGAGTGTAGATGTGTGTATCCTACCAGAGGAACGCTATACTTCAGTTCACCTTTCTTCTCTGCATAAGAAAACACCTCAAATGACTTGTTTCTCCAGCAGAGCTTGACTGCTTTCATGAAGTCTTCTAATCATCCGGTAGAGACCGTAGCACTAAGGAATGCAAGAGTGAAATAGAGTGATCACCAGCTTATGGTTGATCTCTAAGTTTTTCCTCTGGGCAGAGAAGGTTTCATGCAGACTGCACTGGCTCTTGTCACTTTCGCTTTTAGCAACCAGGACTACAAGCCTCTTCCAATATTCAGGTCCTACTTGTTCCGAGCTAATATGTATCCTCTGTTTTCCGGTATGTATAAAGTGATACACACATGACCCCATTACTACAAAATTGTGAATTCATTTACTATGGTTATTAGTTAACGCTTCTTATTGCATTTTCCACAAATGGAGGAGATTTGAAGCGTTCTTGGACACTATAGTAGTAGCAGTAGTAAGTGGTGTGGTCTTGCTGATATTGTTGATTATTGATGTTGTATACGTTCTCAGGAAAAAAATAAGAAGTGAGCAGAGAAATCAAATCAAAATAATCCATTTGGTAATAAATGTTTTAATCCACGTTACATTTACAAGAAAAAATAAGCAAAAAATAAGAAAAAAATAATAAAATAGAAAAAAGAATGGTAAAAACAAAAGATTCATGTTTGCAATAGGTTCTTCACAATCGAGTTTTTATGTTTTAAAACAAACTAGAGTTTGATTTGATGCATAAATTTTTTTTCATTTTTTATAGATCAAATTTAAGATTGATCAATTTTCTAACTGTTTTTACATGGTATGCGATATTAATATTATTTTTGGATATCAAGACAAGAAAACGTATATGTTACATAAATCAATTGTCGTTTGATAAATAAAATATTTTTAATGTATTTGTTTATAAAACATACCATTTAGTATAATTTTGTAGACTGATACATATATTTCAAAAATACACATGTTTCATAACAAAAAAAAAATATGTTTTCTAATTTTTATATGAATCACAATTTATTTGTATACCAAATAATTTTAACACTTGCAATACCTTTAAAACTTAATTAATTCAAAGTCCATTATGAATTAGGAAGTCTATAAGGTTTAGCATGTATATTAATATAGAAAGTTTATCCATCTTCCTTAGGATTTTTGAAAAATTAATACTAACAATAATACCATACATTGTTGAGTAATCATTAATATAAGATACTTGCGAGATTTTAAAAGATAATTGGAATATTCGGATGTCCAATGATCAAATTTGGAAATGAGTTAGTTAAGTATCATAAAAACTAAATGGCAAGATAATAAATGATTAGGTTGGTTTAAAAAAGAAAAAAATTATTTATTTATTAAAAATTAGGAAACAAAATAATTTATATTAATCAATTTTAGAAATTTATTTTAGGAATATTATGATATTTTCTTCACTTCTAAATTCAATATGCTAATTTTATGAATTGTTTAACATTTTGTTTGATCAAATTTGTAAATCTAGTTTATTCTGATTTTTTTAAAAAATGTCTACTTTAGTTGTGATTATCTTTATCCATATTTAAATTGGCATATCCATATTTTAATAAAATATCAAACAAACTTTATTTTAATTATTCATTTATCTTTATTTATATTTTATATTAGATATTATCTATAATTCAATTTTAAATATTTATTTAATACCAAATAAATGAATATGTAGTGTTTTTACACTAAGATAATCGACAATATATTTTCCAAAGTTATGTATGTGCATTTTCACCAAAATAATAATAACAATAAAAACTTAGTTTTATCATATATAGTTCATGGAACAAACCTAGATTTTGTATTATATATCAATAAATAATCAGTTTTCTTAAGTACTATACTAAAATATATAAGTTATGTAGTTCTGAACACGCAAAACAGAAAATCAAAATTTTTTTTTTTTGATGAAATTTTAAATTTTTTGATCAATGGGATAACTCATTTACAATGGACACTACTATATAGGAAAGAAACTACAGAGTTTGAAAGAATGAAAAATTGATTTCAAAAACCTAAGTGGAGTAGACTTCAAACCATCTTCTCAGCATTCCTTCCAACTTATGGTTTCCAATATACCGGAGGGACGATCGGATGGCTTTATCAATACTGTGTGTGACTGTTTCTACTGCTAGCCAGTTTTCTTCATGTCTTCTAGAGTTTCGCTCTCTCCAGATAGAGTAGAGTACTTTCTGGAAGCTGATTCGAATGAGTGCACTGTCGATGCTACTCCTAGTTACATTCAGCATGTGGGCGATAGTACATCCCAATCTGGTGTGATATCTCTACCCAACAACTTTCCAGCTTTATTAGTCCAGACAATAAACGAATAGGGACAAGCAAAAAACAAGTGTTCTCTACTCTCATCCCTTTCTCTACAAAGTACACATCCTTGAGTAATGCCCCCAAGTTCCTATCCTCACTCCTGTGGCCAGCATATCTCTTATGCTAGCCATACAATGAAGGCTTGCCGGGGAACAACTTGTGGAAACCATACAATAAAGGCTTTTTCCAGCGGACCTTTGGTTTTTTTCTCACGCAAAAACTCCCTGGTTTTGGCTGCAGAAAACAAAAAAAAAAGAAATATACTACTAAGACTTATGGTTAGTGTTTGCTAACGCCTTATGTAATGGCATAAATACTACTAAGACTTATGGTTAGTGTTTTTCTAACGCCAACATAGATAATGCCTAACCAAATCAACGCTTACTTTAATATAAAACTATTCCGCCATTAATCTACTAGGATTATACGGATCTTGTCAAGATGGTAGAGGATCCTATGGATTGACTTGTGTTTATATTAGAATTACTGTATTCCCAAAATCTTAAGGATTAGTTTAACAAACGTTATTTTTTTTGTAAATTTTATTTTTAGACCCCAAAATGTTCGTGTGGATCTGTTTGCAAAAGAAACTCAAGCACATGAAAACCTTTTCTCCCATATAAATTATGACATGCATGCCGGTAAATACGATTCCATCCAGCGGATTCGAACATAGAACCCCATAAATCAAACAACAATTGCCAACCCTAAAGTCAGATCAATAGAGGTTGACTTGACCCCTGAAACCTAAAGACTAAACCCATAAAACCGGAATCTAAACCGGATAGTTTGATCTCCTTTCTTTTATAATTAAAACTGTAACTAATAAAGGACACCCACAAAATTCCAATCTCTCTTCTCTATCCTCTCATCTCTGCGCGCATGATCTCATAAGTATTCCACTATGCTCGCCCGTGACTCTAATGGTCTGTGACTGTAATCCATCTCTCTCCATTTTTTAATTTTAATTTCCGCTTTTTTTAAAAAAAATTCCTCAAAAAATTTAATTCATTTCCATATATACACATCGTTCTCCAATGGCATATTCTGTCTCTTAATCATCGCCATGTCCTCCACTCTCATCCTTCTCTTCTCTCTCTTCCTCTTAGCATCTCCATCCTCCTCCTCCTCCTCCCGTCCCCACCATCACCACCACAAACCCTCCGACTCTCCTCGGCTCAGTCCCTCGTCGTCTACCGCCTCTCAAATCCGTCTCGCCTGCAACGCAACTCGTTACCCCGACCAATGCCTCTCTTCACTATCCCAACCAGGTCTTGTCCCTCTGGATCCCAAACCATCTCAGATCATCCACTCAGCGATCTCCGTCTCTTTCAAAAACCTCGAAACAGCTCAGTCCAAACTCAAGTCTATCCTGGACGCGTCCGTAGGTAATCTAAACCGCACCAACGCCGCGAACACGTGCCTCGAGCTACTCTCTTACTCCAAACGCCGCACCCTGTCTGCGGATCACGCTCTGACACGTGGCCGTGGCCGAATCAAAGACGCTCGCGCTTGGATGAGCGCCGCTCTCGTTTACCAATACGACACATGGTCAGCGCTCAAGTACGTCAACGACACAACGCAAGTCGGAGAAACGATGTCGTTTCTGGACGGTGGGCTCCTCCACGTCACCAGTAACGCGCTTGGGATGATGGTGTCGTACGATAACTTCGGAGACAACTTAGCGTCGTGGACTCCTCCAAGAACGGAGCGGGACGGGTTCTGGGAGAAGACTGAGCCGGGTATGGGCTCGGATCCGGGTACTTTGGGTTTCCCTTCCGGTTTAAAAGAAGACGTCACGATCTGCAAAACCGGGAAATGCGGTTACAAGACGGTTCAAGAGGCCGTTAACGCTGCGCCTGATAACAACGGAGTGCGCAAGTTTGTTATAAAGATTAGGGAAGGAGTGTATGAAGAGACCGTTAGGGTTCCGTTTGAGAAGAAGAACGTGGTCTTCATCGGAGACGGCATGGGCAAAACGGTCATTACAGGATCTTTGAACGCCAGGATGCCCGGGATGAGCACGTTCAAATCTGCAACTGCAGGTGAGTTTATCATTATATTACGAGTAAGGGCGTGACTGGTTTTCCCGCTACCACCTGCAAACGCAGCTTTTGCGGTTGACAGCGTTTCAAAACAGTCATTACAAACCGTTACAAATCGCTTCAAACCGTTCCGAACCTCTTAAAATCAAAAGCTGGTTCCAGTTAGCGTTTGCGGTTGCGGGCGGTTGCGGAGGATAATTTTTTTTTTTTTCAAAAACCATATAAATACAAAAATAAAAATATTCAATAAAGAATTTAAATTGAAATTATAAAAATACTAAAATATATCTATTATATTTTAATTAATATTATAAAATTTAAAAATAAAAATATTTTCTATAATTTTTAAAATTTAAAACTATAACTTTCTAAATATGATTTTCATATTTATTATAATATTATGATTTTTGATATTTTTATAATTATATAAAATGTAAATATTGTTAATTTATTATTTAACCTCTATTGTATTTGGTAGTTAACCAGTCATAAGTATCCCGCAAACGCACCAATTTCTAACCGCATAACCAGTCATATAAATCTTTTAAAACCGTTAGAAGCCGCAACCACCCGCATCCGCAAACTCCCGCAACCACAACCGCAACCGCTGCGTTTGAACTAGTCAGGCCCTAAACGTCTTGTTAATGTTAAACGCAACGTGATGTTTATTTGTTTAGTATTTATTGACATAATAAGCGTTGAAAGTTCTTATTCATTTTATTATTTTCGTTATGGATAAAATATGGGCTTATTTGTGTACTAACCATAAAAAAGAAAAATTGATTTTCTAGAGAGAAGGAAGAGAGAGATAGAGAGAGAATTGGAGAGAGAGTGTGTGTTTTTGGTTATTTAATAAATTTGGGTTTTTTTTGTAGTTACAGGGGTAAATTTCCCATAAAATATTATGTGGAGTCTGCACCAGGCACGTGAAAGTATTTATATTAGGAACATTTTTAACTTAAGTATTTCAAAAAGTTAGTTAAAAAAAAGTATTTCAAAAAGTTAAAATATTGTAAAATTATCATAACTGTTGTTGAAAATAGTTTTGACATTTTTAAGTAGATATTAGTTAAGTTATATGATATTTTCTTTTATTTTTCTTGTCCGAAAAGAAAATTGTAATTGACGGGTTTATTTTGTAAATTAACTGTTACATGTTTGGTTTGTTAGGAGTCATGGGAGATGGATTCATGGCTCGTGATATAACGTTCCAAAACGCGGCGGGACCAGAGGGTCACCAAGCGGTTGCGTTTAGATCCGACAGCGACTTTTCTCTGCTTGAGAACTGTGAGTTCCTTGGGAACCAAGACACACTCTATGCACATGGTCTCCGTCAGTTTTACAAAAAATGCCGTATCCAAGGGAACATTGACTTCATCTTTGGAAACTCAGCTTCAGTCTTCCAAGACTGTGAGATCCTTATCGCGCCGCGTCAAGTTAACCCCGAAAAGGGCGAGAAAAACGCTGTCACTGCACATGGAAGAATTGACCCGACTCAGTCAACGGGATTCGTGTTCGTGAACTGTTTGATAAACGGGACGGAGGAGTACATGAAACTGTATAAAGCTAACCCTAAGGTGCATGTAAACTTCTTGGGGAGACCGTGGAAAGAGTTCTCGAGGACTGTCTTTATAGGCAGCAATATGGAGGCTTTGATATCTCCTGATGGTTGGTCACCGTGGGGCGGGGATTTTGCTCTTCAGACGCTGTATTATGGAGAGTCTAAGAACACGGGTTTGGGATCAGATAGGTCACGGAGGGTTTCGTGGAGCAGCGAGATACCAGAAGAGCATGTGCTTGCGTACTCGGTGGCTAACTTTATTCAAGCTGATGAGTGGGCTTTGATGTCTGGTTGAATCGAGTCAGGAATAAAGGAAAAGCTTTATAAGAAGTCTAACCATTGTACTTTTGTTGAGAAAATTTATAACACGACCCAAAAATATAAAACTTTGTATTCATGTTAGTTTATATGAATTGAAAGTTTAGAACATCTAAACTGGATATTTTAGGTAATGCCTTTTTTGCATATACTTGTATTTAGCTATCAAAGCATATTGGGATATAATCATAAATGAGTATGGAGTAAAGTCTCTGGTTGTGAGCTGGGAAGCGTCTGATGCCTTTTGCTTGACGTTAAAACAGAGTTTGTTGTTGTAAGAAAACGAAATTCCCAAAAGTTTTCAACGAAGTAGACATCATCATCAACACCATTTCAATGTTGATTGTTTTTACTATTATCTGATGTGCGGTGTGGTTTTGTCCGTTACGTTTTGAAATTAATTAATGGTAAAAAAATCGATATATCTATATGTTTTTGTTATTATTAGAATTGCACAGTAGTTATTATGCAATGTTACCATTTAGAACCTAAATCATAATAGATTAATACTCATTATGTTTATCGTTTTAAGTTTTAAAATTTGTTTAAGTTGTTTTATATTTCATTTCATATATTGAATAAATTTTCTAGTTTACTAATTTATTAATTTTATTAACCATTGATTTAAATCCAGTCAAGCACTTGTCTAATTTAATTGTTTATGTTTTGACCAGTTCAATTCTCTACCATTCAACTTATAGATCGATTATTAACACGGTTCAAGTCATGCAATCTGAAGTTTCATTTCCCTAGGCCATTCTATATAGATCTATGCAAGTTACTGAGATATCCAAGTAATTACAAGATTTTATCTTGCTACATCCACAAAGCTTGTTTGCTCATTGGTCATTCAATGAAACTGACTTATTCTTGCTTGTTTGCTGGACCATGCTCCTTCAATAAGTTTCTTCTTGGTTTTTATCTTGGTTCCTGCAATAAACCATAATTCATTTTAATCCTTAGTCATTCAACCAACTATTTTCACATGGCTAAGAAACCGTGAAAGAAACGTCTTCAATCAATGCTTCCATGTGTGTGTGGCGTTTCTGGCTCATGCACCATTTACATATGATACACAGTTGAAAGCAGTGTTTTTAAAACCGGACCGTCTAGCGAACCGGAAATTTTTTGGGTCATGGATCATTGTGGTTCGACCGGGTCTGAACGAGGTTCGATCGAATTTACTTAGATTAAAATTTAATGATATTTTATAAATAATATACATATTCTTAAGAAAAAAGATCATATCAAATAAAATGTTTAAATAGCCATAATGTGTAGAAAACTTAAAAATAACAATTAAAATCTAGAATCCATATAAAAAGTACATTTAAACTTTATTCGTAGATCTTATCACTCTAAATCTTCATCACTTTAAAAAAAAATTATATACACATTAGGTAAAATTTATATTTTGAAATACAAATTTCACAAACGTAAATGTTTCAATTATTTAAAGTCTTCAGAACAAGTGATCATGAAATAAAATTTAAACAAAGTGAAAACTAGACAAAAACAATATCTTGACGTCAATATTAAACTTTGTGAATATTATAATTTATGAGTTGTAGAGACAACAAAAGAAAAGGACGAAAAATGATACTTTATTAATCTTTAATAAATCTTTTTTTTACTTAAAAAGGAAGAAAAATTAATTGTTTCATTAACAAAATTTTGGTTTATATATGAACCGGGGTTTGTCCAGTTCATTGGGTCGCCGGTTCCCGGGTTTTTGACGGTTCGATAGAGGTTTTTAACTGGTTTGATTTTAGTTGGGTTTAAACATTAGCCCAATCCGGATTATTTTCGGTTCATGGTTCAACCCGGTCTGACCGCTGGTTCAGTCCGAGTTTAAAAACACTGGTTGAAAGTGATTCTAACTTATGTTTTACGCAAGAAGAAAAACTATCACATTAAGTAATTAAAACCACCAGTTGGGATGAAATAAAGAACTATTCTACCAAACGAGTTAAGTGTAAGTTGTAGCCTTTTTTCTTGTTTTAGTTCGGGCTACAAGTTCGATTAGCTACGAGTTCGATTCGAACAAAAATATTCCAAGTCTATGTGTTACAACAATCAGTTTTGCCAGTCCACCGAATCCGACACAAATGGAAATTGTATCTTAATAAATGGAACTTGTATTAATTGTAACTTGTACGTTAATAACTATCACTAATATTGATACAGTATCACCATCAGTCGTCAATCCGGATTAACCCACGATTAGAACAACACGAGTCGTATGAAATTTAAAATTGAACTTTCATTATCGGAAAATCAAAAGGAACAGTAATTGTTTAACTACAAAAAGACCCCTCATCTCTCCCCTCCTCTACAATTAAGCACGTGTAAAATATTCAATGGATCTAAGAAGTATCAGTATTAAAAATAAAAAGTTGATGTATCCAAAGCATTTCCCACAAATAAATCAAATTAAAAATCCCATTGACATCAGTTTAAACCAAAATTTAAACCAAAAACTTACAACAACAAAAAAGGGAGATTGATTTTTTAAAATCATTTGACCTTCAAGGAGAAGATCGAGTACTAGTAGTACTTAAACCAATGTCATTGTGTCTTCTGGAAGGACCAGAAGCTGGAACCGGGAAACGATGTGGCAAGAACCACCAAAACTGTACACTTCTGTGATCTTGTACTTTGGGTGGTGAACTCGTGCTGAATACGTTCGTGGTTCCTGCTCCATTGCAGCAACTAGAAAGGAAAAGAAGAAAACCAAGAATAATGATTGTTTTCATGAGTTGGTTGTTTCTTGATGTTCTGCGATTTCGAGAAAACATTTGATAAATTAGAAGGTTGGAGCCGATGAGAGAAAATGAGAGCGAGAAGGAGGAGGAAATATTCCTTAGTTGAAAGCTTTTTGGTGGAATTATATAATATTTTTAAAAGGGTGTTTCTGTTGAAGGTGATGGAATGAAAAAGTGGAGATTGTGAATTGTTAATAGCAAGAAATATGGGCGCATCAAGAAAGAGAGATAGAGAGGATGGTGACTGGAAGATGTTGACTTATGGCTATATTCCTATGTTTATTATGTGTAAGGAACCCACAGCACCTACGTCCAAAGATTCCAAATTAATCATGGATTACTTTTTTTTTTGTCAAGGAATCATGGATTACTACTGGTCGTTAAGTAAGAAAGCTTATACTATTAATCTAAACAATATACTATTAGGGATATTGGAACGAGAAGAATACAAATCATAGTATACTTTTAATGAAGTCATGTACTAGTATTTTTATAATTGGTCCTCCATTTGGGAAGACTACTGATTAAAGATAAATTAAGAAGATTAATTTATAGCTCTTTATATGAGCCGAAACAAGGAGAAAGGCTTCTTAATAGCTGTCTTTAATTAAGTTTTCTTATTTGTTTTTTTTAAGAACAATTTTTCATATTTGTTTCCATGCATGGCTTATAAGTTATGGGTATATTAGTCTGTTTTCCTATCAGATATATAAGTTAAAGAACTCAAAATTCAAAATGGTGCCTGAAAGATTGCTAAGCTGGTGGTCGAGTCACAACACCTATCATTATTAAGCCTGATACATCAAAAGTAATGATAACGTGTGATACTTCAAGCCATGAGCCCATGATATATGTTCAAGCTACTTTACTACTCAGAGTATAGCTGAAAGTTCTCCCATCAAGCTGCGCCTTTCAAATGCATTCTCTTAGCACATGTAAATTAAATGTTGCACTGCAGAGTCATGTTCTCATTTTTCATTTTCCATATTCCGATAATTTATAAGAATTAGGACATTGTTATCGGTAGAGACTCAATGAAATTTCTCTAACAAAAAAGTTAATATTTCGATTTTTTTATCATTGGATAACTTTATATGGTAAATAAAGATCCCAAAATTTTGTTTGAATTTTCTCATCTAAAAGACTATTTTTTCCTTTGATTTCTAACCTTTTTTCAATTCTGAAAAACCAATGATAATCAGTATAGATAATTTTACAAAGTTGTTTATGCCATTGGATACTTGTATTTTTTTAAGGATAGTAACCAATATATGCTCATTTAGAATCACTAAAGGGGGGTGTTAGTGGGAATTAGATTTATATAGAATTTGTTAATTTTAAAAGTTGAGAGATTTTTTTTTAATTTGGAAAAAAGTTGAAGAGAATTCTGTATATTGTGAAATTTATGCAAATAAATCAGTACAATAATTTTAAAAATCTTAGGATATATGTAGCATTCTCAAAAATCTTTTTTAACAAGAATACAACTCCCAATAATATCAATTTTAATATATTTATAGAATCATTAACATCCAAACTTTTTGAATAACAAAAAAAAATTGTATAAAATTATAAAATCATCAAACTAATAACACTAGAATTTAGTACAAAATGTGAGAATCTATAAACCGACAATACAATATTCTAAAAAGTTCTAACAATCATTATAAATCGAACTCTCACTAAAACCCCTAAATAAATTTGTTTTTTTGTACAATATCTACATAAGCTTATTTAAGAGATAATACATTCAAATAAAAGAGTAGTGCTCTAAAAAAATCATTCCAAATTTGTTTCTTAAACTTTGTATATGGATTACATTTTTTTCAACAACAATGAATTACATTTTATATCCTTCCATAATTGAAACTATATTATCTACGCAGTAGCCAATAAAATCTTTCAATTTTTGTCTTGTAGCAGGTCAGTAGTATACTCTCTACTTTTAATAGTCAAAAACATTTAATAATTGTAAATTCTGATTTCTTACCATGTCTGAAACTTTTGGACAGTAACAAATACAACAAAGTGGGGGAGAAGAACCCAAAAATTACACTCCAGGTGACGCGGACCAATCAAAACCCATTCTCAGGCGTCTCTTCGTCTCGAGACCCATCATGGCCACGTGGAACGCCACCTCCTCCTCCCCCTCCGCTGCTTCATCTCCCACCTCGACGCGAAGAACCGAGGCTCCACGGAGATGGCCCTCCTCCGAATCTCCACCGAGGAAGATGAGATCAATCGCCGAGATAATGGCCGTAACCGCGCCCGTCGTTGATCAGGCACAAGACGGTGGTGACGTCACTGTCACCCGCGGCGACGTCGTCGACCGCTACGGTGACGTGGCCTGCGAGAAATGCGGGTCTGGAGAAAGAGGCGACGAACTTCTCCTCTGCGACATATGCGACAGAGGGTTTCATATGCGATGCCTTAGACCGATCGTGGTCCGTGTCCCTATCGGACAATGGCTTTGTGTCGATTGTTCCGACCCGTTACCTGTAAGATGTATGTGTTCTTTTTTTTTTTTTTTTTTTTGTCAAAGTTACGTCCTTTTTTTAAGCAAAAAAAAAAAAAAAAAAAGTTACGATCTTTCGTGTGTTCTTGTATTCAACTGTTTGCGGGGGCGATGATGTGTTTAGGTTTATCTCAGCGGAAGATTATGCATTTCTTCCGGATTGAGAAATTCGATGTAACAGAGATACCAGAGTTGAGTCAAGGTACGGTTTTGTTCATCTTTTGTTGCGTACTGTTCTAAAAAATCGGTTTAGGCTTGGCAAATCGGGTCTAGACGAAACGATTATTTCAGACCGATTTGTTTAAAAGATGTTCTACGCATTCAAAAAAATTGGTTTAGGCGCCCGTCTAAACAATAATCGGTTTTGATCATCTTTGTTGTGTAATGTGATAAAAATCGGTTTTAAGCGCGGCAAATCGGGTCTAAACGAAACGATTTTTCAGATCAAACGAAAAAATTGATCCAAGTCTTTAAAAAAAACGGTTTAGACTCCGCTCTAAACAGTAATTGTGTACAAGACGCATAACCACGGCCTATCGATTTTTAGAACATTGATAAATATCTTAGCTTTGATAAAACTGAAGAGATGCTTCACATGATTAACAGTATGTCAGTATAATGAATTTAAAAGATCTCAACTTTAGCTTATAATATTCTTGAAAATATGGATTTATGTGTCTTGAGGTTTAGGGTTAATAAAGCATTGATGAGAACTAGCTGCTTCATTGATTAAACCGAATATTAAAGTGTTTTGAAGTTAATCAATATTCGTTTTTTTTTTTATGAAGAAGAGACAATAAAGCACAAGAGAAAATCTCGCCCTTTGACTCTGACGAAGAGAAGGAGAAGACTATTACCTTTTGTTCCATCAAAAGATCCTAATCAGAGAGATGCACAGCTGAGAACACTTGCATCTGCTTTAACAACCTTGAAAATGAAATACAGCAACGAGTTGACTTACATCCCCGGGATGGCTCCTCGTTCCGCTAATCAATCCATGTTCGAGATAGGTGGGGTGCAGGTGCTTCCCAAAGAAGATATTGAGACACTGGAACAATGTCGAGCGATGCACCGAGTAGGAGGGTACCCTCCTCTTGTTGTCGTAGAAGATCAGTTTCAAGGGTACTAACAGATTCATTCGATCAAATCTTCCCTTAAAGTTTTATAAACATTGTTTTTTTTTTTGACAGTTTCACAGTTGAAGCAGATGGTCCAATTAAGGACCTCACATTGATAGCTGAATACGCAGGAGATGTTGATTACTTAAAGAACCGAGCAAAAGACGATTGTGACAGCATCATGACTCTCCTTCTGTCTGAAGATCCATCGCAGTCTCTTGTTATTTGCCCTGACAAGTATGGAAACATATCTCGCTTCGTCAGTGGCATCAACAATCACAATAGGTAAGCAAAATATCTTTTTAGGTTTTTTTTTTTTTTGACAAAAGTTTATACAACCTTTTACTGATGGTTGCAGGTATGGTAAGAAGATGCAGAACTGTAAATGCGTGAGGTATAGCATAAATGGAGAGGTGCGAGTTCTTATAGTGGCTACAAGGGATATCTCGAAAGGGGAAAGGCTTTACTATGACTACAATGGTTATGAACATGCGTATCCTACTCATCACTTCCTATGATCTTTCAGTTCAGACAGTTTGACTAGAGTCTCTGGATCGATAGTTTTTTTATTTTATTTTGATGCAATTTACCGGCCAATTGAAAAGGGTACAGATCCGAATTGTATGGCCGTTGGAGAGTTTAATCATGGCCTTTAATCATTCTTAATTATGAAGTTAGTGATAGACTAATTACAACTTCTTTGGCAGAACTTTTGTTTGGTTTCAAAATGAAAATTTTAACTTCTTTTTTATGTTCTTGTAGACATTGGCCAAATAAGATTTAAAAAATTTATACTCCTATGAGTTTATCATTATATTGGTTAACAAAATGAACAACTAAAAACAATAAAAAAAAATCTCTGAAACTTGTGGTTGTAACTTATGATTTGTAATAACGCAGTCATTACCTTATTTAAACAAATTGGATTGAAACGTAATTGGGTGCTGCTATATACTGTACAGAAGATGTGGATTTTGAGACATACTAAGTTCTTCTCACTCTCAGTAAAACTTTAATTAAGGCTCACTCGATGCAGCCAGGCGAGCAGCTGGTTCTTTACAAGATTTTTCACAGAATTGGCATATCGATACAAGTGAATTCTCCAGTTCTTTAGTCATCGTTGTTACTGTTATAGCCTAAGCGCTTTGTGTAGTCATTGGGATAAATACCATTTTGTTATAGAGATAGAGATGGTGGATACACAAGAATGCTGTGTACACGCAAACGAGTTGGTGATGCTGTTCAAATGGTCTTCATCGAGTAAAACGTGTTTCTTCTGCATTGTTGCTTCTGTTACATTAATGATCTACACAAGATAATAATGTTGTTAAAAGAATACTGGTGAACTTAGTAGTCATGTACTTTGGGAAGATTTATTGACAGAGAGGAGCTTAGGCAATCGAATCCAGCAACAGCCCAACGACCATAAGGTCCATAACGAGTGCCGTTGGACCCATAGGCAAAATCCCGCCTCATGAAGTAGTTTGCTCCACATAAAGAGGAGAAAAATTCTGATTCCGAGCTATAATGTGGAAAAAGAAATCTCCTTCTTCTATCCACCAAATATCTTGGTCTTGTCTCAAAGTAATGTCTGTGATCCATTATTTGCCATAGTACTGGCTCTGATTGGAAAAAAATAATGAAATACATATTAAGTGGATTAAAATATTTTATATGGTATTTACTTTGTTAAAGAAAAAACAAATAACAATAACTAAACTAATTATTACTAATGTGAAAATAACTAAAATTTGTTAAAAATACTTAGTTCTTATTATTATTTTTAGCTTATTTTAACATGTTTTAATAATAAATTGACATTTTATAATACTATAGAACAAATTATTGTACTTTATTTATAACATAACAATTTATCATTAAAAATTAATTGTTATTTATTTAAAAAAAATTAACGGTATTATCATATAATTTTAATATGAAAGTGTTAATTTTTTAAACAATTTACTAATAATCACTTTTTCACCTAATGAAGCTTTACATTTCTTCGTTTTTTTTTATTCCGCAATTTTCGTTGATCGTTCAAATTATTACTAATGTGAAATGTCGGTCCGCCATTCCGCAAGGTTACCAATCAGTATGTTTTTCACAGTGGTAAATAATAAAATAAGCTTTTATATTAAGTTCTGAACATTTTAAATGTAGCATTGCATCAACCGGTCTACTGAAGCTTTTTCTTTGCCCAACAGTAAAAGCTTCTCTCTAGTCTCTACAAGAGTAGGTTAGAGTTGTGACCACTAATCTCTTAATGTGTGGTCCTATGATCAACCAAAACAATAGAATTATGTGCCTAATGCATGGCAACCTACCCCACTTACATGTCTTTAGGTGAACCACTTAGAAAGAACCCTAAAGGACTAAAGTCCAAATTAACTTTACTATTGATATCTACCTTCTTTGAAACGGTTTTACCTGCCCTTTACCTGTTTCTGCTACCTACACTCTTCTTACTTTTAAGGCCAGCTCTCAAAACATTGAAATGATGATGATGATGTCTACTTCGTTGAAAACTTTTGGGAAACAAAGTTTGCTTTAACGTCAAGCAAAAAAGCATCAGACGCTATATACCCTGCTTGCAACTAGAGATTCTCCTCCATACTCATTTATGATTTTACTTCAACACACGCTAAAACTTTGATAGCTACATTCAATGACAAGCCAAAAAAGGTGTTTCCTCCCAAAGTTCAAAACTTTTCTTTTTTTTGGTTTACCATCAATTATTACTCCTAAAGATCTGAAATTTCAATTGATATTAAGTATTAACTAATACAAATGCAAAAGTTTGGATTTTTTATTTTACAAACTATCTCAACTAAGGTACAATGAGGTGGTTTTCTCCTTATAACACTTTTTTTAGTCTTAACATGATTCAACCAGACATCGCCCACTCATCGGCTTGAATAAAGTTAGCCACCGAGTACACACGAACATGCTCGTCCGGAATCTCACTGCTCCATGAAACCCTTTTAGACCTATCAGCTCCCTGACCCGTGTTCTTAGATTCACCATAATACAGAGTCTTGAGCGCGAACTCCCCGGTCCACGGTAACCACCCATCAGGAATAATCAAAGCCTCTAAATCACAGCCTATAAACACAGTCCTAGAGAACTCTTTCCAAGGCCTCCCCAAGTAGTTCTTATGCACTTTGGGCTTAGCTTTATACAGCTTCATGTACTCCTCTGTTCCGTTTATCAAACAGTTCAAGAACACGAACCCCGTTGACTGTGACGGGTCCACTCTCCCTTGGGCAGTCACGGCGTTTTTCTCGCCCTTCTCGGGTTTAAGTTGACGCGGCGCGATTAGGATCTCGCAGTCTTGAAACACAGAAGCTGAGTTTCCGAAGATGAAGTCGACGTTTCCTTGGATACGACATTTTTTGTAGAACTGACGAAGTCCATGTGCGTAGAGTGTGTCTTGGTTCCCAAGAAACTCACAGTTCTCGAGCAGAGAAAAATCACTGTCGGATCTAAAGGCTACAGCTTGGTGAGCGTCTGGTCCCGCTGTGTTCTGGAACGTTAGATCACGTGCCATGAACCCATCTCCTACCACTCCTATCAAAACCAAACATGTAACTCAATCAAACCAAACATGTTACAAGTTGCTTTACCGCAAAACTAATATTACCAATGTTTTTAAAACCGGACCAAAAGCTGAACCGAATAATTATCGGTCTCATAGTTATGGTTTAATATAGTTTAACCATGTTGTTTCAATATATTTTTAATATATAAATTTAAAATAATGTTAATAAATATGATACATAATTAAAATATAAATAAATACCAAATATAAAACATGATAAATATAAATTAGTTTATTGTTTATATGGCTGGTTTATGGGTTTTTGGTTTTTAAATGTTTTTTTATCGAGTTTAATAATTTTGATATTCAATCCGACTAAGGGAATGGTTCATAACCAAAACAATTATAAACCGAATCCAGATATACGACCGGTTCAACCATCGGATCGATCTGGTTTTAATTCGGGCCCAGAGAGACAAGATTAGGCCCGGAATAAGAAAAAAAATTGCTTTAACATTAAAACTAAGTTTATACTCACCGACAGTGGCAGTGTTGTACGTGGTGATCCCAGGCATACCGGCGTTCAACGATCCCGTAATGACCGTTTTGCCCATACCGTCTCCAATAAAGACAACGTTTCTTTTCTCAAACGGAACTCTAACGGTCTCCTCGTACACTCCTTCGCTGATCTTTATAACGAACTTAACCGCTCCGTTATCTTCTGGCGCCGCGTTAACGGCCTCCTGAACCGTCTTGTAACCGCATTTCCCGGTTTTACAAACCGTAGCGTCTTCTTTTAAACCGGAGGGGAAGCCCAAATTAGCCTCCGAGCCCAGGCCCGGCCCAGTCTTCTCCCAAAACCCGTCACGCTCCGTCCTCGGAGGAGTCCACGACGCGACGTTGTCTCCGAAATTATCGTACGACGACATCATGCTCAGCGCGTTGCTGGTGACGTGGATAAGCCCGTCCACAAACGACATCGTTTGGCCGACTTGTTTAGTGTCGTTGACGTACTTGAGGGCCGACCACGTGTCGTACTGGTACACGAGCGCAGCGCTCAGCCAAGCGCGAGCGTTTTTCATTTCGCCACGTGTCAGGGCCTGATCCGTCGATCGGGTGCGTCGCTCGGAGTAAGAGAGCAGCTGGAGGCACGTGTTCGCGGCGTTGGTGCGGTCGAGATTCCCTGCGGACGCGTCCAGGATAGACTTCACTTTCGACTGGGCGGTTTCGAGGGTTTGGGAAGAGGCCGAGATCGCTGAGTGGATGATCTGAGACGGGCTCGGATCCGGAGGGACCCGGCCCGGTTCGGATAGGGAAGTGACGCATTGGTCTGGGTAGCGAGTGGCCTTGCAGGCGAGACGGATCTGAGCGGCGGAGGAAGATGGGGAGGCGAGGAGGAAGAGAGAGATGAGGAGGATGAGGATGGAGGACATGGCGGCGATTAGGAGGCAGAAGCAGCGGATTGGGAGTTTTCTCCGGTGAGATTTGGCGGAGGAGAAGAGAGGATGGTGGAGTGGTTTCGACGAAGGCATTGGATAAGGATGTGTTTATATATATATGTATAGGTGTGTGTGTGTGTTTATGGAAACTAATTAATTGAAAATGAAAATGGATTACAGTCACGGACCATTAGAGTCACGGGCGGCGGATAGTGGAACACTATTGCGATCATGCGCGCAGAGACGGAGGTGAGAGAGAGAGAGAGAGGGTTTGGAATTTTCTGGGTGGCTTTTTGTTAATAAGGAAAGATAGGAGATGATATTGTCCGGTTTGGAACCCGGTTTAATCGGTTTAATGTTAAGGTATAGGGTCAAGCTATGTTGATCTGACTTTAGGGTTGGTAATTGTTGCTTTGTTCATGGGGTTTCTACTTTTTCTCTAATTTCGAAATGTAGAACTAGTTTTAGGAAGTCTTTAAAAAGAATAATAGCAGAATTTTAGTAATAATTAAACAGCAATCCAGAATAATTTAAATTTAGGATAAATGTTGATTTGGTTAGGGATTATCACCTGGATTGGCATTAGCAAAGCACTAGTCACCAGTCTCAGTATTATATGTTTTTCTGCGGTTGCATATTTTTCTATGTTTATTGTATGCTGTTTAGTTTTTAGTTTTCTTTATGAAAAAAGTTTGTTTAAGATTTTATGCATTTAAAAAAAAAATTCAATGTATTGTTTATTTTTGGCATGAATTAACGACAATTATATATGCATATAAAATTTTATAAATTATTTAGCATAATTAAAGAAAATCAATATGAAAACAGTATTATGTTTCATATATTTTTTATCATACAGAAAAAGATTTCAAAACATTACATTTGGCATAGAAACAATATATCAGTTTGGTTAATTAAAAAATTAGAGTTTTGAGCGGCCCATATTTTTGAATTGAATGACAATCTTTTGGGCTTCGGCTTGTATCGGCCTCTAAACATGTAAGCTGCCGATAATTACCCAAATATATACACACTGGATTAGAAACAAAAATCCGACAGTTACCATTATTTGATTTTAACGTAAGAGCAAAGTTCTCCAAATGAATATCTAAGATATTAAATATTAATATTTTAATAAACCTTAATTATTTGATTAAATTTAATATTTTGAAAGTCTGAACCAACAAGTAGAAAATCACATGTTCACAGAAACTTAAGAAATTTTTTGTTGTTCACTCTCAATTTTTTAAATTATTATTTCAAAAAATTGTTGACATAGCATATGAGTTTCTACCAGTCCAATAGAGAAGCTCTAATAGAGACGGTTACTAATCCACAGATAAGTCCTGGCTAGGCACGTGAATTAGGGCTAAACCCAAAAGGTTATGCGGCATGTAGATATAAACATGGTTTGGGACCTTCGGATTTTTATTGCTGGGACTTAAAACATGTGGAATTTTTTTTAAAAAAAAATTGATCCCCATTGCGGATTCGGACTAGCCTTAAAATCCCACAAAATAAACAAGGTTATTGCTAAACACACAAATTATAAAATGCATAATTATGTATAGGTTTCTCACTTTTTGTTTATCATCTTACCTATATATTTACCTAAGTTTTTTAGATTTTGGTTCAGATTGGATGAAAGAATTAGCAACATTTCAATATATAATGTCTAGATTGACAATATATGTTTTGGAAGATGACATTGATATTGATATTGATATATATATATGGAGAAAAGATCGTGAGAGATTTACTTAGATGATGCGATGTTCTAAAATAAAATAAAAAACAGAAATCAAATGCTTCCAAAGCACAAAAAATAATCAATTTGTAGGCGCATGTTTTAAAACAACCTTGTCTCGTGTATACGGCTGAAATTCATGCATAATGTGTACATGCATGGATAGTTGGATACTAACTATAATTCCTTCAAGCAAAAAAAAAATCACTTAACTTTGTCTATTTATTTTCAAAAGAAATAGAAATAACAAGAGTCTCAAATAAAAATTTAAAGTGAAAAACTCATTAAAGAGCTTTCCATATCACACCATTTTCGGGCCAAACAAGAGACTTGTTCACTTTCTCCACAGCATCTGCCCATGCCTTGTAATCACTTTTTTAGACTTATAGACCCTCTTGCAAAAATTAACAGAAAATAATACAAACTTCATCAAAAGTTATGACAAATCGATTCTAGAATCATATTTCTCATATATAACCAAAATATTTGTTACAGGTTGTGTGTATATCACATTTTCAAAATATTTGTCAATGTAGTCAAGTCCGCGTATCATATATAACTGGATTTGAAGGAGATTCCAGAAATCTATTTATCTTGTTGGATTCGAAGTTGTGTAAGAATCCATCTTGAATAACTAAACCTTTTGCATGAAAATATAAACATAAGAAAACATCATGGTAATTCTTTTAGCTATAATTTAAAAACTAAGGGGTATAAAGAGCAACAATTTTAGTCGAAATAAACTGTTGAACGTAGGAAAAAGTTTTTATAAATTTCGTATGACTAATTATTTAGGACAAAGTGAATGGGTTCAGTAAAAGTCATTTTGATGACGCAATTTATGCATTCTTGAGTTGGAGAGAAAATACTCAATAATTCGACTTACTGCCATCGAGTTATAAAACCAATTGAGTTTTACGGTATGTCACTACAAGAAAACACACCGAATTCCGACGGATCTTCCGACGGACACCAAGGTCGTCGGACATTTGCGAACATTTGCGACGGAATACTGACAAATTTCCGACCAAATCCAAAAAAATGAAGTCGTCGGAATTCCGTCGGCCATTTCCGACGGAATTCCGACGACATACGGTTCGTCGGAATTTTCCGACGACTTTTCGACGACATTCCGATAAAAAATGTAACCGTTGTAGTCGTCGGAAGTTCGTCGGTATATTCCGACGAAATTCCGACGACATTCCGATTAACAGCAAAGTCGTCGGAATTCCATCGGTATTTTCCGACGGAATTCCGACGAACCATGTGACCGTTGCCGACAAATACATATGACCGTTGTATAGCCGTTTGGGATTGGACAATTCCGACGGAATTCCGACGGACTTCTTTACATCCGTCGGAATTTCGTCGGAAAGTCGTCGGAGGTCCGTAAGCAATTTCCTATAAATACAACCCCTCCTCATTCAACTCATTCACACTTCATTCTCTCTTCATTCTCTTTAGTCATAACAATTCCGTGAAAATCATGTCTTCAGAAGTTTATTATCGTTCGTGGATGGATAAACCTCATTTGGATCCGAACACCAATTTGCTTACGGAAGAATACGTTCAAGGGATTGGAGAATTCATGAGGCTTGTTCAACAGCAACCGGATGCAAAAAGTGGTATGTTAAGATGTCCCTGCTCTTCTTGCAATAATAATAAGGTTATAAAAGAATTTGATGTTTGGACTCATTTGTATATGAAAGGGTTTTCACGTAATTATAAAGTTTGGTACCTTCATGGGGAAACTGGTTATGAATATGGTAGTACTAGCGAACCTCAGCCTGTTAGTGAACCTCAGCCTGATATTAGGTTAGAAGAATCTAGAACAGATATAGATTATGGTGTAGGTACTGAGCAGATGGTACATGATCATTATAGAGGGGAAGAACCAAACCCCGAGTCTAGGAGATTTTTTGACATGTTGGATGCAGGAAAACAACCTTTGTATCAAAATTGTAGAGATGGTCATTCAGTCTTATCATCTGCAACTAGATTAATGGGTATTAAGACAGACTATAATTTGGCTGAAGAATGTATGGATGCGATTACTGATTTTGTCAAAGGTATTCTACCTGAGGATAACCTTGCACCGGGTTCATACTACGAGGTTCAGAAACTTGTTGCAGGTCTTCAACTACCGTATGAAGTGATAGATGTATGTATTGACAACTGCATGATCTACTAGAGAGCGGATGAGACACGGAATATATGCAAATTTTGTGGGAAACCTCGTTATCAGGACAC